>NC_088114.1:18469517-18782420 GCF_036370855.1 Dromaius novaehollandiae
AGGCTGCTGTGACCTCACAAGCACAGCCAGCAGCCATGAGCCTGCCACTGGCCTAGGAGGCATTCAGGCAGCTGTGGCCTCACAAGCCCAGCCAGCGGCCATGAGTGTGCCATTGGCCTCTGAGGCACTGAGGCTACTGTGACCTCACAAGCACAGCCAACAGACAGGAGCCTGACACTGGCCTAGGAGACAGTCATGGAGCTGTGAACTCACAAGCGCAGCCAGCAGCCAGGAGCCTGCCACTGGCCTGGGGGACACTCAGGCTGCTTGGGCCTCACAAGCACAGCCAGCAGCCAGGGGCCTGCCACTGGCCTAGGAGGGACTCAGGCTGCTGTGACCTCACAAGCACAGTCAGCAGCCAGGAGCCTGCCAGTGGCCTAGGAGGCAGTGAGGCTGCTGTGACCTCACAAGCACAGCCAGCAGCCAGGAGCCTGCCACTGGCCTAGGAGGCACTGAGGCTGCTGTGACCTCACAAGCACAGCCAGCAGCCATGAGCCTGCCACTGGCCTAGGAGGCACTGAGGCTGCTGTGACCTCACAAGCACAGCCAGCAGCCATGAGCCTGCTGCTCACCTAGGAGGCACTCAGGCAGCTGTGACATCACAAGCACGTCCAGCAGGGGGCGCTGCACACTAACCTATGAGGCACTGAGGCTGCTGTGACCTCACAAGCACAGCCAGCAGCCAGGAGCCTGCCACTGGCCTAGCAGGCAAGGAGCCTGCTGTGACCTCCCAAACACAGCCAGCAGCCAGGAGCCTGCCGTTGGCCAAGGCGGCACTGAGGCTGCTCTGACCTCCCAAGCACAGCCAGCAGCCAGGAGCCTGCAGCTGGCCTAGCAGACACTGAGGCCGCTGTGTCCTCACAAGCACAGCCAGCAGCCATGAGCCTGCCACTTGTCTAGGAGGCACTGAGGCTGTTGTGACCTCACAAGCACAGCCAGCAGCCAGCCTGCCACTGGCCTAGGAGACACTCATGCAGCTGTGACCTCACAAGCACAGCCAGCAGCCAGGAGCCTGCCACAGGCCTAGCAGGCACGGAGCCTGCTGTGACCTCACAAGCACAGCCAGCAGCCAGGAACCTGCCACTGGCCTAGGAGGCACTGAGGCTGCTGTGACCTCACAAGCACAGCCAGCAGCCATGAGCCTGCCACTGGCCTAGGAGACACTCAGGCTGCTTTGACCTCAAAAGCACAGCCAGCAGCCAGGAGCCCTTCACTGCCCTAGGAGGTACTGAGGCTGCTGTGACCTCAGAAGCACAGCCAACAGCCATGAGCCTGCCACTGGCCTAGGAGGCACTGAGGCTGCTGTGATCTCACAAGCCCAGCCAGCAGCTATGGGCCTGCCACTGCCTTATAAGAAAGACACTGAGGCTTCTCTGACCTCACAAGCCCACCCAGCAGTCATTGGCCTCGAACTGGCATATCAGGCAACAGGACTGCTGTGACCTCACAAGCATGGCCAGCAGGCATGTGCATCCAAATGCCCTATGAGGCCCCGAGACAAACGTGACCTCATAACGCAGCCAGCAGGCATTGACACTGTCACGGGCCTACTAGGCACTGGTACTTCCGTGACCTCACAAGCACAGCCAGCAGCCAGGGGCCTGCCACGGCCCTATAAGACACTGAGGCTGCTGTGACCTCACAAGCACAGCGAGGAGCCAGAGGCCTGCCATTGCCCTATAAGGTACAGAGACAAATGTGACCTCAAAAGCACAGCCAGCAGACAGGGGCCTTCCACGGGCCTATGAGGCACTGAGGCTTCTGTGACCTCACAAGCACAGCCAGCAGCTATGGGCCTCCCACTGGCCTATGAGGCACTGAGGCTGCTGTGACCTCAGAAGCACAGTCAGCAGCCAGGGGCATGGGGCTGGCCTATCAGGATGTAGGAGTGTTATGACCTGACAAGCACAGCCAGCAGCTATGGGCATCCCACTGGCCTATCAGGCAACAGGACTGCTGTGACCTCACAAGCAAAGCCAGCAGCCAGCAGCCAGGGCATCCCACTGGCCTATGACGCACTGAGGCTGCTGTCACCTCACAAAAACTGCCAGCACCCAGAGGCCTGCCACTGGCCTATCAGTCACTCAGACTGCTGTGACCTCACAAGCACAGCCAGCAGCCATGAGCCTGCCACTGACCTATCAGGCAATAGGACTGCTGTGACCTCAGAAGCACAGCCAGCAGCCAAGGGCCTGCCACTGTCCTATGAGGTACAGAGACCAATGTGACCTCAAAACGCGGCCAGGAGCCAGGGGCCTGCCACTGCCCTATAAGACACTGAGGCTGCTGTGACCTCACAAGATAAGCCAGTAGCTGTGGGTCTGCCACTGGCCTATGAGGCACGGAGGCTGCTGTGACCTCCCAAGCACAGCCAGCAGCGAAGGGCCTGCCACTGGCCTACAGGGAACGGAGGCTGCTGTGACCTCACAAACACAGCCAGCAGCCATGAGCCTTCCACTGCACGATGAGGTGCTAACACTGCTCTGACCTCACCAGCACAGCCAGCAGCCAGGGGCCTGACACTGCCCTATAGGGCAGGGAGGCTGCTGTGACCTCACAAGCACAGCGAGGAGCCAGAGGCCTGCCATTGCCCTATAAGGTACAGAGACAAATGTGACCTCAAAAGGCAGCCAGCAGAGAGAGGCCTTCCACGGGCCTATCAGGAAATAGGACTGCTGTGACCTTACAAGCACAGCTAGCAGCTATGGGCCTCCCACTGGCCTACAGGGAACGGAGGCTGCTGTGTCCTCACAAGCACAGCCAGCAGCCAGGGGCCTGCCACTGGCCTATGAGGCACTGAGGCTGCTGTGACCTCACAAGCAGAGGCAGCAGGGGGTGCTCTGACTCCAGAAGCACAGAAAGCAGCCATCAGCATGCAACTGGCCTAGGAAGCACGGAGGCTGCTGTGACCTCACAAGCACAGCCAGCAGCCATGAGCCTGCCATTGGCTTATGAGGCACGGAGGCTGCTGTGACATCACAAGCACAGGCAGCAGGAGGCGCTTGCCACTAACTTATGAGGCACTGAGGCTGCTGTGACCTCACAAGCACAGCCAGCAGCCATGAGCCTGCCACTAGCCTAGGAGGCACTGAGGCTGCTGCGACCTCACAAGCACAGCCAGCGGCCATTAGTCTGCAACTGGCATAGGAGGCACGGAGGGTGCTATGACCTGACAAGCACAGCCAGCGGCCATGAGTCTGCCACTGGCCTAGGAGGCACGGTGGCTGCTGTTACTTCAGAAGCACAGCCAGCAGCCATGAGCCTGCCACTAGCCTATGAGGTACTGAGGCTGCTGTGACCTCACAAGCACAGCCAGCCGCTACGGGCCTCCACTGGCCTATGAGGCACGGAGGCTACTGTGACCTCACAAGCACAGTCAGCAGCGAGGGGCCTGCCACTTGCCTATGAGGTACAGAGACAAATGTGACCTCAAAACGTGGCCAGCTGCCAGGGGCCTGCCACTGCCCTATGAGACACTGAGGCTGCTGTGACCTCACGAGCCCAGGCAGCAGCTATGGGCCTGCCACTGCCCTATAGGGCAGGGAGGCTGCTGTGACCTCACAAGCACAGCGAGGAGCCAGAGGCCTGCCATTGCCCTATAAGGTGCAGAGACAAATGTGACCTCAAAAGGCAGCCAGCAGACAGGTGCCTTCCACAGGCCTATCAGGAAATAGGACTGCTGTGACCTCACAAGCACAGCCAGCAGCTATGGGCCTGCCACTGCCCTATAGGGCAGGGAGGCTGCTGTGACCTCACAAGCACAGCGAGGAGCCAGAGGCCTGCCATTGCCCTATAAGGTACGGAGACAAATGTGACCTCAAAAGGCAGCCAGCAGACAGGGGCCTTCCACGGACCTGTCAGGCAATAGGACTGCTATCACCTCACAAGCACAGCCAGCAGCCTTTGGCCTGCCGCTGACCTGTCAGACAATAGGACTGCTGTGACCTCACAAGCACAGCCAGCAGATAGGGGCCTGCCACTGGCCTATAGGGAACGGAGGCTGCTGTGACCTCACAAACACAGCCAGCAGCCATTCGCCTTCCACTGCCCGATGAGGCGCTGACACTGCTCTGACCTCACAAGCACAGCACACTGTCACAGGCCTGCCACTGCCATAAAGGGCACGGAGGCTGCTGTGACCTCACAAGCACAGCCAGCAGCCAGGGGCCTGCCACTGCCCAATAAGACACTGAGGCTGCTGTGACATCACAAGCAAAGCCAGCAGCTGTGGGTCTGCCACTGGCCTATCAGGCTGTAGGAGTCTTGTGACCTGACAAGCGCAGCCAGGGGCCTGCCACTGGCCTGTGAAGCACTGAGGATGCTATGACCTCACGAGCCCAGGCAGCAGCTATGGGCCTGCCACTGCCCTATAGGGCAGGGAGGCTGCTGTGACCTCACAAGCACAGCAAGTAGCCAGAGGCCTGCCATTGCCCTATAAGGTACAGAGACAAATGTGACCTCAAAAGGCAGCCAGCAGACAGGGGCCTTCCACAGGCCTATCAGGAAATAGGACTGCTGTGACCTCACAAGCACAGCCAGCAGCTACGGGCCTTCCACTGGCCTATCAGGCACTGAGGCTGCTATGACCTCAGAAGTACAGCCAGCAGCTATGGGCCTGCCACTGGCCTATGAGGCACTGAGGCTGCTGTGACCTCAGAAGCACAGCCAGCAGCCAGGGGCCTGCCACTAGCCTTTCAGGCAGTAGGACTGCTGTGACGTCACAAGCACAGTCAGCAGCTATGGGCCTGCCACTGGCCTATAGGACACTGAGGCTTCTCTGACCTCACAAGCCCACCCAGCAGTCATTGGCCTCGAACTGGCATATCAGGCAACAGGACTGCTGTGACCTCACAAGCACGGCCAGCAGGCATGGGCATCCAACTGCCATATGAGGCCCCGAGACAAACGTGACCTCATAACGCAGCCAGCAGGCGTGGAGCTGTCACTGGCCTATCAGGCACTGGTACTTCCGTGACATCACAAGTACAGCCAGCAGCAGTGGACATCCCACTAGCCAATGAGGCACTAAGACAAAGGTGACCTCAAAACACAGCCAGCAGCCAGGGGCCTGCCACTGGTCTAGGAGGCACTGAGGCTGCTGTGACCTCACAAGCACAGCCAGCAGCCAGCAGCCAGGGCATCCCACTGGCCTATGACGCACTGAGGCTGCTGTCACCTCACAAAAACAGCCAGCACCCAGAGGCCTGCCACTGGCCTATCAGTCACTCAGACTGCTGTGACCTCAAAAGGACAGCCAGCAGCCATTGGCCTGCCACTGACCTATCAGCCAATAGCAATAGGACTGCTGTGACCTCCCAAGCACAGCCAGCAGCCAGGGGCCTGCGGCTGCCCTCAAGGGCAGGGAGGCTTCTGTAACCTAGCAAGCACAACCAGCAGCCAGGGGCCTGCCACTGGCCTGTGAAGCACTGAGGCTGCTGTGACCTCAAGAGCCCAGGCAGCAGCTATGGGCCTGCCACTGCCCTATAGGGCAGGGAGGCTGCTGTGACCTCACAAGCACAGCGAGGAGCCAGAGGCCTGCCATTGCCCTATAAGGTACAGAGACAAAAGTGACCTCAAAAGGCAGCCAGCAGACAGAGGGCTGCCACGGGCCTATCAGGAAATAGGACTGCTGCGACCTGACAAGCACAGCCAGCAGCTACGGGCCTCAAACTGGCCTATGAGGCGCTGAGGCTGCTGTGACCTCACAAGCATGGCCAGTAGGCATGGGCATCCAACTGCCCTATGAAGCCCCGAGACAAACGTGACCTCATAACGCAGCCAGCAGGCATGGAGCTGTCACTGGCCTATCAGGCAATAGGACTGCTGTGACCTCACAAGCACAGCCAGCAGCCAGGGGCCTGCCACTGCACTATGAGGTACAGAGACAAATGTGACCTGAAAACGCGGCCAGCAGCCAGGGTCCACCACTGCCCTATAAGACACTGAGGCTGCTGTGACCTCACAAGTAAAGCCAGTAGCTGTGGGTCTGCCACTGGCCTATGAGGCACTGAGGCTGCTGTGACCTCACAAGCAAAGCCAGCAGCCATTGGTCTCCCACTGGCCTATCAGGCACTGAGGCTGCTGTGACCTCACAAGCACAGCCAGCAGACAGGGGCCTTCCACGGGCCTATGAGGCACTGAGGCTTCTGTGACCTCACAAGCACAGCCAGCAGCTATGGGCCTTCCACTGGCCTATGAGGCACTGAGGCTGCTGTGACCTCAGAAGCACAGTCAGCAGCCAGGGGCCTGGGGCTGGCCTATCAGGATGTAGGAGTGTTATGACCTGACAAGCACAGCCAGCAGCTATGGGCATCCCACTGGCCTAACAGGCAACAGGACTGCTGTGACCTCACAAGCAAAGCCAGCAGCCAGCAGCCAGGGCATCCCACTGGCCTATGACGCACTGAGGCTGCTGTCACCTCACAAAAACTGCCAGCACCCAGAGGCCTGCCACTGGCCTATCAGTCACTCAGACTGCTGTGACCTCACAAGCACAGCCAGCAGCCATGAGCCTGCCACTGACCTATCAGGCAATAGGACTGCTGTGACCTCAGAAGCACAGCCAGCAGCCAAGGGCCTGCCACTGCCCTATGAGGTACAGAGACAAATGTGACCTCAAAACGCGGCCAGGAGCCAGCCACTGCCCTATAAGACAATGAGGCTGCTGTGACCTCACAAGATAAGCCAGTAGCTGTGGGTCTGCCACTGGCCTATGAGGCACGGAGGCTGCTGTGACCTCACAAGCAAAGCCAGCAGCCATTGGCCTGCCACTGGCCTATGAGGCACTGAGGCTGCTGTGACCTCCCAAGCACAGCCAGCAGCGAAGGGCCTGCCACTGGCCTACAGGGAACGGAGGATGATTTGACCTCACAAACACAGCCAGCAGCCATGAGCCTTCCACTGCACGATGAGGCGCTAACACTGCTCTGACCTCACCAGCACAGCCAGCAGCCAGGGGCCTGCCACTGCCCTATAGGGCAGGGAGGCTGCTGTGACCTCACAAGCACAGTGAGGAGCCAGAGGCCTGCCATTGCCCTATAAGGTACAGAGACAAATGTGACCTCAAAAGGCAGCCAGCAGACAGAGGCCTTCCACGGGCCTATCAGGAAATAGGACTGCTGTGACCTTACAAGCACAGCTAGCACCTATGGGCCTCCCACTGGCCTACAGGGAACGGAGGCTGCTGTGTCCTCACAAGCACAGCCAGCAGCCAGGGGCCTGCCACTGGCCTATGAGGCACTGAGGCTGCTGTGACCTCACAAGCAGAGGCAGCAGGGGACGCTTGCCACTCACTTATGATGCACTGAGGCTACTGTGACCTCACCAGCACAGGCAGCAGGGGGCGCTCTGACTCCAGAAGCACAGAAAGCAGCCATCAGCATGCAACTGGCCTAGGAAGCACGGAGGCTGCTGTGACCTCACAAGCACAGCCAGCAGCCATGAGCCTGCCATTGGCTTATGAGGCACTGAGGCTGCTGTGACCTCACAAGCACAGAAAGCAGGAGGCGCTTGCCACTAACTTATGAGGCACTGAGGCTGCTGTGACCTCACAAGCACAGCCAGCAGCCATGAGCCTGCCACTAGCCTAGGAGGCACTGAGGCTGCTGCGACCTCACAAGCACAGCCAGCGGCCATTAGTCTGCAACTGGCATAGGAGGCACGGAGGGTGCTATGACCTGACAAGCACAGCCAGCGGCCATGAGTCTGCCACTGGCCTAGGAGGCACGGTGGCTGCTGTTACTTCAGAAGCACAGCCAGCAGCCATGAGCCTGCCACTAGCCTATCAGGTACTGAGGCTGCTGTGACCTCACAAGCATAGCCAGCCGCTACGGGCCTCCACTGGCCTATGAGGCACGGAGGCTACTGTGACCTCACAAGCACAGTCAGCAGCGAGGGGCCTGCCACTTGCCTATGAGGTACAGAGACAAATGTGACCTCAAAACGTGGCCAGCTGCCAGGGGCCTGCCACTGCCCTATGAGACACTGAGGCTGCTGTGACCTCACGAGCCCAGGCAGCAGCTATGGGCCTGCCACTGCCCTATAGGGCAGGGAGGCTGCTGTGACCTCACAAGCACAGCGAGGAGCCAGAGGCCTGCCATTGCCCTATAAGGTACGGAGACAAATGTGACCTCAAAAGGCAGCCAGCAGACAGGGGCCTTCCACGGACCTGTCAGGCAATAGGACTGCTATCACCTCACAAGCACAGCCAGCAGCCTTTGGCCTGCCACTGACCTGTCAGACAATAGGACTGCTGTGACCTCACAAGCACAGCCAGCAGATAGGGGCCTGCCACTGGCCTATAGGGAACGGAGGCTGCTGTGACCTCACAAACACAGCCAGCAGCCATTCGCCTTCCACTGCCCGATGAGGCGCTGACACTGCTCTGACCTCACAAGCACAGCACACTGTCACAGGCCTGCCACTGCCATAAAGGGCACGGAGGCTGCTGTGACCTCACAAGCACAGCCAGCAGCCAGGGGCCTGCCACTGCCCAATAAGACACTGAGGCTGCTGTGACATCACAAGCAAAGCCAGCAGCTGTGGGTCTGCCACTGGCCTATCAGGCTGTAGGAGTCTTGTGACCTGACAAGCACAGCCAGCAGCCAGGGGCCTGCCACTGGCCTGTGAAGCACTGAGGCTGCTATGACCTCACAAGCCCAGGCAGCAGCTATGGGCCTGCCACTGCCCTATAGGGCAGGGAGGCTGCTGTGACCTCACAAGCACAGCAAGTAGCCAGAGGCCTGCCATTGCCCTATAAGGTACAGAGACAAATGTGACCTCAAAAGGCAGCCAGCAGACAGGGGCCTTCCACAGGCCTATCAGGAAATAGGACTGCTGTGACCTCACAAGCACAGCCAGCAGCTACGGGCCTTCCACTGGCCTATCAGGCACTGAGGCTGCTATGACCTCAGAAGTACAGCCAGCAGCTATGGGCCTGCCACTGGCCTATGAGGCACTGAGGCTGCTGTGACCTCAGAAGCACAGCCAGCAGCCAGGGGCCTGCCACTAGCCTTTCAGGCAGTAGGACTGCTGTGACGTCACAAGCACAGTCAGCAGCTATGGGCCTGCCACTGGCCTATAGGGAACGGAGGCTGCTGTAACCTGACAAGCACAGGCAGCAGCCATTGGCCTACCACTGCCCGATGAGGCGCTGACGCTGCTGTCAACTCAGAAGCACAGCAAACAGTCAGGGGCCTGCCACTGCCCTAAAGGGCATGGAGGCTGCTGTGATCTCACAAGCCCAGCCAGCAGCTATGGGCCTGCCACTGCCCTAAAGGGCACTGAGGCTTTTCTGACCTCACAAGCCCACCCAGCAGTCATTGGCCTCGAACTGGCATATCAGGCAACAGGACTGCTGTGACCTCACAAGCACGGCCAGCAGGCATGGGCATCCAACTGCCATATGAGGCCCCGAGACAAACGTGACCTCATAACGCAGCCAGCAGGCGTGGAGCTGTCACTGGCCTATCAGGCACTGGTACTTCCGTGACATCACAAGTACAGCCAGCAGCAGTGGACATCCCACTAGCCAATGAGGCACTAAGACAAAGGTGACCTCAAAACACAGCCAGCAGCCAGGGGCCTGCCACTGGTCTAGGAGGCACTGAGGCTGCTGTGACCTCACAAGCACAGCCAGCAGCCAGCAGCCAGGGCATCCCACTGGCCTATGACGCACTGAGGCTGCTGTCACCTCACAAAAACAGCCAGCACCCAGAGGCCTGCCACTGGCCTATCAGTCACTCAGACTGCTGTGACCTCAAAAGGACAGCCAGCAGCCATTGGCCTGCCACTGACCTATCAGCCAATAGCAATAGGACTGCTGTGACCTCCCAAGCACAGCCAGCAGCCAGGGGCCTGCTGCTGCCCTCAAGGGCAGGGAGGCTTCTGTAACCTAGCAAGCACAACCAGCAGCCAGGGGCCTGCCACTGGCCTGTGAAGCACTCAGGCTGCTGTGACCTCAAGAGCCCAGGCAGCAGCTATGGGCCTGCCACTGCCCTATAGGGCAGGGAGGCTGCTGTGACCTCACAAGCACAGCGAGGAGCCAGAGGCCTGCCATTGCCCTATAAGGTACAGAGACAAAAGTGACCTCAAAAGGCAGCCAGCAGACAGAGGGCTGCCACGGGCCTATCAGGAAATAGGACTGCTGCGACCTGACAAGCACAGCCAGCAGCTACGGGCCTCAAACTGGCCTATGAGGCGCTGAGGCTGCTGTGACCTCACAAGCATGGCCAGTAGGCATGGGCATCCAACTGCCCTATGAAGCCCCGAGACAAACGTGACCTCATAACGCAGCCAGCAGGCATGGAGCTGTCACTGGCCTATCAGGCAATAGGACTGCTGTGACCTCACAAGCACAGCCAGCAGCCAGGGGCCTGCCACTGCGCTATGAGGTACAGAGACAAATGTGACCTGAAAACGCGGCCAGCAGCCAGGGTCCACCACTGCCCTATAAGACACTGAGGCTGCTGTGACCTCACAAGTAAAGCCAGTAGCTGTGGGTCTGCCACTGGCCTATGAGGCACTGAGGCTGCTGTGACCTCACAAGCAAAGCCAGCAGCCATTGGTCTCCCACTGGCCTATCAGGCACTGAGGCTGCTGTGACCTCACAAGCACAGCCAGCAGCCAGGAGCCTGCCACTGGCCTACAAGGGACTCAGGCTGCTGTGACCTCACAAGCACAGTCAGCAGCCAGGAGCCTGCTGCTCACCTAGCAGGCACTGAGGCAGGTGTGACATCACAAGGACGTCCAGCAGGGGGCGCTGCACACTAACCTAGGAGGCACTCAGGCTGCTGTGACCTCACAAGCACAGCCAGCAGCCATGAGCCTACCGCTGACCTAGGAGGCACTCAGCCTGCTGTGACCTCACAAGCACAAGCAGCAGCTATGAGCCTGCCACTGGCCTAGAAAGCACTGCGGCTGCTGTGACATCACAGGCACAGCCAGCAGCCAGGAGCCTGCCGTTGGCCTAGCAGGCACTGAGGCTGCTGTGACCTCACAAGCACAGTCAGCAGCCAGGAGCCTGCCGCTGACCTAGGAGGCACTCAGGCTGCTGTGACATCACAAGCTCAGGAAACAGCCATGAGCCTGCCACTGGCCTAGGAGGCACTCAGGCTGCTGTGACCTCACAAGCACAGCCAGCAGCCAGGAGCCTGCCACTGGCCTAGGAGGCACCCAGGCTGCTTTGACCTCACAAGCACAGGCAGCAGCCAGCCTGCCACTGGCCTAGGAGGCATTCAGGCAGCTGTGACCTCACAAGCACAGCCAGCAGCCAGGAGCCTGCCACAGGCCTAGCAGGCACGGAGCCTGCTGTGACCTCACAAACACAGCCAGCAGCCAGGAGCCTGCCACTGGCCTAGGAGGCACTGAGGCTGCTGTGACCTCACAAGCACAGCCAGCAGCCATGAGCCTGCCACTGGCCTAGGAGACACTCAGGCTGCTTTGACCTCAAAAGCACAGCCAGCAGCCATGAGCCTGCTACTGGCCTACAAGGGATTCAGGCAGCTGTGACATCACAAGCACAGCCAGCAGGCGGCGCTGCACACTAACCTATGAGGCACTGAGGCTGCTGTGACCTCACAAGCACAGCCAGCAGTCTGGAGCCTGCCGTTCGCCTAGGAGACATTCAGGCTGCTGTGACCTGACAAGCACAGGCAGCAGCCATGAGCCCTTCACTGCCCTAGGAGGTACTGAGGCTGCTGTGACCTCAGAAGCACAGCCAACAGCCATGAGCCTGCCACTGGCCTAGGAGGCACTGAGGCTGCTGTGACCTCACGAGCCCAGGCAGCAGCTATGGGCCTGCCACTGCCCTATAGGGCAGGGAGGCTGCTGTGACCTCACAAGCACAGCGAGGAGCCAGAGGCCTGCCATTGCCCTATAAGGTACAGAGACAAATGTGACCTCAAAAGCACAGCCAGCAGACAGGGGCCTTCCACGGGCCTATGAGGCACTGAGGCTGCTGTGACCTCACAAGCACAGCCAGCAGCTATGGGCCTTCCACTGGCCTATGAGGCACTGAGGCTGCTGTGACCTCAGAAGCACAGTCAGCAGCCAGGGGCCTGGGGCTGGCCTATCAGGATGTAGGGGTGTTATGACCTGACAAGCACAGCCAGCAGCTATGGGCATCCCACTGGCCTATCAGGCAACAGGACTGCTGTGACCTCACAAGCAAAGCCAGAAGCCAGCAGCCAGGGCATCCCACTGGCCTATGACGCACTGAGGCTGCTGTCACCTCACAAAAACTGCCAGCACCCAGAGGCCTGCCACTGGCCTATCAGTCACTCAGACTGCTGTGACCTCACAAGCACAGCCAGTAGCCATGAGCCTGCCACTGACCTATCAGGCAATAGGACTGCTGTGACCTCAGAAGCACAGCCAGCAGCCAAGGGCCTGCCACTGCCCTATGAGGTACAGAGACAAATGTGACCTCAAAATGCGGCCAGGAGCCAGGGGCCTGCCACTGCCCTATAAGACACTGAGGCTGCTGTGACCTCACAAGATAAGCCAGTAGCTGTGGGTCTGCCACTGGCCTATGAGGCACGGAGGCTGCTGTGACCTCACAAGCAAAGCCAGCAGCCATTGGCCTGCCACTGGCCTATGAGGCACTGAGGCTGCTGTGACCTCCCAAGCACAGCCAGCAGCGAAGGGCCTGCCACTGGCCTACAGGGAACGGAGGATGATTTGACCTCACAAACACAGCCAGCAGCCATGAGCCTTCCACTGCACGATGAGGCGCTAACACTGCTCTGACCTCACCAGCACAGCCAGCAGCCAGGGGCCTGCCACTGCCCTATAGGGCAGGGAGGCTGCTGTGACCTCACAAGCACAGTGAGGAGCCAGAGGCCTGCCATTGCCCTATAAGGTACAGAGACAAATGTGACCTCAAAAGGCAGCCAGCAGACAGAGGCCTTCCACGGGCCTATCAGGAAATAGGACTGCTGTGACCTCACAAGCACAGCTAGCAGCTATGGGCCTCCCACTGGCCTACAGGGAACGGAGGCTGCTGTGTCCTCACAAGCACAGCCAGCAGCCAGGGGCCTGCCACTGGCCTATGAGGCACTGAGGCTGCTGTGACCTCACAAGCAGAGGCAGCAGGGGACGCTTGCTACTCACTTATGATGCACTGAGGCTACTGTGACCTCACCAGCACAGGCAGCAGGGGGTGCTCTGACTCCAGAAGCACAGAAAGCAGCCATCAGCATGCAACTGGCCTAGGAAGCACGGAGGCTGCTGTGACCTCACAAGCACAGCCAGCAGCCATGAGCCTGCCATTGGCTTATGAGGCACGAAGGCTGCTGTGACATCACAAGCACAGGCAGCAGCCATGAGCCTGCCATTGGCTTATGAGGCACAGAGGCTGCTGTGACATCACAAGCACAGAAAGCAGCCAGTGGCCTGCCCTTGGCCTAGGAGGCACTGAGGCTGCTCTGACCTCACAAGCACAGCCAGCAGCCATGAGCCTGCCACTAGCCTAGGAGGCACTGAGGCTGCTGTGACCGCACAAGCACAGCCAGCGGCCATTAGTCTGCAACTGGCATAGGAGGCACGGAGGGTGCTATGACCTGACAAGCACAGCCAGCGGCCATGAGTCTGCCACTGGCCTAGGAGGCACGGTGGCTGCTGTTACTTCAGAAGCACAGCCAGCAGCCATGAGCCTGCCACTAGCCTATGAGGTACTGAGGCTGCTGTGACCTCACAAGCACAGCCAGCCGCTACGGGCCTCCACTGGCCTATGAGGCACGGAGGCTACTGTGACCTCACAAGCACAGTCAGCAGCGAGGGGCCTGCCACTTGCCTATGAGGTACAGAGACAAATGTGACCTCAAAACGTGGCCAGCTGCCAGGGGCCTGCCACTGCCCTATGAGACACTGAGGCTGCTGTGACCTCACGAGCCCAGGCAGCAGCTATGGGCCTGCCACTGCCCTATAGGGCAGGGAGGCTGCTGTGACCTCACAAGCACAGCGAGGAGCCAGAGGCCTGCCATTGCCCTATAAGGTGCAGAGACAAATGTGACCTCAAAAGGCAGCCAGCAGACAGGTGCCTTCCACAGGCCTATCAGGAAATAGGACTGCTGTGACCTCACAAGCACAGCCAGCAGCTATGGGCCTGCCACTGCCCTATAGGGCAGGGAGGCTGCTGTGACCTCACAAGCACAGCGAGGAGCCAGAGGCCTGCCATTGCCCTATAAGGTACGGAGACAAATGTGACCTCAAAAGGCAGCCAGCAGACAGGGGCCTTCCACGGACCTGTCAGGCAATAGGACTGCTATCACCTCACAAGCACAGCCAGCAGCCTTTGGCCTGCCACTGACCTGTCAGACAATAGGACTGCTGTGACCTCACAAGCACAGCCAGCAGATAGGGGCCTGCCACTGGCCTATAGGGAACGGAGGCTGCTGTGACCTCACAAACACAGCCAGCAGCCATTCGCCTTCCACTGCCCGATGAGGCGCTGACACTGCTCTGACCTCACAAGCACAGCACACTGTCACAGGCCTGCCACTGCCATAAAGGGCACGGAGGCTGCTGTGACGTCACAAGCACAGCCAGCAGCCAGGGGCCTGCCACTGCCCAATAAGACACTGAGGCTGCTGTGACATCACAAGCAAAGCCAGCAGCTGTGGGTCTGCCACTGGCCTATCAGGCTGTAGGAGTCTTGTGACCTGACAAGCACAGCCAGCAGCCAGGGGCCTGCCACTGGCCTGTGAAGCACTGAGGCTGCTATGACCTCACGAGCCCAGGCAGCAGCTATGGGCCTGCCACTGCCCTATAGGGCAGGGAGGCTGCTGTGACCTCACAAGCACAGCAAGTAGCCAGAGGCCTGCCATTGCCCTATAAGGTACAGAGACAAATGTGACCTCAAAAGGCAGCCAGCAGACAGGGGCCTTCCACAGGCCTATCAGGAAATAGGACTGCTGTGACCTTACAAGCACAGCCAGCAGCTACGGGCCTTCCACTGGCCTATCAGGCACTGAGGCTGCTATGACCTCACAAGTACAGCCAGCAGCTATGGGCCTGCCACTGGCCTATGAGGCACTGAGGCTGCTGTGACCTCAGAAGCACAGCCAGCAGCCAGGGGCCTGCCACTAGCCTTTCAGGCAGTAGGACTGCTGTGACGTCACAAGCACAGTCAGCAGCTATGGGCCTGCCACTGGCCTATAGGGAACGGAGGCTGCTGTAACCTCACAAGCACAGGCAGCAGCCATTGGCCTACCACTGCCCGATGAGGCGCTGACGCTGCTGTCAACTCAGAAGCACAGCAAACAGTCAGGGGCCTGCCACTGCCCTAAAGGGCATGGAGGCTGCTGTGATCTCACAAGCCCAGCCAGCAGCTATGGGCCTGCCACTGCCCTAAAGGGCACTGAGGCTTTTCTGACCTCACAAGCCCACCCAGCAGTCATTGGCCTCGAACTGGCATATCAGGCAACAGGACTGCTGTGACCTCACAAGCACGGCCAGCAGGCATGGGCATCCAACTGCCATATGAGGCCCCGAGACAAACGTGACCTCATAACGCAGCCAGCAGGCGTGGAGCTGTCACTGGCCTATCAGGCACTGGTACTTCCGTGACATCACAAGTACAGCCAGCAGCAGTGGACATCCCACTAGCCAATGAGGCACTAAGACAAAGGTGACCTCAAAACACAGCCAGCAGCCAGGGGCCTGCCACTGGTCTAGGAGGCACTGAGGCTGCTGTGACCTCACAAGCACAGCCAGCAGCCAGCAGCCAGGGCATCCCACTGGCCTATGACGCACTGAGGCTGCTGTCACCTCACAAAAACAGCCAGCACCCAGAGGCCTGCCACTGGCCTATCAGTCACTCAGACTGCTGTGACCTCAAAAGGACAGCCAGCAGCCATTGGCCTCCCACTGGCCTATCAGCCAATAGCAATAGGACTGCTGTGACCTCCCAAGCACAGCCAGCAGCCAGGGGCCTGCTGCTGCCCTCAAGGGCAGGGAGGCTTCTGTAACCTAGCAAGCACAACCAGCAGCCAGGGGCCTGCCACTGGCCTGTGAAGCACTCAGGCTGCTGTGACCTCAAGAGCCCAGGCAGCAGCTATGGGCCTGCCACTGCCCTATAGGGCAGGGAGGCTGCTGTGACCTCACAAGCACAGCGAGGAGCCAGAGGCCTGCCATTGCCCTATAAGGTACAGAGACAAAAGTGACCTCAAAAGGCAGCCAGCAGACAGAGGGCTGCCACGGGCCTATCAGGAAATAGGACTGCTGCGACCTGACAAGCACAGCCAGCAGCTACGGGCCTCAAACTGGCCTATGAGGCGCTGAGGCTGCTGTGACCTCACAAGCATGGCCAGTAGGCATGGGCATCCAACTGCCCTATGAAGCCCCGAGACAAACGTGACCTCATAACGCAGCCAGCAGGCATGGAGCTGTCACTGGCCTATCAGGCAATAGGACTGCTGTGACCTCACAAGCACAGCCAGCAGCCAGGGGCCTGCCACTGCGCTATGAGGTACAGAGACAAATGTGACCTGAAAACGCGGCCAGCAGCCAGGGTCCACCACTGCCCTATAAGACACTGAGGCTGCTGTGACCTCACAAGTAAAGCCAGTAGCTGTGGGTCTGCCACTGGCCTATGAGGCACTGAGGCTGCTGTGACCTCACAAGCAAAGCCAGCAGCCATTGGTCTCCCACTGGCCTATCAGGCACTGAGGCTGCTGTGACCTCACAAGCACAGCCAGCAGCCAGGAGCCTGCCACTGGCCTACAAGGGACTCAGGCTGCTGTGACCTCACAAGCACAGTCAGCAGCCAGGAGCCTGCTGCTCACCTAGCAGGCACTGAGGCAGGTGTGACATCACAAGGACGTCCAGCAGGGGGCGCTGCACACTAACCTAGGAGGCACTCAGGCTGCTGTGACCTCACAAGCACAGCCAGCAGCCATGAGCCTACCGCTGACCTAGGAGGCACTCAGCCTGCTGTGACCTCACAAGCACAAGCAGCAGCTATGAGCCTGCCACTGGCCTAGAAAGCACTGCGGCTGCTGTGACATCACAGGCACAGCCAGCAGCCAGGAGCCTGCCGTTGGCCTAGGAGGCACTCAGGCTGCTGTGACATCACAAGCTCAGGCAACAGCCATGAGCCTGCCACTGGCCTAGGAGGCACTCAGGCTGCTGTGACCTCACAAGCACAGCCAGCAGCCAGGAGCCTGCCACTGGCCTAGGAGGCACCCAGGCTGCTTTGACCTCACAAGCACAGGCAGCAGCCAGCCTGCCACTGGCCTAGGAGGCATTCAGGCAGCTGTGACCTCACAAGCACAGCCAGCAGCCAGGAGCCTGCCACAGGCCTAGCAGGCACGGAGCCTGCTGTGACCTCACAAACACAGCCAGCAGCCATGAGCCTGCCACTGGCCTAGGAGGCACTGAGGCTGCTGTGACCTCACAAGCACAGCCAGCAGCCAGGGGCCTGCCACTGGCCTAGGAGGCACCCAGGCTGCTTTGACCTCACAAGCACAGGCAGCAGCCAGCCTGCCACTGGCCTAGGAGGCATTCAGGCAGCTGTGACCTCACAAGCACAGCCAGCAGCCAGGAGCCTGCCACAGGCCTAGCAGGCACGGAGCCTGCTGTGACCTCACAAACACAGCCAGCAGCCAGGAGCCTGCCACTGGCCTAGGAGGCACTGAGGCTGCTGTGACCTCACAAGCACAGCCAGCAGCCATGAGCCTGCCACTGGCCTAGGAGACACTCAGGCTGCTTTGACCTCAAAAGCACAGCCAGCAGCCAGGAGCCTGCTACTGGCCTACAAGGGATTCAGGCAGCTGTGACATCACAAGCACAGCCAGCAGGCGGCGCTGCACACTAACCTATGAGGCACTGAGGCTGCTGTGACCTCACAAGCACAGCCAGCAGTCTGGAGCCTGCCGTTCGCCTAGGAGACATTCAGGCTGCTGTGACCTGACAAGCACAGGCAGCAGCCATGAGCCCTTCACTGCCCTAGGAGGTACTGAGGCTGCTGTGACCTCAGAAGCACAGCCAACAGCCATGAGCCTGCCACTGGCCTAGGAGGCACTGAGGCTGCTCTGACCTCCCAAGCACAGCCAGCAGCTATGGGCCTGCCAGTGCCCTATAAGACACTGAGGCTTCTCTGACCTCACAAGCCCACCCAGCAGTCATTGGCCTCGAACTGGCATATCAGGCAACAGGACTGCTGTGACCTCACAAGCATGGCCAGCAGGCATGTGCATCCAAATGCCCTATGAGGCCCCGAGACAAACGTGACCTCATAACGCAGCCAGCAGGCATTGACACTGTCACGGGCCTACTAGGCACTGGTACTTCCGTGACCTCACAAGCACAGCCAGCAGCCAGGGGCCTGCCACGGCCCTATAAGACACTGAGGCTGCTGTGACCTCACAAGCACAGCGAGGAGCCAGAGGCCTGCCATTGCCCTATAAGGTACAGAGACAAATGTGACCTCAAAAGCACAGCCAGCAGACAGGGGCCTTCCACGGGCCTATGAGGCACTGAGGCTTCTGTGACCTCACAAGCACAGCCAGCAGCTATGGGCCTTCCACTGGCCTATGAGGCACTGAGGCTGCTGTGACCTCAGAAGCACAGTCAGCAGCCAGGGGCCTGGGGCTGGCCTATCAGGATGTAGGGGTGTTATGACCTGACAAGCACAGCCAGCAGCTATGGGCATCCCACTGGCCTATCAGGCAACAGGACTGCTGTGACCTCACAAGCAAAGCCAGAAGCCAGCAGCCAGGGCATCCCACTGGCCTATGACGCACTGAGGCTGCTGTCACCTCACAAAAACTGCCAGCACCCAGAGGCCTGCCACTGGCCTATCAGTCACTCAGACTGCTGTGACCTCACAAGCACAGCCAGCAGCCATGAGCCTGCCACTGACCTATCAGGCAATAGGACTGCTGTGACCTCAGAAGCACAGCCAGCAGCCAAGGGCCTGCCACTGCCCTATGAGGTACAGAGACAAATGTGACCTCAAAACGCGGCCAGGAGCCAGGGGCCTGCCACTGCCCTATAAGACACTGAGGCTGCTGTGACCTCACAAGATAAGCCAGTAGCTGTGGGTCTGCCACTGGCCTATGAGGCACGGAGGCTGCTGTGACCTCACAAGCAAAGCCAGCAGCCATTGGCCTGCCACTGGCCTATGAGGCACTGAGGCTGCTGTGACCTCCCAAGCACAGCCAGCAGCGAAGGGCCTGCCACTGGCCTACAGGGAACGGAGGATGATTTGACCTCACAAACACAGCCAGCAGCCATGAGCCTTCCACTGCACGATGAGGCGCTAACACTGCTCTGACCTCACCAGCACAGCCAGCAGCCAGGGGCCTGCCACTGCCCTATAGGGCAGGGAGGCTGCTGTGACCTCACAAGCACAGTGAGGAGCCAGAGGCCTGCCATTGCCCTATAAGGTACAGAGACAAATGTGACCTCAAAAGGCAGCCAGCAGACAGAGGCCTTCCACGGGCCTATCAGGAAATAGGACTGCTGTGACCTTACAAGCACAGCTAGCAGCTGTGGGCCTCCCACTGGCCTACAGGGAACGGAGGCTGCTGTGTCCTCACAAGCACAGCCAGCAGCCAGGGGCCTGCCACTGGCCTATGAGGCACTGAGGCTGCTGTGACCTCACCAGCACAGGCAGCAGGGGGTGCTCTGACTCCAGAAGCACAGAAAGCAGCCATCAGCATGCAACTGGCCTAGGAAGCACGGAGGCTGCTGTGACCTCACAAGCACAGCCAGCAGCCATGAGCCTGCCATTGGCTTATGAGGCACGGAGGCTGCTGTGACATCACAAGCACAGGCAGCAGGAGACGCTTGCCACTAACTTATGAGGCACTGAGGCTGCTGTGACCTCACAAGCACAGAAAGCAGCCAGTGGCCTGCCCTTGGCCTAGGAGGCACTGAGGCTGCTGTGACCGCACAAGCACAGCCAGCAGCCATGAGCCTGCCACTAGCCTAGGAGGCACTGAGGCTGCTGTGACCGCACAAGCACAGCCAGCGGCCATTAGTCTGCCACTGGCCTAGGAGGCACGGTGGCTGCTGTTACTTCAGAAGCACAGCCAGCAGCCATGAGCCTGCCACTAGCCTATGAGGTACTGAGGCTGCTGTGACCTCACAAGCACAGCCAGCCGCTACGGGCCTCCACTGGCCTATGAGGCACGGAGGCTACTGTGACCTCACAAGCACAGTCAGCAGCGAGGGGCCTGCCACTTGCCTATGAGGTACAGAGACAAATGTGACCTCAAAACGTGGCCAGCTGCCAGGGGCCTGCCACTGCCCTATGAGACACTGAGGCTGCTGTGACCTCACGAGCCCAGGCAGCAGCTATGGGCCTGCCACTGCCCTATAGGGCAGGGAGGCTGCTGTGACCTCACAAGCACAGCGAGGAGCCAGAGGCCTGCCATTGCCCTATAAGGTGCAGAGACAAATGTGACCTCAAAAGGCAGCCAGCAGACAGGTGCCTTCCACAGGCCTATCAGGAAATAGGACTGCTGTGACCTCACAAGCACAGCCAGCAGCTATGGGCCTGCCACTGCCCTATAGGGCAGGGAGGCTGCTGTGACCTCACAAGCACAGCGAGGAGCCAGAGGCCTGCCATTGCCCTATAAGGTACGGAGACAAATGTGACCTCAAAAGGCAGCCAGCAGACAGGGGCCTTCCACGGACCTGTCAGGCAATAGGACTGCTATCACCTCACAAGCACAGCCAGCAGCCTTTGGCCTGCCACTGACCTGTCAGACAATAGGACTGCTGTGACCTCACAAGCACAGCCAGCAGATAGGGGCCTGCCACTGGCCTATAGGGAACGGAGGCTGCTGTGACCTCACAAACACAGCCAGCAGCCATTCGCCTTCCACTGCCCGATGAGGCGCTGACACTGCTCTGACCTCACAAGCACAGCACACTGTCACAGGCCTGCCACTGCCATAAAGGGCACGGAGGCTGCTGTGACCTCACAAGCACAGCCAGCAGCCAGGGGCCTGCCACTGCCCAATAAGACACTGAGGCTGCTGTGACATCACAAGCAAAGCCAGCAGCTGTGGGTCTGCCACTGGCCTATCAGGCTGTAGGAGTCTTGTGACCTGACAAGCACAGCCAGCAGCCAGGGGCCTGCCACTGGCCTGTGAAGCACTGAGGCTGCTATGACCTCACGAGCCCAGGCAGCAGCTATGGGCCTGCCACTGCCCTATAGGGCAGGGAGGCTGCTGTGACCTCACAAGCACAGCAAGTAGCCAGAGGCCTGCCATTGCCCTATAAGGTACAGAGACAAATGTGACCTCAAAAGGCAGCCAGCAGACAGGGGCCTTCCACAGGCCTATCAGGAAATAGGACTGCTGTGACCTCACAAGCACAGCCAGCAGCTACGGGCCTTCCACTGGCCTATCAGGCACTGAGGCTGCTATGACCTCAGAAGTACAGCCAGCAGCTATGGGCCTGCCACTGGCCTATGAGGCACTGAGGCTGCTGTGACCTCAGAAGCACAGCCAGCAGCCAGGGGCCTGCCACTAGCCTTTCAGGCAGTAGGACTGCTGTGACGTCACAAGCACAGTCAGCAGCTATGGGCCTGCCACTGGCCTATAGGGAACGGAGGCTGCTGTAACCTGACAAGCACAGGCAGCAGCCATTGGCCTACCACTGCCCGATGAGGCGCTGACGCTGCTGTCAACTCAGAAGCACAGCAAACAGTCAGGGGCCTGCCACTGCCCTAAAGGGCATGGAGGCTGCTGTGATCTCACAAGCCCAGCCAGCAGCTATGGGCCTGCCACTGCCCTAAAGGGCACTGAGGCTTTTCTGACCTCACAAGCCCACCCAGCAGTCATTGGCCTCGAACTGGCATATCAGGCAACAGGACTGCTGTGACCTCACAAGCACGGCCAGCAGGCATGGGCATCCAACTGCCATATGAGGCCCCGAGACAAACGTGACCTCATAACGCAGCCAGCAGGCGTGGAGCTGTCACTGGCCTATCAGGCACTGGTACTTCCGTGACATCACAAGTACAGCCAGCAGCAGTGGACATCCCACTAGCCAATGAGGCACTAAGACAAAGGTGACCTCAAAACACAGCCAGCAGCCAGGGGCCTGCCACTGGTCTAGGAGGCACTGAGGCTGCTGTGACCTCACAAGCACAGCCAGCAGCCAGCAGCCAGGGCATCCCACTGGCCTATGACGCACTGAGGCTGCTGTCACCTCACAAAAACAGCCAGCACCCAGAGGCCTGCCACTGGCCTATCAGTCACTCAGACTGCTGTGACCTCAAAAGGACAGCCAGCAGCCATTGGCCTGCCACTGACCTATCAGCCAATAGCAATAGGACTGCTGTGACCTCCCAAGCACAGCCAGCAGCCAGGGGCCTGCTGCTGCCCTCAAGGGCAGGGAGGCTTCTGTAACCTAGCAAGCACAACCAGCAGCCAGGGGCCTGCCACTGGCCTGTGAAGCACTGAGGCTGCTGTGACCTCAAGAGCCCAGGCAGCAGCTATGGGCCTGCCACTGCCCTATAGGGCAGGGAGGCTGCTGTGACCTCACAAGCACAGCGAGGAGCCAGAGGCCTGCCATTGCCCTATAAGGTACAGAGACAAAAGTGACCTCAAAAGGCAGCCAGCAGACAGAGGGCTGCCACGGGCCTATCAGGAAATAGGACTGCTGCGACCTGACAAGCACAGCCAGCAGCTACGGGCCTCAAACTGGCCTATGAGGCGCTGAGGCTGCTGTGACCTCACAAGCATGGCCAGTAGGCATGGGCATCCAACTGCCCTATGAAGCCCCGAGACAAACGTGACCTCATAACGCAGCCAGCAGGCATGGAGCTGTCACTGGCCTATCAGGCAATAGGACTGCTGTGACCTCACAAGCACAGCCAGCAGCCAGGGGCCTGCCACTGCGCTATGAGGTACAGAGACAAATGTGACCTGAAAACGCGGCCAGCAGCCAGGGTCCACCACTGCCCTATAAGACACTGAGGCTGCTGTGACCTCACAAGTAAAGCCAGTAGCTGTGGGTCTGCCACTGGCCTATGAGGCACTGAGGCTGCTGTGACCTCACAAGCAAAGCCAGCAGCCATTGGTCTCCCACTGGCCTATCAGGCACTGAGGCTGCTGTGACCTCACAAGCACAGCCAGCAGCCAGGAGCCTGCCACTGGCCTACAAGGGACTCAGGCTGCTGTGACCTCACAAGCACAGTCAGCAGCCAGGAGCCTGCTGCTCACCTAGCAGGCACTGAGGCAGGTGTGACATCACAAGGACGTCCAGCAGGGGGCGCTGCACACTAACCTAGGAGGCACTCAGGCTGCTGTGACCTCACAAGCACAGCCAGCAGCCATGAGCCTACCGCTGACCTAGGAGGCACTCAGCCTGCTGTGACCTCACAAGCACAAGCAGCAGCTATGAGCCTGCCACTGGCCTAGAAAGCACTGCGGCTGCTGTGACCTCACAAGCACAGCCAGCAGCCAGGAGCCTGCCACTGGCCTAGGAGGCACCCAGGCTGCTTTGACCTCACAAGCACAGGCAGCAGCCAGCCTGCCACTGGCCTAGGAGGCATTCAGGCAGCTGTGACCTCACAAGCACAGCCAGCAGCCAGGAGCCTGCCACAGGCCTAGCAGGCACGGAGCCTGCTGTGACCTCACAAACACAGCCAGCAGCCAGGAGCCTGCCACTGGCCTAGGAGGCACTGAGGCTGCTGTGACCTCACAAGCACAGCCAGCAGCCATGAGCCTGCCACTGGCCTAGGAGACACTCAGGCTGCTTTGACCTCAAAAGCACAGCCAGCAGCCAGGAGCCTGCTACTGGCCTACAAGGGATTCAGGCAGCTGTGACATCACAAGCACAGCCAGCAGGCGGCGCTGCACACTAACCTATGAGGCACTGAGGCTGCTGTGACCTCACAAGCACAGCCAGCAGTCTGGAGCCTGCCGTTCGCCTAGGAGACATTCAGGCTGCTGAGACCTGACAAGCACAGGCAGCAGCCATGAGCCCTTCACTGCCCTAGGAGGTACTGAGGCTGCTGTGACCTCAGAAGCACAGCCAACAGCCATGAGCCTGCCACTGGCCTAGGAGGCACTGAGGCTGCTCTGACCTCCCAAGCACAGCCAGCAGCTATGGGCCTGCCACTGCCCTATAAGACACTGAGGCTTCTCTGACCTCACAAGCCCACCCAGCAGTCATTGGCCTCGAACTGGCATATCAGGCAACAGGACTGCTGTGACCTCACAAGCATGGCCAGCAGGCATGTGCATCCAAATGCCCTATGAGGCCCCGAGACAAACGTGACCTCATAACGCAGCCAGCAGGCATTGACACTGTCACGGGCCTACTAGGCACTGGTACTTCCGTGACCTCACAAGCACAGCCAGCAGCCAGGGGCCTGCCACGGCCCTATAAGACACTGAGGCTGCTGTGACCTCACAAGCACAGCGAGGAGCCAGAGGCCTGCCATTGCCCTATAAGGTACAGAGACAAATGTGACCTCAAAAGCACAGCCAGCAGACAGGGGCCTTCCACGGGCCTATGAGGCACTGAGGCTTCTGTGACCTCACAAGCACAGCCAGCAGCTATGGGCCTTCCACTGGCCTATGAGGCACTGAGGCTGCTGTGACCTCAGAAGCACAGTCAGCAGCCAGGGGCCTGGGGCTGGCCTATCAGGATGTAGGGGTGTTATGACCTGACAAGCACAGCCAGCAGCTATGGGCATCCCACTGGCCTATCAGGCAACAGGACTGCTGTGACCTCACAAGCAAAGCCAGAAGCCAGCAGCCAGGGCATCCCACTGGCCTATGACGCACTGAGGCTGCTGTCACCTCACAAAAACTGCCAGCACCCAGAGGCCTGCCACTGGCCTATCAGTCACTCAGACTGCTGTGACCTCACAAGCACAGCCAGCAGCCATGAGCCTGCCACTGACCTATCAGGCAATAGGACTGCTGTGACCTCAGAAGCACAGCCAGCAGCCAAGGGCCTGCCACTGCCCTATGAGGTACAGAGACAAATGTGACCTCAAAACGCGGCCAGGAGCCAGGGGCCTGCCACTGCCCTATAAGACACTGAGGCTGCTGTGACCTCACAAGATAAGCCAGTAGCTGTGGGTCTGCCACTGGCCTATGAGGCACGGAGGCTGCTGTGACCTCACAAGCAAAGCCAGCAGCCATTGGCCTGCCACTGGCCTATGAGGCACTGAGGCTGCTGTGACCTCCCAAGCACAGCCAGCAGCGAAGGGCCTGCCACTGGCCTACAGGGAACGGAGGATGATTTGACCTCACAAACACAGCCAGCAGCCATGAGCCTTCCACTGCACGATGAGGCGCTAACACTGCTCTGACCTCACCAGCACAGCCAGCAGCCAGGGGCCTGCCACTGCCCTATAGGGCAGGGAGGCTGCTGTGACCTCACAAGCACAGTGAGGAGCCAGAGGCCTGCCATTGCCCTATAAGGTACAGAGACAAATGTGACCTCAAAAGGCAGCCAGCAGACAGAGGCCTTCCACGGGCCTATCAGGAAATAGGACTGCTGTGACCTTACAAGCACAGCTAGCAGCTGTGGGCCTCCCACTGGCCTACAGGGAACGGAGGCTGCTGTGTCCTCACAAGCACAGCCAGCAGCCAGGGGCCTGCCACTGGCCTATGAGGCACTGAGGCTGCTGTGACCTCACAAGCAGAGGCAGCAGGGGACGCTTGCTACTCACTTATGATGCACTGAGGCTACTGTGACCTCACCAGCACAGGCAGCAGGGGGTGCTCTGACTCCAGAAGCACAGAAAGCAGCCATCAGCATGCAACTGGCCTAGGAAGCACGGAGGCTGCTGTGACCTCACAAGCACAGCCAGCAGCCATGAGCCTGCCATTGGCTTATGAGGCACGGAGGCTGCTGTGACATCACAAGCACAGGCAGCAGGAGGCGCTTGCCACTAACTTATGAGGCACTGAGGCTGCTGTGACCTCACAAGCACAGAAAGCAGCCAGTGGCCTGCCCTTGGCCTAGGAGGCACTGAGGCTGCTCTGACCTCACAAGCACAGCCAGCAGCCATGAGCCTGCCACTAGCCTAGGAGGCACTGAGGCTGCTGTGACCGCACAAGCACAGCCAGCGGCCATTAGTCTGCAACTGGCATAGGAGGCACGGAGGGTGCTATGACCTGACAAGCACAGCCAGCGGCCATGAGTCTGCCACTGGCCTAGGAGGCACGGTGGCTGCTGTTACTTCAGAAGCACAGCCAGCAGCCATGAGCCTGCCACTAGCCTATGAGGTACTGAGGCTGCTGTGACCTCACAAGCACAGCCAGCCGCTACGGGCCTCCACTGGCCTATGAGGCACGGAGGCTACTGTGACCTCACAAGCACAGTCAGCAGCGAGGGGCCTGCCACTTGCCTATGAGGTACAGAGACAAATGTGACCTCAAAACGTGGCCAGCTGCCAGGGGCCTGCCACTGCCCTATGAGACACTGAGGCTGCTGTGACCTCACGAGCCCAGGCAGCAGCTATGGGCCTGCCACTGCCCTATAGGGCAGGGAGGCTGCTGTGACCTCACAAGCACAGCGAGGAGCCAGAGGCCTGCCATTGCCCTATAAGGTGCAGAGACAAATGTGACCTCAAAAGGCAGCCAGCAGACAGGTGCCTTCCACAGGCCTATCAGGAAATAGGACTGCTGTGACCTCACAAGCACAGCCAGCAGCTATGGGCCTGCCACTGCCCTATAGGGCAGGGAGGCTGCTGTGACCTCACAAGCACAGCGAGGAGCCAGAGGCCTGCCATTGCCCTATAAGGTACGGAGACAAATGTGACCTCAAAAGGCAGCCAGCAGACAGGGGCCTTCCACGGACCTGTCAGGCAATAGGACTGCTATCACCTCACAAGCACAGCCAGCAGCCTTTGGCCTGCCACTGACCTGTCAGACAATAGGACTGCTGTGACCTCACAAGCACAGCCAGCAGATAGGGGCCTGCCACTGGCCTATAGGGAACGGAGGCTGCTGTGACCTCACAAACACAGCCAGCAGCCATTCGCCTTCCACTGCCCGATGAGGCGCTGACACTGCTCTGACCTCACAAGCACAGCACACTGTCACAGGCCTGCCACTGCCATAAAGGGCACGGAGGCTGCTGTGACGTCACAAGCACAGCCAGCAGCCAGGGGCCTGCCACTGCCCAATAAGACACTGAGGCTGCTGTGACATCACAAGCAAAGCCAGCAGCTGTGGGTCTGCCACTGGCCTATCAGGCTGTAGGAGTCTTGTGACCTGACAAGCACAGCCAGCAGCCAGGGGCCTGCCACTGGCCTGTGAAGCACTGAGGCTGCTATGACCTCACGAGCCCAGGCAGCAGCTATGGGCCTGCCACTGCCCTATAGGGCAGGGAGGCTGCTGTGACCTCACAAGCACAGCAAGTAGCCAGAGGCCTGCCATTGCCCTATAAGGTACAGAGACAAATGTGACCTCAAAAGGCAGCCAGCAGACAGGGGCCTTCCACAGGCCTATCAGGAAATAGGACTGCTGTGACCTCACAAGCACAGCCAGCAGCTACGGGCCTTCCACTGGCCTATCAGGCACTGAGGCTGCTATGACCTCACAAGTACAGCCAGCAGCTATGGGCCTGCCACTGGCCTATGAGGCACTGAGGCTGCTGTGACCTCAGAAGCACAGCCAGCAGCCAGGGGCCTGCCACTAGCCTTTCAGGCAGTAGGACTGCTGTGACGTCACAAGCACAGTCAGCAGCTATGGGCCTGCCACTGGCCTATAGGGAACGGAGGCTGCTGTAACCTGACAAGCACAGGCAGCAGCCATTGGCCTACCACTGCCCGATGAGGCGCTGACGCTGCTGTCAACTCAGAAGCACAGCAAACAGTCAGGGGCCTGCCACTGCCCTAAAGGGCATGGAGGCTGCTGTGATCTCACAAGCCCAGCCAGCAGCTATGGGCCTGCCACTGCCCTAAAGGGCACTGAGGCTTTTCTGACCTCACAAGCCCACCCAGCAGTCATTGGCCTCGAACTGGCATATCAGGCAACAGGACTGCTGTGACCTCACAAGCACGGCCAGCAGGCATGGGCATCCAACTGCCATATGAGGCCCCGAGACAAACGTGACCTCATAACGCAGCCAGCAGGCGTGGAGCTGTCACTGGCCTATCAGGCACTGGTACTTCCGTGACATCACAAGTACAGCCAGCAGCAGTGGACATCCCACTAGCCAATGAGGCACTAAGACAAAGGTGACCTCACAAGCACAGCCAGCAGCCAGGGGCCTGCCACTGGCCTATCAGGCAACAGGACTGCTGTGACCTAAAAAGCAAAGCCAGCAGCCAGCAGCCAGGGCATCCCACTGGCCTATGACGCACTGAGGCTGCTGTCACCTCACAAAAACAGCCAGCACCCAGAGGCCTGCCACTGGCCTATCAGTCACTCAGACTGCTGTGACCTCAAAAGGACAGCCAGCAGCCATTGGCCTGCCACTGACCTATCAGCCAATAGCAATAGGACTGCTGTGACCTCCCAAGCACAGCCAGCAGCCAGGGGCCTGCTGCTGCCCTCAAGGGCAGGGAGGCTTCTGTAACCTAGCAAGCACAACCAGCAGCCAGGGGCCTGCCACTGGCCTGTGAAGCACTGAGGCTGCTGTGACCTCAAGAGCCCAGGCAGCAGCTATGGGCCTGCCACTGCCCTATAGGGCAGGGAGGCTGCTGTGACCTCACAAGCACAGCGAGGAGCCAGAGGCCTGCCATTGCCCTATAAGGTACGGAGACAAATGTGACCTCAAAAGGCAGCCAGCAGACAGGGGCCTTCCACGGACCTGTCAGGCAATAGGACTGCTATCACCTCACAAGCACAGCCAGCAGCCTTTGGCCTGCCACTGGCCTATCAGACAACAGGACTGCTGTGACCTCACAAGCACAGCAAGTAGCCAGAGGCCTGCCATTGCCCTATAAGGTACAGAGACAAATGTGACCTCAAAAGGCAGCCAGCAGACGGGCCTTCCACGGGCATATCAGGAAATAGGACTGCTGTGACCTTACAAGCACAGCCAGCAGCTGTGGGTCTGCCACTGGCCTATCAGGCTGTAGGCGTGTTATGACCTGACAAGCACAGCCAGCAGCTATGGGACTGCCACTGCCCTACAGGAAAAGGAGGCTGCTGTGACCTCACAAGCACAGCGAGTAGCCAGGGGCCTCCCCGTGCCCTATAAAGTACAGAGACAAAAGTGACCTCAAAAGGCAGCCAGCAGACAGAGGGCTGCCACGGACCTATCAGGAAATAGGACTGCTGTGACCTTACAAGCACAGCCAGCAGCTACGGGCCTCGAACTGGCCTATGAGGCGCTGAGGCTGCTGTGACCTCACAAGCATGGCCAGTAGGCATGGGCATCCAACTGCCCTATGAGGCCCCAAGACAAACGTGACCTCATAACGCAGCCAGCAGGCATGGAGCTGTCACTGGCCTATCAGGCAATAGGACTGCTGTGACCTCACAAGCACAGCCAGCAGCCAGGGGCCTGCCACTGCGCTATGAGGTACAGAGACAAATGTGACCTGAAAACGCGGCAGCAGCCAGGGGCCAGCCACTGCCCTATAAGACACTGAGGCTGCTGTGACCTCACAAGTAAAGCCAGTAGCTGTGGGTCTGCCACTGGCCTATGAGGCACAGAGGCTGCTGTGACCTCACAAGCAAAGCCAGCAGCCATTGGCCTCCCACTGGCCTATCAGGCACTGAGGCTGCTGTGACCTCCCAAGCACAGCCAGCAGCCATGAGCCTGCCACTGGCCTATAAGGAACGGAGGCTGCTCTGACCTCACAAGCACACCCAGCAGCCAAGGGCCTACCACTGGCCTATGAGGCACTGAGGCTGCTGTGACCTTACAAGCACAGCCAGCAGCCAGGGGCCTCCACTGGCCTAGGAGGCACTGAGGCTGCTGTGACCTCACAAGCACACCAAGCAGGCATTGGCCTCCCACGGACCTATCAGGCACTGAGGATGCTGTGACCTCACAAGCACAGCCAGCAGTCAAGGGCCTGCCACGGACCTATCAGGCAGTAGGACTGCTGTGACGTCACAAGCACAGTCAGCAGCTATGGGCCTGCCACTGACCTATAGGACACTGAGGTTTCTCTGACCTCACAAGCCCACCCAGCAGTCATTGGCCTCGAACTGGCATATCAGGCAACAGGACTGCTGTGACCTCACAAGCACATCCAGAAGCTATGGGCCTCCCACTGCCCTATAAGGAACGGAGGCTGCTCTGACCTCACAAGCACACCCAGCAGCCAAGGGCCTACCACTGGCCTATGAGGCACTGAGGCTGCTGTGACCTCACAAGCACAGCCAGCAGCCAGGGGCCTGCCATTGTCCTATAAGGTACGGAGACAAATGTGACCTCACAAGGCAGCCAGCAGACAGGGGCCTGCCATGGGCCTATCAGGAAATAGGACTGCTCTGACCTTACAAGCACAGCCAGCAGCTATGGGCCTGCCAATGGCCTATAAGGAACGGAGGCTGCTGTGACCTCACAAGCACAGCCAGCAGCCATTGGCCTGCCACTGGCCTATGAGGCACTGAGGCTGCTGTGACCTCACCAGCACACCAAGCAGTCATTGGCCTCCCTCTGGCCTATAGGAAAAGGAGGCTGCTGTGACCTCACAAGCATAGCGAGTAGCCAGGGGCCTCCCACTGCCCTATAAGGTACAGAGAAAAATGTGACCTCAAAAGGCAGCCAGCAGACAGAGGCCTGCCACAGGCCTATCAGGAAATAGGACTGCTGTGACCTTACAAGCACAGCCAGCAGCTACGGGCCTGCCACTGGCCTATGAGGCACGGAGGCTGCTGTAACCTCACAAGCACAGCCAAGCAGCCATTGGCCTCCCACGGGCCTATCAGGCACTGAGGCTGCTGTGACCTCACAAGCATAGCCAGCAGCTATGGGCCTGCCACTGCCCTATCAGGCTGTAGCAGTGTTGTGACCTCACAAGCACAGCCAGCAGCTATGGGCCTGCCACTGCCCTCAAGGGCAGGGAGGCTTCTGTAACCTCATAAGCACAACCAGCAGCCAGGGGCCTGCCACTGGCCTGTGAAGCACTGAGGCTGCTGTGACCTCACAAGCACAGCCAGCAGCTATGGGCCTGCCATGGCGCATCAAGCACGGAGAAAGAAGGGAACATCCAAGCAGACCAGCAGCCATGGGCGTGGCAGTGCATGCCCATGCATGCCATGCATGCAATGGCATGCAGGTCAAAGTGACATCATAAGACACAACCAGCAACCATGGGCCTGCCACTGCCCTTTTTGGCATGGAGACACAAGTATCCTCACAAGCCCAGTCAGGAGGCATGGCCCTGCCACTGGCCTATCAAGCACAGAGGCAAAAGCAACCTCACAAGCAGAGCAAGGACTGATGGGCCTGACTGGCCTACCAGGCCGTGAGGCAGAAGTGACATGACTATCTCATCCAGCAGTGGTGGACCTGACAATATCATTTCAGGCAGAGGGTAAAGTGATATCACAGAACGTTGAAGGACCATAACAGAAAAAAAGGCACTTGGAGGCATGAGCACTGGGAAAAAAGGGCACTAGGAGGCGATGCACTGCAAAAATATGCACATGGAGGACACTATACTGGAAAAAAAGGCACTTTAGGAGCCTGCATCGCAAAAATAGGCACTTGGAGGCCACTAAGCCGGAAAGAAAGGCACTTAGATGCCCCTTCACTGCAAAAAAAAAGGCACTCAGACAGCAGTGCACCTCAAACAAAGGCACTCGGAGGGCCCTGCACCACAAAAACAGGCACCTGGAGAACAGTGAACCACAAGAAAAGGCACTCGGAGGCCCCTACACTGGGAAAAAAGGCACTCAGAGGCCTCTACACCCCAGAGAAAGGCACTCAGTGGCCCCTACACTGCAAAAAAAGGCACTTGGGGGCTGCTACAATGTGAAACAAGGCACTCGGAGGGCCCGGCACCACCAAAAGAAGCACTCAGAGGCTCCTGCACTGGAAAAAGAGGCACTTGCAGGCCTGTACACCACAAAAAAAGGCACTTGGAGGCCGCTACACCGCAGAGAAAGGCACTTGGCTGCCCCTACACCACAAAAAAAGGCACTCGGAGGCCCCTACACCACAAAAAAAGGCACTCGGCTGCCCCTACACTGGGAAAAAAGGCACTCGGAGGCTCCTACAGCACAAAAGAAGGCACTTGGGGGCTGCTACAATGCAAAAAAAGGCACTCGGAGGCCCCTGAACCACAAGAAAAGGCTCTCGGGGCCACTACACCGCAAAAAAAAGGTACATGGAGGACCACACACCCGAAAATAACAGCACTCGGTGGCCCCTGAGCCACAAGGAAAGGCACTCAGTGGCTCCTATAGCACAAAAAAAGACACTCGGGGACTGCTACAATGTGAAAAAAGGCACTTGGAGGCCCCTGAACCACAAGAAAAGGCACTCGGTGGCCCCTGAACCACAAGAAAAGGCACTTGGTGGACCCTACAGCACAATAAAAGGCACTCGGGGGCTGCTACAACGTGAAACAAGGCACTCTGAGGGCCCAGCACCACCAAAAAAAGCACTCGGAGGCTCCTGCACCACAAGAAAAGGCACTCAGAGGCCCCTACACCACCAAGAAAGGCACTCGGTGGCCCCCACATTGCAAAAAAAGGCACTTGGAGCCTACTACACTGCAAAAAAATGCACCCTGAGGCCAATGCACAGCAAAAAAAGGCACTCAGTAGCCCCTGCATTGCAAAAAAAGGCACTCAGAGGCCTCCACACCACAAGAAAAGGCACTCGGCTGCCCCTACAGCACAAAAAGAGGCACTTGGTGGCTGCTAAAATGCAAAAAAAGGCACTCAGAGGGCCCTGCACCACAAAAAAAGGCACTCGGATGCTCCTGCACTGGTAAAAGAGGCACTTGCAGGCCTCTACACCAGATATAAGGGCACTCGAGGCCCCTACACAGCAAAAACAGGCACTCGGAGGGCCCTTCACCGCAAAAAAAAGGCACTCGGTGGCCCCTGCACCGCAAAAAAAGGCGCTCAGCAGCCCCTGCACTGCAAAAAAAGATGCTTAGTAGCCCCTGCACCGCAAAAAAAGGCACTCGGAGGCCAGTGCACTGAAAAACAGGGCACTTGGAGGCCAGTGCACCGCAAAAAAAAAGGCACTCAGAGGCCCCTACAGCACAAAAAAAGGCACTCGGAGGCCCCTACAGCTCAAAAAAAGGCACTCGGAGGCCCCTACAGCACAAAAAAAGGCACTTGGGGGCTGCGACAATGCAAAAAAAGGCACTCAGAGGGCCCTGCACCAGAAAGAAAGGCACTTGGAGGGCCCTGCACCACAAAAGAAGGCACTCGGAGGCCCCTGCACCACAAAAGAAGGCACTCGGGGCCACTACACCACAAAAAAAAGATACATGGAGGACTACACACCCCAAAAAAACAGCACTCAGAGGCCCCTGAACCACAAGAAAAGGCACTCAGTGGCTCCTACAGCACAAAAAAAGGCACTCGGGGGCTGCTACAATGTGAAACAAGGCACTCAGAGGGCGCTGCACCACCAAAAAAGGCACTCGGAGGCCCCTGCACTGGGAAAAGAGGCACTTGCAGGCCTGTACACTGGCAAAAAAGGCACTTGGCAGCCCCTGCACTGGAAAAAGAGGCACTTGCAGGCCTGCACACTGGATATAAAGGCACTTGGAGGCCCCTGCACCACAAAAAAAGGCACTTGGAGGCTACTACACTGCAAAAAAAGGCACTCGGTGGCCCCTGCATTGCAAAAAAAGGCACTCGGAGGCCCCTGCACCGCAAAAAAAGGCACTCGGAGGCCCCTGCACCGCAAAAAAAGGCACTCGGAGGCCCCTGCACCGCAAAAAAAGGCACTCGGAGGCCCCTGCACCGCAAAAAAAGGCACTCGGAGGCCTCTACAACACCTTCCACTGCCCTATCAGACACAGAGGCTCATGTGACCTCACAAGGACAGGAAGCCGCCAGGGGCCTGCCAGTGGCCTGTCAGGCACTGGTACTTCTGTGAGCTCACAAGCATAGTCAGCAGCCATGGGCATCCCACTGCCTGATGAGGCACTGAGACAAAGGTGACCTCAAAACGCAGCCAGCACGCAGAGGCCTGCCACTGGCCTATCAGGCAATAAGACTGCCATGACCTCAAAAGGACAGCCAGCAGCCAATGGCCTCGCACTGGCCTATCAGGCAATAGGACTGCTGTGACCTCACAAGCACAGGCAGCAGGTATGGGCATCCCACTGGCTATCAGGCACTCAGACTGCTGTGACCTCACAAGCACAGCAAACAGCCAGGGGCCTGCCACTGCCCTATAGGGCACAGAGGCTGCTGTGACCTGACAAGCACAGCCAGCAGCCAGGGGCCTGCCACTGGCCTATCAGGCACGGAGGCTGCTGTGACCTCACAAGCACAGCCAGCAGTGAAGGGCCTGCCACTGGCCTATAGGGAACGGAGGCTGCTGTGACATCACAAACACAGCCAGCAGCCATTGGCCTTCCACTGCCCAATGAGGCGCTGACACTGCTCTGACCTCACAAGCACAGCACACTGTCACGGGCCTGCCACTGCCATAAAGGGCACGGAGGCTGCTGTGACCTCACAAGCACAGCCAGCAGCCAGGGCCCTGCCACTGCCCTATGAGACACTGAGGCTGCTGTGACCTCAAAAGCAAAGCCAGCAGCTGTGGGTCTGCCATTGCCCTACCAGTCTGTAGGAGTGTTGTGACCTGACAAGCACAGCCAGCAGCCAGGGGCCTGCCACTGCCCTCAAGGGCAGGGAGGCTTCTGTAACCTCACAAGCACAGCCAGCAGCCAGGGGCCTGCCACTGCCCTATGGGGCACTGAGGCTTCTCTGACCTGCAAGCACAGCCAGCAGCCAGGGGCCTGACACTGGCCTGTGAAGCACTGAGGCTGCTGTGACCTCACAAGCACAGCCAGCAGCCAGGGGCCTGCCACTGGCCTGTGAAGCACTGAGACTGCTGTGACCTCACAAGCACAGCCAGCAGCCAGGGGCCTGCCACTGCCCTAAAAGACACTGAGGCTGCTGTGACCTCACAAGCAGAGGCAGCAGGGGACGCTGCACACTAACCTATGAGGCACTGAACCAGCTGTGACCTCACAAGCACAGCCAGCAGCCATGAGCCTGCCACGGGCCCAGGAGGCACTGAGGCTGCTGTGACCTGACAAGCACAGCCAGCAGCTATGGGCCTGCCACTGCCCTATAGGGCAGGGAGGCTGCTGTGACCTCACAAGCACAGCGAGGAGCCAGAGGCCTGCCATTGCCCTATAAGGTACAGAGACAAATGTGACCTCAAAAGGCAGCCAGCAGACAGGGGCCTTCCACAGGCCTATCAGGAAATAGGACTGCTGTGACCTTACAAGCACAGCCAGCAGCTACGGGCCTTCCACTGGCCTATCAGGCACTGAGGCTGCTGTGACCTCAGAAGCACAGCCAGCAGCCAGGGGCCTGCCACTAGCCTTTCAGGCAGTAGGACTGCTGTGACATCACAAGCACAGTCAGCAGCTATGGGCCTGCCACTGGCCTATAGGGAACGGAGGCTGCTGTAACCTGACAAGCACAGGCAGCAGCCATTGGCCTACCACTGCCCGATGAGGCGCTGACGCTGCTGTCAACTCAGAAGCACAGCAAACATTCAGGGGCCTGCCACTGCCCTAAAGGGCATGGAGGCTGCTGTGATCTCACAAGCCCAGCCAGCAGCTATGGGCCTGCCACTGCCCTAAAGGGCACTGAGGCTTTTCTGACCTCACAAGCCCACCCAGCAGTCATTGGCCTCGAACTGGCATATCAGGCAACAGGACTGCTGTGACCTCACAAGCACGGCCAGCAGGCATGGGCATCCAACTGCCATATGAGGCCCCGAGACAAACGTGACCTCATAACGCAGCCAGCAGGCGTGGAGCTGTCACTGGCCTATCAGGCACTGGTACTTCCGTGACATCACAAGTACAGCCAGCAGCAGTGGACATCCCACTAGCCAATGAGGCACTAAGACAAAGGTGACCTCAAAATGCAGCCAGCAGCCAGGGGCCTGCCACTGACCTATTAGGCAACAGGACTGCTGTGACCTCAAAAGCAAAGCCAGCAGCCAGGGCATCCCACTGGCCTATGACGCACTGAGGCTGCTGTCACCTCACAAAAACAGCCAGCACCCAGAGGCCTGCCACTGGCCTATCAGTCACTCAGACTGCTGTGACCTCAAAAGGACAGCCAGCAGCCATTGGCCTGCCACTGACCTATCAGCCAATAGCAATAGGACTGCTGTGACCTCCCAAGCACAGCCAGCAGCCAGGGGCCTGCTGCTGCCCTCAAGGGCAGGGAGGCTTCTGTAACCTAGCAAGCACAACCAGCAGCCAGGGGCCTGCCACTGGCCTGTGAAGCACTGAGGCTGCTGTGACCTCAAGAGCCCAGGCAGCAGCTATGGGCCTGCCACTGCCCTATAGGGCAGGGAGGCTGCTGTGACCTCACAAGCACAGCGAGGAGCCAGAGGCCTGCCATTGCCCTATAAGGTACAGAGACAAATGTGACCTCAAAAGGCAGCCAGCAGACAGGGGCCTTCCACGGGCATATCAGGAAATAGGACTGCTGTGACCTGACAAGCACAGCCAGCAGCTGTGGGTCTGCCACTGGCCTATCAGGCTGTAGGCGTGTTATGACCTGACAAGCACAGCCAGCAGCTATGGGCCTGCCACTGCCCTCAAGGAAAAGGAGGCTGCTGTGACCTCACAAGCACAGCGAGTAGCCAGGGGCCTCCCCGTGCCCTATAAGGTACAGAGACAAAAGTGACCTCAAAAGGCAGCCAGCAGACAGAGGGCTGCCACGGGCCTATCAGGAAATAGGACTGCTGTGACCTTACAAGCACAGCCAGCAGCTACGGGCCTCGAACTGGCCTATGAGGCGCTGAGGCTGCTGTGACCTCACAAGCATGGCCAGTAGGCATGGGCATCCAACTGCCCTATGAGGCCCCAAGACAAACGTGACCTCATAACGCAGCCAGCAGGCATGGAGCTGTCACTGGCCTATCAGGCAATAGGACTGCTGTGACCTCACAAGCACAGCCAGCAGCCAGGGGCCTGCCACTGCGCTATGAGGTACAGAGACAAATGTGACCTGAAAACGCAGCCAGCAGCCAGGGGCCAGCCACTGCCCTATAAGACACTGAGGCTGCTGTGACCTCACAAGTAAAGCCAGCAGCTGTGGGTCTGCCACTGGCCTATGAGGCACTGAGGCTGCTGTGACCTCACAAGCAAAGCCAGCAGCCATTGGCCTCCCACTGGCCTATCAGGCACTGAGGCTGCTGTGACCTCCCAAGCACAGCCAGCAGTTGTGGATCTGCCACTGGCCTATGAGGCACGGAGGCTGCTGTGACCTCACAAGCAAAGCCAGCAGCTGTGGGTCTGCCACTGGCCTATCAGGCTGTAGGAGTCTTGTGACCTTACAAGCACAGCCTGCAGCCAAGGGCCTGCCACTGCCCTATAAGACACTGAGGCTGCTGTGACCTCACAAGCAAAGCCAGCAGTTGTGGATCTGCCACTGGCCTATGAGGCACGGAGGCTGCTGTGACCTCACAAGCAAAGCCAGCAGCCATTGGCCTCCCACTGGCCTATGAGGCACGGAGGCTGCTGTGACCTCACAAGCACAGCCAGCAGATAGGGGCCTGCCACTGGCCTACAGGGAACGGAGGCTGCTGTGACCTCACAAACACAGCCAGCAGCCATTGGCCTTCCACTGCCCGATAAGGAGCTGACACTGCTCTGACCTCACAAGCACAGCACACTGTCACGGGCCTGACACTGCCATAAAGGGCACGGAAGCTGCAGTCACCTCACAAGCACAGCCAGCAGCCAGGGGCCTGCCATTGGCCTGTGAAGCACTGAGGCTGCTGTGACCTCACAAGCACAGCCAGCAGCCTCCGGCCTGCCACGGCCCTATGAGACACTGAGGCTGCTGTGAGCTCACAAGCAAAGTCAGCAGCTGTGGGTCTGCCACTGGCCTATCAGGCTGTAGGAGTCTTGTGACCTGACAAGCACAGCCAGCAGCCAGGGGCCTGCCACTGGCCTGTGAAGCACTGAGGCTGCTGTGACCTCACAAGCTCAGGCAGCAGCTATGGGCCTGCCACTGCCCTATAGGGCAGGGAGGCTGCTGTGACCTCACAAGCACAGCGAGGAGCCAGAGGCCTGCCATTGCCCTATAAGGTACAGAGACAAATGTGACCTCAAAAGGCAGCCAGCAGACAGGGGCCTTCCATGGGCCTATCAGGAAAGAGGACTGCTGTGACCTTACAAGCACAGCCAGCAGCTACGGGCCTCCACTGGCCTATGAGGCACTGAGGCTGCTGTGACCTCACAAGCACACCAAGCAGGCATTGGCCTCCCACGGACCTATCAGGCAGTGAGGATGCTGTGACCTCACAAGCACAGCCAGCAGTCAAGGGCCTGCCACGGACCTATCAGGCAGTAGGACTGCTGTGACGTCACAAGCACAGTCAGCAGCTATGGGCCTGCCACTGGCCTATAGGGAACGGAGGCTGCTGTAACCTGACAAGCACAGGCAGCAGCCATTGGCCTACCACTGCCTGATGAGGCGCTGACGCTGCTGTCTACTCAGAAGCCCAGCGAGCAGCTATGGGCCTGCCACTGCCCTATAGGACACTGAGGCTTCTCTGACCTCACAAGCCCACCCAGCAGTCATTGGCCTCGAACTGGCATATCAGGCACCAGGACTGCTGTGACCTCACAAGCATGGCCAGCAGGCATGGGCATCCAACTGCCCTATGAGGCCCCGAGACAAATGTGACCTCATAAAGCAGCCAGGAGGCATGGAGCTGTCACTGGCCTATAGGGAATGGAGGCTGATGTGACCTCACAAACACAGCCAGCAGCCATTGGCCTTCCACTGCCCGATGAGGCGCTAACACTGCTCTGACCTCACAAGCACAGCCAGCAGCCAGGGGCCTGCCACTGACCTATCAGCCAATAGGACTGCTGTGACCTCACAAGCACAGCCAGCAGCCAGGGGCCTGCTGCAGCCCTATGAGGTACAGAGACAAATGTGACCTCAAAACGCGGCCAGCAGCCAAGGGCCTGCCACTGGCCTATAGGGAATGGAGGCTGATGTGACCTCACAAACACAGCCAGCAGCCATTGACCTTCCACTGCACGATGAGGCGCTAACACTGCTCTGACCTCACAAGCACAGCCAGCAGCCAGGGGCCTGCCATTGGCCTGTGAAGCACTGAGGCTGATGTGACCTCACGAGCCCAGGCAGCAGCTATGGGCCTGCCACTGCCCTATAGGGCAGGGAGGCTGCTGTGACCTCACAAGCACAGCGAGGAGCCAGAGGCCTGCCATTGCCCTATAAGGTACAGAGACAAATGTGACCTCAAAAGGCAGCCAGCAGACAGAGGCCTTCCACGGGCCTATCAGGAAATAGGACTGCTGTGACCTTACAAGCACAGCCAGCAGCTACGGGCCTGCCACTGGCCTATGAGGCACGGAGGCTGCTGTAACCTCACAAGCACAGCCAAGCAGCCATTGGCCTCCCACGGGCCTATCAGGCACTGAGGCTGCTGTGACCTCACAAGCACAGCCAGCAGCTATGGGCCTGCCACTGCCCTATCAGGCTGTAGCAGTGTTGTGACCTCACAAGCACAGCCAGCAGCTATGGGCCTGCCACTGCCCTCAAGGGCAGGGAGGCTTCTGTAACCTCATAAGCACAACCAGCAGCCAGGGGCCTGCCACTGGCCTGTGAAGCACTGAGGCTGCTGTGACCTCACAAGCACAGCGAGGAGCCAGAGGCCTGCCATTGCCCTATAAGGTACAGAGACAAATGTGACCTCAAAAGGCAGCCAGCAGACAGAGGCCTTCCACGGGCCTATCAGGAAATAGGACTGCTGTGACCTTACAAGCACAGCCAGCAGCTACGGGCCTGCCACTGGCCTATGAGGCACGGAGGCTGCTGTAACCTCACAAGCACAGCCAAGCAGCCATTGGCCTCCCACGGGCCTATCAGGCACTGAGGCTGCTGTGACCTCACAAGCACAGCCAGCAGCTATGGGCCTGCCACTGCCCTATCAGGCTGTAGCAGTGTTGTGACCTCACAAGCACAGCCAGCAGCTATGGGCCTGCCACTGCCCTCAAGGGCAGGGAGGCTTCTGTAACCTCATAAGCACAACCAGCAGCCAGGGGCCTGCCACTGGCCTGTGAAGCACTGAGGCTGCTGTGACCTCACAAGCACAGCCAGCAGCTATGGGCCTGCCATGGCGCATCAAGCACGGAGAAAGAAGGGAACATCCAAGCAGACCAGCAGCCATGGGCGTGGCAGTGCATGCCCATGCATGCCATGCATGCAATGGCATGCAGGTCAAAGTGACATCATAAGACACAACCAGCAACCATGGGCCTGCCACTGCCCTTTTTGGCATGGAGACACAAGTATCCTCACAAGCCCAGTCAGGAGGCATGGCCCTGCCACTGGCCTATCAAGCACAGAGGCAAAAGCAACCTCACAAGCAGAGCAAGGACTGATGGGCCTGACTGGCCTACCAGGCCGTGAGGCAGAAGTGACATGACTATCTCATCCAGCAGTGGTGGACCTGACAATATCATTTCAGGCAGAGGGTAAAGTGATATCACAGAACGTTGAAGGACCATAACAGAAAAAAAGGCACTTGGAGGCATGAGCACTGGGAAAAAAGGGCACTAGGAGGCGATGCACTGCAAAAATATGCACATGGAGGACACTATACTGGAAAAAAAGGCACTTTGGGAGCCTGCATCGCAAAAATAGGCACTTGGAGGCCACTAAGCCGGAAAAAAAGGCACTTAGATGACCCTTCACTGCAAAAAAAAAGGCACTCAGACAGCAGTGCACCTCAAACAAAGGCACTCGGAGGCCCCTGCACCACAAAAACAGGCACTTGGAGGCTAATACACTGCAAAAAAGGCACTCGGAGGACCATGCACGGCAAAAAAAGGCACTCGGTGGCCCCGACACCACAAAAAAAGGCACTCGGGGGCTGCTACACTGCGAAAACAGGCACTCGGATGCCCCTACACCGGAAAGAAAGGCACTCAGAGGGCCCTGCAGCACAAAAAAAGGCACTCAGCTGCCCTTCCACTGGAAAAACAGGCACTCGGAGGCCTCTACACCCCAGAGAAAGGCACTCAGTGGCCCCTACACTGCAAAAAAAGGCACTTGGGGGCTGCTACAATGTGAAACAAGGCACTCGGAGGGCCCGGCACCACCAAAAGAGGCACTCAGAGGCTCCTGCACTGGAAAAAGAGGCACTTGCAGGCCTGTACACCACAAAAAAAGGCACTTCGAGGCCGCTACACCGCAGAGAAAGGCACTTGGCTGCCTCTACACCACAAAAAAAGGCACTCAGAGGCCCCTACACCACAAAAAAAGGCACTCGGCTGCCCCTACACTGGGAAAAAAGGCACTCGGAGGCTCCTAAAGCACAAAAGAAGGCACTTGGGGGCTGCTACAATGCAAAAAAAGGCACTCGGAGGCCCCTGAACCACAAGAAAAGGCTCTCGGGGCCACTACACTGCCAAAAAAAGGTACATGGAGGACCACACACCCGAAAATAACAGCACTCGGTGGCCCCTGAACCACAAGAAAAGACACTCGGTGGCTCCTATAGCACAAAAAAAGACACTCGGGGACTGCTACAATGTGAAAAAAGGCACTTGGAGGCCCCTGAACCACAAGAAAAGGCACTCGGTGGCCCCTGAACCACAAGAAAAGGCACTTGGTGGACCCTACAGCACAATAAAAGGCACTCGGGGGCTGCTACAACGTGAAACAAGGCACTCTGAGGGCCCAGCACCACCAAGAAAAGCACTCGGAGGCTCCTGCACCACAAAAGAAGGCACTCAGAGCCCCCTACACCACCAAGAAAGGCACTCGGTGACCCCCACATTGCAAAAAAAGGCACTTGGAGCCTACTACACTGCAAAAAAATGCACCCTGAGGCCAATGCACAGCAAAAAAAGGCACTCAGTAGCCCCTGCATTGCAAAAAAAGGCACTCAGAGGCCTCCACACCACAAGAAAAGGCACTCGGCTGCCCCTACACCACAAGAAAAGGCACTCAGTGGCCCCTACAGCACAAAAAGAGGCACTTGGTGGCTGCTAAAATGCAAAAAAAGGCACTCAGAGGGCCCTGCACCACAAAAAAAGGCACTCGGAGGCTCCTGCACTGGAAAAAGAGGCACTTGCAGGCCTCTACACCAGATATAAGGGCACTCGAGGCCCCTACACAGCAAAAACAGGCACTCGGAGGGCCCTTCACCGCCAAAAAAAGCCACTCGGTGGCCCCTGCACCGCAAAAAACGGTGCTCAGCAGCCCCTGCACTGCAAAAAAAGACGCTTAGTAGCCCCTGCACCGCAAAAAAAGGCACTCGGGGGCCAGTGCACTGAAAAACAGGGCACTTGGAGGCCAGTGCACCGCAAAAAAAAAGGCACTCAGAGGCCCCGACACCACAAAAGAAAGGCACTTGGAGCACCACACCACAAAAAAAGGCACTCGGAGGCCCCTACAGCACAAAAAAAGGCACTTGGGGGCTGCGACAATGCAAAAAAAGGCACTCAGAGGCCCCTGCACCAGAAAGAAAGGAACTCGGAGGGCCCTGCACCACAAAAGAAGGCACTCGGAGGCCCCTGCACCACAAGAAAAGGCACTCAGGGCCACTACACCACAAAAAAAAGATACATGGAGGACCACACCCCCCAAAATAACAGCACTCGGAGGCCCCTGAACCACGAGAAAAGGCACTCAGTGGCTCCTACAGCACAAAAAAAGGCACTCGGGGGCTGCTACAATGTGAAACAAGGCACTCAGAGGGCCCTGCACCACCAAAAAAGGCACTCAGAGGGCCCCTGCACTGGAAAAAGAGGCACTTGCAGGCCTGTACACTGGCAAAAAAGGCACTTGGCAGCCCCTGCACTGGAAAAAGAGGCACTTGCAGGCCTGTACACTGGATATAAAGGCACTTGGAGGCTACTACACTGCAAAAAAAGGCACTCGGTGGCCCCTGCACCGCAAAAGAAGGCACTTGGAGGCCCCTGATACGCAAAAGAAGGCACTCGGAGGCCCCTGCACCGCAAAAGAAGGCACTCGGAGGCCCCTGCACCGCAAAAGAAGGCACTCGGAGGCCCCTGCACCGCAAAAGAAGGCACTCGGAGGCCTCTACAACACCTTCCACTGCCCTATCAGACACAGAGGCTCATGTGACCTCACAAGGACAGGAAGACGCCAGGGGCCTGCCAGTGGCCTATCAGGCACTGGTACTTCTGTGAGCTCACAAGCAGAGTCAGCAGCCATGGGCATCCCACTGCCTGATGAGGCACTGAGACAAAGGTGACCTCAAAACGCAGCCAGCACGCAGAGGCCTGCCACTGGCCTATCAGGCAATAGGACTGCCATGACCTCAAAAGGACAGCCAGCAGCCAATGGCCTCGCACTGGCCTATCAGGCAATAGGACTGCTGTGACCTCACGAGCACAGGCAGCAGGTATGGACCTCCCACTGGCTATCAGGCACTCAGACTGCTGTGACCTCACAAGCACAGCAAACAGCCAGGGGCCTGCCACTGGCCTATCAGGCACGGAGGCTGCTGTGACCTCACAAGCACAGCCAGCAGTGAAGGGCCTGCCACTGGCCTATAGGGAACGGAGGCTGCTGTGACCTCACAAACACAGCCAGCAGCCATTGGCCTTCCACTGCCCAATGAGGCGCTGACACTGCTCTGACCTCACAAGCAGAGCACACTGTCACGGGCCTGCCACTGCCATAAAGGGCACGGAGGCTGCTGTGACCTCACAAGCACAGCCAGCAGCCAGGGCCCTGCCACTGCCCTCAAGGGCAGGGAGGCTTCTGTAACCTCACAAGCACAGCCAGCAGCCAGGGGCATGCCACTGCCCTATGGGGCACTGAGGCTTCTCTGACCTGGCAAGCACAGCCAGCAGCCAGGGGCCTGACACTGGCCTGTGAAGCACTGAGGCTGCTGTGACCTCACAAGCACAGCCAGCAGCCAGGGGCCTGCCACTGGCCTGTGAAGCACTGAGGCTGCTGTGACCTCACAAGCACAGCCAGCAGCCAGGGGCCTGCCATGGCCCTATAAGACACTGAGGCTGCTGTGACCTCACAAGCAAAGCCAGCAGCTGTGGGTCTGCCACGGGCCTACCAGGCTGTAGGAGTGTTGTGACCTGACAAGCACAGCCAGCAGCTATGGGCCTGCCACTGCCCTCAAGGGCAGGGAGGCTTCTGTAACCTCACAAGCACAGCCAGCAGCCAGGGGCCTGCCACTGGCCTATCAGGCACTGGTACTTCTGTGACCTCACAAGCACAGACAGCAGCTATGGGCCTTCCACTGCCCTATATGGCACGGAGGCTTATGTGACCTTACAAGTACAGTCAGCAGCCATTGGCCTGCCACTGGCCTGTGAAGCGCTGAGGCTGCTGTGATCTCACAAGGACAGCCAGCAGCCGGGGGCCTGCCACTGAGCTATCAGGAAAGGGTCCTTCTGTGACCTCAAAAGTATAGCCAGCAGCCATGGGCATCCCACTGGAGTATGAGGCACTGAGACAAAGCTGACCTCAAAACGCAGCCAGCAGCCATGGGCCTGCAACTGGCCTATGAGACACTGAGGCTGCTGAGACATCACAAGTACAGCCAGCAGCCAAACAAGAATAAGGAGAAAAACAGCTTGCCTCAGAAAGACGAGGAGACCCAATGAGGAGCAGGAGACCCCAGACCAAAAAATTACTATTGGTCTAACTATCGCGTGAAGGGTGGGAACTGGAAGTCGAAAAGACTATAATTACCCAGGATTTGTTTATGTTAGGGTCCATCTTCGGAGGCACCCAGCTCGAGCTGTAATTACTGCACGCGCGTGATTATAATTATCTAATTTGTTTTGATTTGACTCTGAACTTTACTTGCAGGAACCTAGGGTCAAGCCCTGTTATGGTGGCTGACAAGCCTATTTTCCATAACAGTTTGGCACCCCAGATGGGACCCTAGGCGACCACTGTCGGGGCCTCTCATCTCCAAACAATCATCTGGCGCCATCGGGTGAGTTCACCTGGGATCTTTGGCACCGAGAGGCACCGAGAAGGTGAGTCTTAAACTCCCGCCTAAATTCTAAAATCTAGTCTGGTAACAGTGCACTGAAGGGGTACGCGGGCTGATCACCGTAAGGCGTACCAGGTGTGTGTGGGGGGGTGTACATGGGCTGGCCACTGTAAGGCATACCAGGGGGACAGGTAGGAGTCCCATCCCCAGGGTTAGAGTGGGTTTTAAGTCCCAGCTCGGTTCGGCCGGAGGAGGGGTGTGCAGCCTGATCAGCATAAGGCGCACTGCAAAACTATAAGACCGAAATCTAGAGTCACTGTGACTGGTGTGAGTGTAAACAGTACTGTGTGTTTGCGTGTGTGTGTGTGTGAGTGCGCGTAGCCTGGGAACCGATTGGGGCACCCGTCGGCTGAGAAGCCGCCCGCTGCGAAGGGACAGCAGTCCTAGCAGTTAAAGACTCGGGTGGTGTGAGTGCGGTTCCCAGGGAGCGAGAGAAAGAGAGAGAGAGAGAAATAGTGCGTGTGATCACACCAGCTACAGGATCTGGTGTTACCGGTAAGGAAGTGCACTGCCTGATTTGCTTAAGACACACTTTTCAGGAACTCAATATGGGAAATAATTTCGGCATAGAAAAGGGGACGCCCTTAGCCGAAATTTTGGTAAACTGGAGTAAGATTGATGGTACCAAAACTTTAGGGAGAAAAAGGTTAGTCCAACTATGTCAGGAGGATTGGCCGTTCCTGACTAAGGAAGGTAATCTGGCAGAGCGATGGCCGCCCCAGGGGACCTTCGGTTACCAGGAACTAACTTTCCTGCGTCATCATTTGGAGAATAGGTTCCCCAGACAAATGGATTACTGGTATCTATGGGACAACTGGGCATTTGCTAGACGAAAAGAGGCGCCTAGGAAAGAGAGAATCTTTCCTCAGAATGCTGTAAGTACCGCAGCTGCTGAAACGCTTGTGGAAACTATTCCACCCTATGCGCTACCCTCTGCTTCAGCTTCCCTATACCCCCGCTTGCCTTCCGCCCCCGCCTTTCAAGCTCCTCTGGAAGGCCTTCCTGTGCCAGGAGTGCCCCCACCCGATCTGGAAGGGGTACCTCGGGTCGCCACTACATGAGTTTACCGACCCTGGAGACCCCAAGATTTAATTATATGGAGTCAACGGCTCCCCAGACTTAGGGATGATCCAGAAAGAGTGTTACAAATCATAAGGGGAATTATGCGGGCGTATGGCCCTACCTGGGGAGATGTACAAACACGCCTTGAATCTGTGTTCACTCCAGATGAAAGGTGCTCAATTTTGGATGCAAACCGCCGTTGGGCAGCAGAGGGGGGTGTCGGGACTGCTCAAACAGCCTGGCCAGCTGTGGACCCCGGATGGAATCATAATGTAGATGCAGATTACAGGCAGTTGCAATTAGCCAGAGAGGGCTTAGAAGAAGCTATACCTTTGGCAGGACAGAAGACTGCAAATTGGTCTAAAGTAAGGGAGTGTCAGCAACAGGCAGAGGAACACCCCTCGGCTTACTTTGCTAGGCTAATTAAGCAAGTCAGAATGTATGGGGGAGGACTAGACCCAGAAGCTGAGGCTAACAGGCCGCTAATGATTTCCACATTTGTAGACCAAGCAGCCCCGGACATTAAAAAGTAGTTTTCCAAACATGTCCCTGACTGGCCAGGAAAGCGAACGGATGAAATATTACGTTTAGCCACATTTGTGCATAACAGTCGAGAGGAGGAGAGGGCAAAAGAAAAGAGACAGCAAAAAAGAGAGGAAGTTAGTGTGTTAGCAGCTGTGTTAAGAGATGGATTTAGAGGACCCAGGGGGAGGGGACGTGAAAGAGCCAGGAGAGATAGATGGAGTCAAAGTGAACGTGCTGTACAGTCAAGAGTTAATGATGTTTGTTATTATTGTGGGGAACAAGGACACTGGCAGCAGGAGTGCCCAGTGAGGCCCCGTGTAGTTAGGAACAGAGGAACCGGCATGGGACAATCAAACACTAAGGAGGAGACCAGGCGATTCCCAGTCAATCCACAATGAGAGGAAACAGGAGACTCAGAAAATAGTGTGGAAATTGGAGTAAATTTATGGGATGTAGATTTGGATTTTGAGGGTCACGTAATGGCAAATACAGAAGGTTTAGAAGTTCCCTTTCTAGTGGATACTGGAGCCACCCTTTCCCTTTTAAATTTTGCGCCTAAAGGATGCAAATCATCAGATAAAATAGTGATGCAAGGAGTGATGGGAAAGGGCGAACGAAGTTATCTAAGCCCTTATTACTCACTATTGGGGGTAAAACAGTGTGGGGACATTTTATAATTTCCACAGATGCACCTATATGCCTTTTGGGGAGGGATCTCCTGCAAGCCTTGGATACTCAGATCTGCTTACAGCCGGAAGGGATAAAGCTAATAATTATGGGTTCGTGTGTTCTGGCTAAGACACCAGAACCAGAGTCAACTAATCTGCAAATTCCAACAGGTTTAGAATCAGTTTCTAAAAAATTATGGAGCTCTTCAGGAATGGATGTGGGACTACTGAAATCAGCCAGTCCAGTCTCAATAAAAACAAAGGGGGGATTGCCTCCTGCAGTTAAACAATATCCTATCCCGAAGGAAGCAGAGAAGAGTATCCAAAAACAAATTGATCATTATCTGAAAATGGGTATCCTTAGAGTCTGTGAATCCCCATATAACACCCCAATTCTGCCAGCTAAAAAGAACAGGCAAGAGGCTGATGGTGATCCAGAGTATCGCTTTGTACAAGACTTAAGGGCTATAAACCAACATGTAGTTGCTCCACATCCAGTAGTCCCCGACCCATCAACCATTTTACTACAGATACCCCACTGGGCAACTTATTTTACTGTGATTGACCTAACAGCAGCCTTTTTTAGTATACCAGTAGCTGAAGATAGCCAAGATCTCTTTGCTTTCACTTGGAAGGGACAACAATTAACTTGGACAAGGCTGCCACAGGGATTTACTGGGTCTCCGACTATTTTTTTGCGTATACTCAAAAATGACCTCTCAGATATCGAACTTCCAGGACATTCTGTATTAATACAATATGTAGATGATTTGTTATTAGCAAGTAAAGATTATGAGACATGTTTGAAAGATACTGTTTCTCTGTGTAACGCTCTTGCAGAAAAAGGGCATCGAGCATCTCTGTCTAAACTCCAGCTGTGTCAAAGAGAGGTAAAATATTTGGGTTTTATCTTAAGAGAAGGACACAGGTTAGTTGATCCAGAACGAGTAAAGACAATTCTTGATATGCCTCGTCCTGTAACAAAAAAACAGCTTAGGGGATTTTTAGGAGCTGTAGGATTCTGCCAACCGTGGATTCTTGGGTTAGCAGAACTTGCTAAGCCTCTGGTACAGGCAACAAAAAAGGAGGAGATAGAGCCTTTGGCCTGGGGCCCAAGGCCCCAGGGAAAGGGAGAAAGCTTTTACATCTGTGAAAAAAGTGTTGGTTTCAGCCCCTGCTCTCGGGTTACCAGATTATAGCAAACTATTTGTATTATTTGTCCATGAGCGACAGGGAGTAGCAAGTGGGGTACTCACCCAAAAACTAGGCCCTCACTGTAGACCAGTGGCCTATTACTCCACGCAACTAGATGAGGTAGCTAAAGGCACTCCAGGATGCATCAGAGCAATAGCAGCTACTGCAGCTCTTACTGAAAAAAACACGACCTGTAGTTTTGGGTCATTCATTGACTGTGTATGTGCCACATGAAGTAGAACTGTTAATGAAGCAATATGCGACTCAAGCACTATCCCCACAGAGAGCTCACCGCTATGAACTGATAATACTGCATGCAGCTAATGTGACTTTAAAAAGATGCAATATTTTGAATCCAGCAACGCTATTGCCTCAACCGGAGGATGGAGAGCCACATCATTCCTGTGAGCAGGTGGTGGTCAGCTCGAGCAAGCCCCGGGAGGACCTTAAAGAAGAACCTTTGGAGAACCCGGTCTTAGTTCTGTTTACAGATGGGTCATCCTATTATTTGGACAGAAGACGTCACTCCAGCTGTGCTGTCACTAACGTCTTTGAGGTGCTCGAGGCCAATCCTTTGTCTCCATCAGTAAGTGCTCAAGGAGCAGAATTAATAGCATTGCCCCAAGCAGCAAAATATAGGTAAGAGCTTGCGGGTAAATATCTATACCGACTCTAAATATGCATTTGGAGTGTGTCATGCAACAGGGATGTTATGGAAAGAACGAGGATTCTTTTCGTCATCAGGAAAGAAATTAGCTAATGGAGAAGAAATACGTAATTTGCTGGAAGCAATTCAACTGCCCAAAGAAATTGCGGTAATACACTGCCCAGCCCATACTAAAGACACTACAGAAATTAGCAGAGGAAATGCTCTAGCCAACGCTGCTGCGGGGGCTGCACCTCGACAACCTCTGAGAGAATGTATGGGGGCAGTTCCAAGGATGGACCAGAGTGAGTGGCCAAACTTAATAGACCCCAAAACTATGTATGAAAAAGAGTGCTCAGGGGAAGAGAAAAAACAATGGGAACAGTGGGAAGCAAAACAAAATGATGATGGAATATGGACAATTGGGGAAAAACCAATTCTACCAAAAAAATATTTAATTACTATAGCTAGGTGGTTTCACGATAAAGCTCATGGGGGAGCCGAGGCAATAGCTAAACAGGTACAGAAAGTATGGGCTGCTCCAGGAATTTATGCAGCTGCTACAAGAATAACGAATAGCTGCCCGACCTGCCAGAAGTTTTCAAATAACAAGCCAAGCTCAGATTTGGGGGGGTGACCATGGGCTTTCTTCCCTTTCCAGAAGCTGCAAATAGATTATGCAGATATGCCATCTGTCTATGGATACAAACACTTGTTAGTGATAGTAGATCAGTTGTCAGGCTGGGTAGAAGCTTTCCCAACAAGAAAGGCTGACACAGGGGGAGTGGTAAAAGCCTTACTGAAGGAAATCATACCCAGGTATGGGGTCCCAGAAGCCATTGATTCAGACAGGGGTGCCCATTTTACAGCAAGCATAATCAATCAGTTATGTAAATCGTTAGGAATAAAAAGAAACCTACATACTCCTTATCACCCACAATCTTCAGGACAAGTAGAAAGAATGAATAGAACATTAAAAGAGAAAATAGCAAGAATATGCACACATGCTAGCCTAAAATGGCCAGAGGCATTAAACTGAGCTCTATGGGATGTTTGAAATTCTCCACGGCAACCCATAGGACTACCACCAGCAGAAATTCTTTTTGGGAGACATTTAGCGATACCAGGGACTTATATCCCTGCTAAGACCAGCCTATTAGATGGAGATGAACGAGTGACACAATATGTACTAGCCTTACAGGAACGGTTTAAGGCCTTGCAAAATCAGGCTCAGTGGTTTCAGCCGGTGCCATCAGACATTCAGGCACATGATATACAGCCTGGAGATAAAGTGCTGATAAAGGTATTCTCGCAAAAAACAAAACTAGAACCAAAATGGGAAGGACCCTATACTGTATTGTTAAGTTCTTACTACGCTGTTAAAATTCTAGGAAAAGAGAATTGGATTCACCACTCTCACGTGAAACGAGTGACAGTCCAAGAAGCAAACACAGCAGAAGGTGCAGCAGAACAATGAAGACAACCACGTAAAGCTCGATGGGATACACGACTTCCCCAGGGTAATCTGTTCGGACTCGCCTCACTAACACAAATCTCTTTCCCTTTACTGCACCGTGCAGGATGGCAGGCAGAAATGCCGTGCTCACGTTGCTGTTTCAAACCCTGGCAATGCTACTTTCCCTAACCTGTGGTCAAAGAACCTTAGAGTGGCCATGGTCCCAGGCCCGTGTTAAGTATACCGGAAGTATGGGATTAAATTCTGATAAAAACTTAAACCTCTCAGCCCTGGTCATGCATGGAACTGAAGTATACTCAGAAAATGAATGGAGCTGGGATAATACTAACCAACTTCCCCAACTCCTGGGAGGGACAGGAAAGGAAATAAAGATAGGGTATCGAGCGATCAGCGGGTCCACCCACAAGAAGGCGACTCAAATCTCTCTCACTAAAATCAAATCAAATGAAAAAGAAAGGAAAATTTGTGCCACTGAAAACCTGGATTGTTGGTACAATTTTACCTTAGAACCTGTTTTTATAGTTTGCCTGTGGGCTCACCACAATGTGGGACTATCATTTAAATTTAAAATAGACATTATTGAGCCCAGTACAGCAATACCTACCCTGACTACAATTATTTTCACCAATATAAATAACTCTGTTACCATGAAGAGTAAGAAAACCTTATCCCCACAAATCTTTGAAATTGGACCATATGTGATTAGAAATACAGGCCAACAACGAGTGTTATTTAATCCATCATGGTCTCTCAAACGAGTAGAGCTATTAATGCAAATTATATCTCTACAATCAAACCGACCTGTTCACCATTCTTAGGTACGTCCTATGTGGGATGGACGGCGTGGTTACATAGGCGAACCCTCACCTCTCCAAAACGAACAAGGAGAGATGTGACCGGTATCATAGGAACAGGATTGGGAGTCCTAAACAGTATAGATGCTGAAGTACTCGTAAATAAACTGAGCACAACAACAAGTGACTTATACAGATTAAAGCATCCATTGAGGTCTTCTCTATTAGCATTAGGAACTAACCAATGGCTTTCATCCGAGATATTACCTCAATGGGAAAAAATGAATGAAAAAGATCACCACTTGATAGTGGATGCACTTGGGGAAACCCAAATTAATATTTCCCTGGCCCTCAGTTGCATCCAAGCTCAACTGTGGATGCAATCTATGGTAGCAGCGATTATAAGGGAAGGGGAAGAAGGCACTTTACCCACTGAAATTCGAAAGGTAATTTGGGATAATGCGACCGAATTTGAAAAGGAATTCCAGTCCTGGTGGTATCTGGTCAATTTTACTTATGATCCTATCAACACTAAGGCCACAGCCTTTGTTTCAACAATACGTAATGCTTCAACATATACAATATATCCAATCATTGCATTAGGATTAAATCACAATGGAGCTATACTCTATCCATTGGAACATAGAGTATGGGCCCAACGAAATGGAAATAAATGGCAAACTGTGGACGTTAGCGCATGCATTGTACGGGAACAGCAAGGGTTTATTTGTGAAAGTAATACTATCAAAGCCCAAGACATTTGTCTTGACACTGAGCAAAATGTTTGTCATTTTGAAATACACCCTGATGAAACACCTGAAACTATACTTGTATATATTGGGAGAGGATGCGTATGTATGAGAACCTTTTGTAGTCTTGTAGTTATAGATGGCATTGTAGTAGATATGAGTAATCATTCAAATATTTGTATTTGTAGCTTTACCAAAATCATGGGATGTGATTTCAATTATTCAGCTCCTGTCACGTCTTATCAATTGTTACAATCTAATTATACATTAATTCAAAATTTACTACCTACCCCCATTGGGATGAATCTCACCCTGGTAAGGAAACTACTACAACATGATGATTTGCATCGACTGTTAGAGCGCATCCAGAACAGTGGACAGAAAACTCTAATCACTGTTCACCATGATGCAAAAGAGATACATCATATCTTAGAAAGGGTAAAAAGGGACGGAGAACATCTTGGCTGGGAAACTCTTCTAGGGTGGTCACCAACTGCAACAGGGATTTATAATCATGTATTGCACCCGGTAGTAGCTGTGTTCAGTTTAACTGTGTTATGCCTATTGCTTACGATCATATTATATAAAAGAGTATGGAAAGTGATAATACGCCTCGAAAGGCTTCGAGAACTCTGTTTAAAATATTAGCAGGGATGCTTCATAAAAACAAAGGGGGGAAACTGTTAAAGAATAGTGAATTGAAACTGTCTGGAAATGGCTGCTTAGCACAACTTATATAAAACTTGCTTAGCATGAGTGGCTAGATTTGCTGAAGCCTTAGGCCGAGCGTGGGAAAAGTAACGAATCTTTACTTAGTTTAATAAAAAATAGTGCCTCAGAGCTCGTTCAGGCTGGGAAGATAAGGGAGCCACACGCAGTCGGCGCACCTGTGTCACCGACTCCGAGAGGGAAGACGCCAAAACAATGGGGGAAAATAAGACCTTGGGAAACAGCCGCCAGACCCAACAAAAACAGAAGTACAACCGTCATCAGAGACTGCAAAAAACAAGAATAAGGAGAAAAACAGCTTGCCTCAGAAAGACGATGAGACCCAATGAGGAGCAGGAGACCCCAGACCAAAAAAAATTACTATTGGTCTAACTATCACGTGAGGGGTGGGAAATGGAAGTCGAAAAGACTAGAATTACCCAGGATTTGTTTATGTTAGGGTCCCTCTTTAGAGGCACCCAGCTCGAGCTCTAATTACGGCACGCCTGTGATTAAATTTTAATTTGTTTTGATTTGGCTCTGAACTTTACTTGCGGGAACCTAGGGTCGAACTCTGTTATGGTGGCCGACAAGCCTAATTTCCATAACAGGCCGATGAGGCTGCAAAAAGGGCAGCATTCTCCGTGTCAGTGGCAGCATTAGTTCCAGAGAGAATGTTAAAAATGGAAATGCCAGTATACACTGAAAAAGAAAATAAATTAGCAGAAATACTGAAATGCATAACAACTCCTGAAGGATGGTGGGTGACATCTACTGGACAGTGTGTGGTAACTTTGCCGATAATGAAGAAGCTGATGAAGCAAATACATGATAGTACCCACATGGGAGCTGAGGCATTGGTTGAAACAGTTAAAAGATTTGCTGTGGGAGTTAGTATGTTAATAATTGCAAAGGGTATTACACAAAAATGTGAAATCTGTCTTAGAAATAATCCCAAGATTCAGAAGAAGCCCCCCAGGGGAAGGAAAAAAGGGGCTTCATGCCTGGGGATTACTGGCAAATTGATTTTTCTGAATTACCAAGATGTAATGGATAGAAATATTTGTTGGTAATTGTTGACACCTTTTCAGGATGGCCTGAGGCTTTCCCGTGTCGTACCACTAAAGCAAGGGAGGTAGTGAAAATGTTATTAAAAGAAATCATACCAAGATTTAGGGTACCAGAAGGGTTTTCTTCAGACAGGGGACCTCATTTTATAGCAGAAATAGTACAGCAAATCTCAAAAATACTACAAATTAAATGGGACTTACATACCCCCTGGAGGCCACAATCCAGTGGAAAAGTGGAAAGAATGAATCAAACAATTAAGAGACAGGTAGGAAAATTGTGTCAGGAGACTCAGATGAAATGGACTGATGTTTTACCTCTGGCATTATTAAGAATCAGAATAACCCCGAGGGTTAGGGAGAAAGTTAGTCCATTTGAGATTCTGTATGGTAAACCTTACACTGTAAATTTAACTGGAAATGAAATTCAAATGCACGTTAAGGGTGATCAAATTTTAGGTGATTATCTCTTGTGTATGGCAAAGGTTCTTCTCTCCGTAGGTACATCCAGTTATACTTTTAGGTTACACCCGAGTGAAAGCAGTACCTCAAGAGACGTGGAAAGCTGAACAAGTTCAACCTCTAAAGTTAAAAATATATAAAGATATATGAGTTGTATTAGAAGCGAATCGGTTTTAAATTTAGATTGTATTCAGGGAAAAAATGCTTTAATCTGTTTGTTAGGAATAGGGTTAATATTGTTGTTATGGTATCTGTGTAAAAATGATGTTCTCCTTAACAACCAGGGGAGAAATGTGGTGGTTAGTTTTTCTAGGTTACCTGAGCCAAACAATTAAAGGGAATCAGGAAGGATTTTGGAGTCACAATCTCCATTTGGAAGTAATTACGAAATCTATGAAGATAGTTAACCAGAGGGATTGCTGGGTGTGTACCCACTTCCCTGAACATTCCAACAAGGGCTTCCCGCTAATTGGAGTGCCTATGAAACAACCAAACAGGAATGGGAAGTCCAGAGTGTGACAGGAGATTATTATCAATGTATCCGAAGATGTAATAATAGTAATAAATGGTGGGAGAAAACTATACTTTATGGAAAGCAACCGATCAACTGTACTGGAGCCATTAAGGTAGGAGGTTATAAAGATTGCTCTCAGATACCTGAGTAGGTTATAAGTGGCCAAGTAAGAAACTAAATGGGTGGCGTGTTCCAAAAGGTATTGGTTGTGTGGAAACAAGGCATGGAAAGTGCTGCCTCCTAATTGGTCAGGGACATGTACTTTAGGGGCAATAATCCCTAATGTTACTCTAAGAAAAGAACTGAGTAATAAATATCAAAAATCCTGGCTAAGAACATTCATGAGGAGACAAAGGAGGGTCAATAATCCTTTAATAGATCGACCTACTAGGTTGCAGTCATTCGTAAGGTGGCTGTTTCCACAATTGGGAGTGAGTGAACTTGAAAAAGCAATAGTAAATATTTCAGCAGTTATTGAAAAAAATAGGGAATAAAACCTCTGATGCCACTGCAGCTTTACAAGAGGAGGTTTCAGAAATTGCTAAAATAACTACCCAAAACAGGATGGCTCTAGATATGTTATTGGCATCTCAGGGAGGAGTATGTACAATAATAAATACTAGTTGCTGTGTATATGTGGATCAAAGCGGGAGAATTTCTACTGATCTAAATGAAATCTGGAAGCAGACTGAAATCTTACATGGGGTTCAGAAAGATGATACCTCTTTTGGATTTGAAGAAACATGGAAATGGTTGACTTCCTGGTTCCCTGACGTGAGCTCATGGGTTAAAAAGTGTTTAACAATTTTGGGAATGGTGTTAGTAGTTTTTGTATGCGTTTATGTAGTGATTCAATGCATTTCTAGATGTTGTACAAAATTAATATGGGAAAGATTTTAAAAGAGTGAGACTAATATGAAAATGATCATATAAGTCTCAAAGGGGGGGAATTGTTACAAGACAACCCTGGGAAGCTCAGAAAGAATGTTTGAACTAGGTAGATTAGGATAACTTCTAACATTAAGTCTGAAGTGGTCTAGAGGTAGCCACTTAGATAAAACTTGCTTCATGAGTAGCTAAATTTGCTGAAGCTTTAGGCCGCACTCCTAGTTCAGTAAGAAAGGGCCCCAGAGCTGGTGCAGGCTGGAAAGATAAGGGAGTTACAAGCAGGCTGCATTCCTGTGCCCCACACTCTGAAAGGGAGGATGTCAAGGCTTTGAAATAAGGCCTGCTTGGGCACCAGGACCTTGGGGAGCAAAACCTCCTCTCATTGCTGAAACAATGTTAATTAAGGGGTCTGGACTATCTCCCCCTTGTCAGGACTTTGGGAGATAACATCTACTGTCCCTGCTGGGGCAGTGTTAAATGATCTCCCCTCATCAGGACCTTGAGAGACAGGGGTGGGACCCGGGGAATGAAGAAATCACTAACCAATCAGTGTAAAAGGGAAAACTGCAAATCTGGCAATTTGTTTGTATAAATGCTACTTGAAAAGTTGGGGGGGGTGTGCTTGATTTGTGGGAAACGACCGAGCACCCAGGCTTGTGCAACTCTGAAATAAATAAGCAAATGTCTCTCCTGAGTGTGTAATTATTGGCTTATTGCACACCGGGCAACGAATCCGCTTTTCGGACAACAACAGCAGCCTCAGTGCCTGATATACGAGGGGCAGGCCAGTGCCTGCTGGCTGTGCTTGTGAGGTCACAGCAGCCTCAGTGCTTAATAGGCCAGTGGCAGGATCCTGTGAGCCAGCTTTTTTTGTGAGGTGAGAGCACTCCCATTGCCTGATAGGCCAGTGGCAGGCCCCTGGCTGCTGGCTGTGCTTGTGAGGTCACAGCATCCTCAGTGACTGATAGGCCAGTGCAGGATCCTGTGAGACAGCTTTTTTTTGTGAGGTGAGAGCAGTCCCATTGCCTGATGTGCCAGTGGGATGCCCAAGGCTGTTTGCTGTGCTTCTCAGGTCACAGCAGCCTCAGTGCTTCACAGGCCAGTGGCAAGCCCCTGGCTGCTGGCTGTGCTTGTCAGGTCACAGCAGCCTCTGTGCCCTATAGGGCAGTGGCAGGCCCCTGGCTGTTTGCTGTGCTTGTGAGGTCACAGCAGTCTGAGTGCCTGATAGCCAGTGGGAGGTCCATACCTGCTGGCTGTGCTCGTGAGGTCACAGCAGTCCTATTGCCTGATAGGCCAGTTCGAGGCCATTGGCTGCTGGCTGTCCTTTTGAGGTCACAGCAGTCCTATTGCCTGATAGGCCAGTGGCAGGCCTCTGCGTGCTGGCTGCATTTTGAGGTCACCTTTGTCTCAGTGCCTCATCAGGCAGTGGGATGCCCATGGCTGCTGACTCTGCTTGTGAGCTCACAGAAGTACCAGTGCCTGATAGGCCACTGGCAGGCCCCTGGCGTCTTCCTGTCCTTGTGAGGTCACATGAGCCTCTGTGTCTGATAGGGCAGTGGAAGGTGTTGTAGAGGCCTCCAAGTGCCTTTTTTTGTGGTGCAGGGGCCTCCGAGTGCCTTTTCTTGTGGTGCTGGGCCCTCTGAGCGCCTTGTTTCACATTGTAGCAGCCCCCGAGTGCCTTTTTTTGTGCTGTAGGAGCCACCGAGTGCCTTTTCTTGTGGTCCAGGGGCCTCCGAGTGCCTTCTTTTGCAGTGCAGGGGCCTCCAAGTGCCTCTTTTGGTGGTGCCGGGCCCTCCGAGTGCCTTGTTTCACATTGTAGCAGCCCCCGAGTGCCTTTTTTTGCAGTGTAGGGGCCACTGAGTGCCTTTTTCTGGGGTGTAGAAGCCTCCGAGTGCCTGTTTTTCCAGTGGAAGGGCAGCTGAGTGCCTTTTTTTGTGCTGCAGGGCCCTCTGAGTGCCTTTCTTTCCGGTGTAGGGGCACTGGAGTGCCTTCTTCGCATTGTAGCAGCCCCTGAGTGCCTTTTTTTTGGTGTCGGGGCCACCGAGTGCCTTTTTTTGCGGTGCAGGGGCCTCAGGGTGCAATTTTTGCAGTGTAGTAGCCTCCAAGTGCCTTTTTTTGCAATGTAGGGGCTTCCGAGTGCCTGTTTTTTGGTGCAGGGGCCTCTGAGTGCCTTCTTTTGTGGTGCAGGGCCCTCCGAGTGCCTTTTTTTCCAGTGTAGGGGCAGCCGAGTGCCTTCTTTTGTGGTGTGGTCCTCCAAGTGCCTTTCTTTTGTGGTGTCGGGGCCTCTGAGTGCATTTTTTTTTACGGTGCACTGGCCTCCAAGTGCCCTGTTTTTCAGTGCACTGGCCTCCGAGTGCCTTTTTTTGCGGTGCAGGGGCTACTTGGAGGCCTGTACAGCACAAAAAAAAGGCACTTGCAGGCCTGTACACTGGAAATAAAGGCACTTGGAGGCTACTACACTGCAAAAAAAAGGCACTTGGAGGCTACTACACTGCAAAAAAAGGCACTCAGTAGCCCCTGCACTGCAAAAAAAAAGGCGCTCAGTAGCCCCTGCAATGGAAAAAAAGGCACTCGGAGGCCAGTGCACTGAAAAACAGGGCACTTGGAGGCCAGTGCACCGCAAAAAAAAATGCACTCAGAGGCCCCGACACCACAAAAGAAAGGCACTTGGAGCACCACACCACAAAAAAAGGCACTCAGCTGCCTCTACAGCACAAGAAAAGGCACTTGGGGGCTGCTACACTGCAAAAAAAGGCACTCGGAGGCCCGTGAACCACAAAAAAAGGCACTCGGAAGCCCCTACATTGCAAAAAAAGGCACTTGGAGGCCACTACATTGCAAAAATTGCACCCTGAGGCCCCTGCACCGCAAAAAAAGGCACTCTGTGGCCCCAACACCACAAAAAAGGGCACTCGGGGGCTGCTACAATGCGAAAACAGGGACTCCGGTGCCCCTACACTGGAAAGAAAGGCACTCAGAGGGCCCTGCAGCACAAAAAAAGGCACTCAGCTGCCCTTCCACTGGAAAAACAGGCACTCGGAGGCCTCTACACCCCAGAAAAAGGCACTCAGTGGCCCCTACACTGCAAAAAAAGGCACTCGGGGGCTGCTACAATGTGAAACAAGGCACTCGGAGGGCCCGGCACCACCAAAAGAGGCACTCAGAGGCTCCTGCACTGGAAAAAAAGGCACTCGGAGGCCGCTACACCACAAAAAAAGGCACTCGGAGGCCCCTACACCACAAAAAAAGGCACTCGGCTGCCCCTACACCACAAAAAAAGGCTCTTGGGGGCTGCGACAATGCAAAAAAATGTTCTCAGAGGCCCCTGCACCACAAAAGAAGGCACTCGGAGGCCCCTGCACCACAAGAAAAGGCACTCGGGGCCACTACACCACAAAAAAAAGATACATGGAGGACCACACCCCCCAAAATAACAGCACTCGGAGGCCCCTGAACCACAAGAAAAGGCACTCAGTGGCTCCTACAGCACAAAAAAAGGCACTCGGGGGCTGCTACAATGTGAAACAAGGCACTCAGAGGGCCCTGCACCACCAAAAAAGGCACTCGGCTGCCCCTACACTGGAAAAAAAAGGTACTCAGAGGCCCGTACAATACAAAAAAAGGCACTCAGGGGCTGCTACAATGCAAAAAAAGGCACTCGGAGGCCTCTACACTGCAAAAAAAGGCACTTGGAGGCCGCTACATCGCAGAGGAAGGCACTCGGAGGCACCTGCAAAGGAAAAAAAATGCACTCGGAGGCCAGTGTACCACAAAAAAAGGCACTCGGAGGCTGCTACAATGCAAAAAAAGGCACTCGGAGGACCACACCACAAATAAAGGTACTGGGTGGCCCCTACAGCACAATAAAAGGCACTCGGGGGCTGCTACAATGTGAAACAGGGCACTCGGAGGGCCCGGAACCACCAAGAAAGGCACTTGGAAGCCCCTACATTGCAAAAAAAGGTACTTGGAGACTACTACACTGCAAAAAAATGCACCCTGAGGCCCCTGAACCGCAAAAAAAGGCACTCGGTGGCCCCGACACTGGAAAGAAAGGCACTCAGAGGGCCCTGCAGCATAAAAAAAGGCACTTGGAGGCCCCTACACTGGGAAAAAAGGCACTCAGAGGCCTCTACACCCCAGAAAAAGGCACTCAGTGGCCCCTACACTGCAAAAAAAGGCACTCGGGGACTGCTACAATGCGAAACAAAGCACTCGGAAGCCCCTGCACCACCAAAAGAGGCACTCGGAGGCTCCTGCACAGGAAAAAGAGGCACTTGCAGGCCTGTACACTGGAAATAAAGGCACTCGGAGGCACCTGCACTGGAAAAAAAGGCACTCGGGGGCCCCTACACCGCAAAAAAAAGGCACTTGGAGGTTGCTAAAATGGAAAAAAAGGCACTCGGAGGCGTCTACACCACAAAAAAAAGGCATTCGGAGGACCACACCACAAAAAAAGGTACTGGGTGGCCCCGACAGCACAAACAAATGCACTCGGGGGCTGCTACAATGTGAAACAAGGCATTCAGGGGGCCCGGCACGACCAAAAAGGCACTCAGAAGCCCCTACATTGCAAAAAAAGGCACTTGGAAGCTACTACACTGCAAAAAAAATGCACCCTGAGGCCCCTGCACCGCAAAAGAAGGCACTCGGTGGCCCCAACACCACAAAAAAAGGCACTCGGGGGCTGCTACAATGCAAAAACAGGCACTCCGATGCCCCTACAGCGGAAAGAAAGGCACTCAGAGGGCCCTGCAGCACAAAAAAAGGCACTCAGTTGCCCTTACACTGGAAAAACAGGCACTTGGAGGCCTCTACACCCCAGAAAAAGGCACTCGGTGGCCCCTACACGACCAAGAAAGGCACTCGGTGGCCCCCACATTGCAAAAAAAGGCACTTGGAGGCTACTACACTGCAAAGAAATGCACCCTGAGGCCCCTGCACCACAAAAAAAAGGCACTTGGTGGCCCCTACAGCACAAAGAAAGGCACTCGGGGGCTGCTACAATGCGAAAAGAAAGGCACTCGGAGGCTGCTACAATGCGACAAACGGCACTCGGGGGGCCCTGCACCACAAAAAACAGCACTCAGAGGCTCCTGCACTGGAAAAAGAGGCACTTGCAGGCCTGTACACCAGATATAAAGGCACTTGGAGGCCCCTGCACCACAAAAGAAGGCACTTGGAGGCCCCTACACTGCAAAAAAAGGCACTCGGAGGGCCCTTCACCACAAAAAAGGCACTTGGAGGCTACTACACTGCAAAAAAAGGCACTTGGAGGCTACTACACTGCAAAAAAAGGCACTCAGTAGCCCCTGCACCGCAAAAAAAGGCACTTGGGGGCTGCGACAATGCAAAAAAAGGCACTCAGAGGCCCCTGCACCAGAAAGAAAGGCACTTGGAGGGCCCTGCACCACAAAAGAAGGCACTCGGAGGCCCCTGCACCACAAGAAAAGGCACTCGGGGCCACTACACCACAAAAAAAAGATACATGGAGGACCACACCCCCCAAAATAACAGCACTCAGAGGCCCCTGAACCACAAGAAAAGGCACTCAGTGGCTCCTACAGCACAAAAAAAGGCACTCGGGGGCTGCTACAATGTGAAACAAGGCACTTGGAGGGCCCGGCACCACCAAAAGAGGCACTCAGAGGCTCCTGCACTGGAAAAAGAGGCACGTGCAGGCCTGTATACATGGAAAAAAAGGCACTCGGAGGCCACTACACCGCAGAGAAAGGCACTCGGAAGCACCTGCACTGGAAAGAAAGGCACTCGGAGGCCCCTACACCACAAAAAAAGGCACTCGGAGGCCCCTGCACCACAAGAAAAGGCACTCGGGGCCCCTGCACCACAAAAAAAAGATACATGGAGGACCACACACCCCAAAATAACAGCACTCGGAGGCCCCTGAACCACAAGAAAAGGCACTCAGTGGCTCCTACAGCACAAAAAAGGCACTCGGAGGCTCCTGCACTGGAAAAAGAGGCACTTGCAGGCCTGTACACCGGATATAAAGGCACTTGGAGGCCCCTGCACTGGGAAAAGAGGCACTTGCAGGCCTGTACACTGGAAATAAAGGCACTTGGAGGCCCCTGCACCACCAAGAAAGGCACTCAGAAGACCCTATACCGGAATAAAAGGCACTTGGAGGCCAGTGCACCCCAAAAAGAGGCACTCGGAGGCCTCTACACCACAAAGAAAAGGCACTAGGAGGGCCTTACACTGGAAAAAAAGGCACTCAGAGGCCAGTGCACTGCAAAAACAGGGCACTCGGAGGCCACTACACTGGAAATAAAGGCACTCAGAGGGCCCTGAACCACAAGAAAAGGCACTCAGTGGCCCCTACAGCACAAAAAAAGGCACTCGGGGGCTGCTACAATGCAAAAAAAGGCACTCAGAGGGCCCTGAACCACAAGAAAAGGCACTTGGTGGCCCCTGAACCACAAGAAAAGGCACTCGGTGGCCTCTACAGCACAAAAAAAGGCACTCGGGGGCTGCTACAATGCAAAAAAAGGCACTCAGAGGGCCCTGAACCACAAGAAAAGGCACTTGGTGGCCCCTGAACCACAAGAAAAGGCACTCGGTGGCCTCTACAGCACAATGAAAGGCACTCGGGGCCACTACACCGCAAAAAAAAAGATACATGGAGGACCACACACCCCAAAATAACAGCACTCAGAGGCCCCTGAACCACAAGAAAAGGCACTCAGTGGCTCCTACAGCACAAAAAAAGGCACTCGGGGGCTGCTACAATGTGAAACAAGGCACTCGGAGGGCCCTGCACCACCAAAAAAGGCACTCGGAGGCCCCTGCACTGGAAAAAGAGGCACTTGCAGGCCTGTACACTAGGAAAAAAAGACACTTGGAGGCCGACTCGCTGCAAAAAAGGCACTCGGAGGGCACTGCACCACAAAAAAAAGCACTCGGAGGCTCCTGCACTGGAAAAAGAGGCACTTGCAGGCCTGTACACTAGGAAAAAAAGGCACTTGGAGGCCCCTGCACTGGAAAAAAAGGCACTTGGAGGCCCCTGCACCACAAAAAAGCCACTCGGTGGCTGCTACAATGGAAAAAAAGGCGCTCAGAAGCCCCTATACTGGAATAAAAGGCACTTGGAGGCCAGTGCACCCCAAAAAAGGGCACTCGGAGGCCTCTACACCACAAAGAAAAGGCACTAGGAGGGCCTTACACTGGAAAAAAAGGCACTCGGAGGCCAGTGCACTGCAAAAACAGGGCACTCGGAGGCCACTACACTGGAACAAAAGGCACTCGCAGGCCAGTGCACCACAAGAAAAGGCACTCAGTGGCCCCTACAGCACAAAAAAAGGCACTCGGGGGCTGCTACAATGCAAAAAAAGGCACTCAGAGGACCCTGAACCACAAGAAAAGGCACTTGGTGGCCCCTGAACCACAAGAAAAGGCACTCGGTGGCCCCTACAGCACAATAAAAAGCACTCGGGGGCTGCTACAATGTGAACCAAGGCACTTGGAGGGCCCTGCACCACCAAAAAAGGCACTCGGAGGCTCCTGCACTGGAAAAAGAGGCACTTGCAGGCCTGTACACCAGAAAAAAAGGCACTCAGAGGCCCCTACACCACCAAGAAAGGCACTTGGAGGCCCCCACATTGCAAAAAAAGGCACTTGGAGGCTACTACACTGCAAAGAAATGCACCCTGAGGCCCACGCACAGCAAAAAAAGGCACTCAGAGGCCTCCACACCACAAAAAAAGGCACTCGGAGGCCAGTGCACTGAAAAACAGGGCACTTGGAGGCCAGTGCACCGCAAAGAAAAATGCACTCAGAGGCCCCGACACCACAAAAGAAAGGCACTCGGAGGACCACACCACAAAAAAAGGCACTCAGCTGCCCTTACACTGGAAAAAAAGGCACTCGGAGGCTGCTACATCCCAGAGAAAGGCACTCGGAGGCACCTGCAACGGAAAAATATGCACTCGGAGGCCCCCACACCACAAAAGAAGGCACTCGGGGGCTGCCCCTACACTGGAAAAAAAGGCACTCGGAGGCCCCTGCACCACAAAAAAAGGCACTCGGAAGCCCCTACATTGCAAAAAAAGGCACTCGGTGGCCCCGATACCACAAAAAAGGCACTTGGGGGCTGCTACACCGCAAAAAAAAGGCAAAAGGCACTCCGAGGCTGCTACACCGCAAAAAAAAAAGCCACTCAGGGGCTGCTACAATGCGAAAAAAGGCACTTGGAGGCCCCTGCAGTGGAAAAAAAGGCACTCGGAGGCCAGTGCACCACAAGAGAAGGCACTCGGAGGCCCCTGCACTGCCAAAAAAGTCAATCACAGGCCCCTGCACAGCAACAAAAGGCACTCGGAGGCATCTACACCACAAAAAAAAGGCACTCAGAGGACCACACCACAAAAAAAGGTACTGGGTGGCCCCGACAGCACAATAAAAGGCACTCGGGGGCTGCTACAATGTGAAACAGGGCACTCGGAGGGCCCGGAACCACCAAGAAAGGCACTTGGAAGCCCCTACATTGCAAAAAAAGGTACTTGGAGACTACTACACTGCAAAAAAATGCACCCTGAGGCCCCTGAACCGCAAAAAAAGGCACTCGGTGGCCCCGACACTGGAAAGAAAGGCACTCAGAGGGCCCTGCAGCATAAAAAAAGGCACTCGGAGGCCCCTACACTGGGAAAAAAGGCACTCAGAGGCCTCTACACCCCAGAAAAAAGGCACTCAGTGGCCCCTACACTGCAAAAAAAGGCACTCGGGGACTGCTACAATGCGAAACAAAGCACTCGGAAGCCCCTGCACCACCAAAAGAGGCACTCGGAGGCTCCTGCACAGGAAAAAGAGGCACTTGCAGGCCTGTACACTGGAAATAAAGGCACTCGGAGGCACCTGCACTGGAAAAAAAGGCACTCGGAGGCCCCTACACCGCAAAAAAAAGGCACTTGGAGGTTGCTAAAATGGAAAAAAAGGCACTCGGAGGCGTCTACACCACAAAAAAAAGGCATTCGGAGGACCACACCACAAAAAAAGGTACTGGGTGGCCCCGACAGCACAAACAAATGCACTCGGGGGCTGCTACAATGTGAAACAAGGCATTCAGGGGGCCCGGCACGACCAAAAAGGCACTCAGAAGCCCCTACATTGCAAAAAAAGGCACTTGGAGGCTACTACACTGCAAAAAAATGCACCCTGAGGCCCCTGCACCGCAAAAAAAGGCACTCGGTGGCCCCAACACCACAAAAAAAGGCACTCGGGGGCTGCTACAATGCAAAAACAGGCACTCCGATGCCCCTACAGCAGAAAGAAAGGCACTCAGAGGGCCCTGCAGCACAAAAAAAGGCACTCAGTTGCCCTTACACTGGAAAAACAGGCACTTGGAGGCCTCTACACCCCAGAAAAAGGCACTCAGTGGCCCCTACACGACCAAGAAAGGCACTCGGTGGCCCCCACATTGCAAAAAAAGGCACTTGGAGGCTACTACACTGCAAAGAAATGCACCCTGAGGCCCCTGCACCACAAAAAAAGGCACTTGGTGGCCCCTACAGCACAAAGAAAGGCACTCGGGGGCTGCTACAATGCGAAAAGAAAGGCACTCGGAGGCTGCTACAATGCGACAAAAGGCACTCGGAGGGCCCTGCACCACAAAAAACAGCACTCAGAGGCTCCTGCACTGGAAAAAGAGGCACTTGCAGGCCTGTACACCGGATATAAAGGCACTTGGAGGCCCCTGCACCACAAAAGAAGGCACTTGGAGGCCCCTACACTGCAAAAAAAGGCACTCGGAGGGCCCTTCACTGCAAAAAAGGCACTTGGAGGCTACTACACTGCAAAAAAAGGCACTCAGTAGCCCCTGCACCGCAAAAAAAGGCACTTGGGGGCTGCGACAATACAAAAAAAAGGCACTCAGAGGCCCCTGCACCAGAAAGAAAAGCACTTGGAGGGCCCTGCACCACAAAAGAAGGCACTCGGAGGTCCCTGCACCACAAGAAAAGGCACTCGGGGCCACTACACCGCAAAAAAAAGATACATGGAGGACCACACCCCCCAAAATAACAGCACTCGGAGGCCCCTGAACCACAAGGAAAGGCACTCAGTGGCTCCTACAGCACAAAAAAAGGCACTCGGGGGCTGCTACAATGTGAAACAAGGCACTTGGAGGGCCCTGCACCACCAAAAAAGGCACTCGGAGGCTGCTACAATGGATAAAATGGCACTCGGAGGCCCCTACACTGCAATAAAAGGTACTTGGAGGCCAGTGCACCCCCAAAAAAGGCACTCGGAGGCCTCTACACCACAAAGAAAAGGCACTAGGAGGGCCTTACACTGGAAAAAAAGGCACTCGGAGGCCAGTGCACTGCAAAAACAGGGCACTCGGAGGCCTCTACACTGGAACAAAAGGCACTTGGAGGCCCCTGCACCACAAGAAAAGGCACTCAGTGGCCCCTACAGCACAAAAAAAGGCACTCGGGGGCTGCTACAATGCAAAAAAAGGCACTCAGAGGGCCCTGAACCACAAGAAAAGGCACTTGGTGGCCCCTGAACCACAAGAAAAGGCACTCGGTGGCCTCTACAGCACAATAAAAGGCACTCGGGGCCACTACACCGCAAAAAAAAAGATACATGGAGGACCACACACCCCAAAATAACAGCACTCAGAGGCCCCTGAACCACAAGAAAAGGCACTCAGTGGCTCCTACAGCACAAAAAAAAGCACTTGGGGGCTGCTACAATGTGAAACAAGGCACTCGGAGGCCCCTGCACTGGAAAAAGAGGCACTTGCAGGCCTGTACACTAGGAAAAAAAGAAACTTGGAGGCCGACTCGCTGCAAAAAAGGCACTCGGAGGGCCCTGCACCACAAAAAAAAGCACTCGGAGGCTCCTGCACTGGAAAAAGAGGCACTTGCAGGCCTGTACACTAGGAAAAAAAGGCACTCGGAGGCCCCTGCACTGGAAAAAAAGGCACTTGGAGGCCCCTGCACCACAAAAAAGGCACTCGGTGGCTGCTACAGTGGAAAAAAAGGCACTCAGAAGCCCCTATACCGGAATGAAAGGCACTCGGAGGCCAGTGCACTGCAAAAACAGGGCACTCGGAGGCCACTACACTGGAACAAAAGGCACTTGGAGGCCAGTGCACCACAAGAAAAGGCACTCGGAGGCCTCTACACCATAAAGAAAAGGCACTAGGAGGGCCTTACACTGGAAAAAAAGGCACTCGGAGGCCAGTGCACTGCAAAAACAGGCACTCGGAGGCTGCTACACTGGAACAAAAGGCACTCAGAGGCCCCTGCACCACAAGAAAAGGCACTCACTGGCCCCTACAGCACAAAAAAAGGCTCTTGGGGGCTGCTACAATGCAAAAAAAAGGCACTCAGAGGACCCTGAACCACAAGAAAAGGCACTTGGTGGCCCCTGAACCACAAGAAAAGGCACTCGGTGGCCCCTACAGCACAAGAAAAAGCACTCGGGGGCTGCTACAATGTGAAACAAGGCACTTGGAGGGCCCTGCACCACCAAAAAAGGCACTCGGAGGGACCTGCACCACAGAAGAAGGCACTCGGAGGCTCCTGCACCACAAAAGAAGGCACTCGGAGGCCTCTACACTGCAAAAAAAGGCACTCGGAGGACCATGCACGGCAAAAAAAGGCACTCGGTGGCTGCTACAATGCGAAAACAGGCACTCCGGTGCCCCTACACCGGAAATAAAGGCACTCGGAGGGCCCTGCACCGCAAAAAAAGGCACTCGGAGGCTGCTACACCACCAAGAAAGGCACTCGGAGGCCCCTGCACTGGAAAAAAAGGCACTTGGAGGCCAGTGCACCACAAAAAAGGCACTCGGTGGCTGCTACAATGGATAAAATGGCACTCGGAGGCCCCTACACTGGAACAAAAGGCACCTGGAGGCCCCTGCACCGGAAAAAAAGGCACCTGGAGGCCCCTGCACCGGAAAAAAAGGCACTCGGAGGCTGCTACAATGGATAAAATGGCACTCGGAGGCCCCTAAACTGCAATAAAAGGCACTTGGAGGCCAGTGCACCCCAAAAAAAGGCACTCGGAGGCCTCTACACCACAAAGAAAAGGCACTAGGAGGGCCTTACACTGGAAAAAAAGGCACTCAGAGGCCAGTGCACTGCAAAAACAGGGCACTCGGAGGCCACTACACTGGAACAAAAGGCACTCGCAGGCCAGTGCACCACAAGAAAAGGCACTCAGTGGCCCCTACAGCACAAAAAAAGGCACTCGGGGGCTGCTACAATGCAAAAAAAGGCACTCAGAGGGCCCTGAACCACAAGAAAAGGCACTTGGTGGCCCCTGAACCACAAGAAAAGGCACTCGGTGGCCCCTACAGCACAATAAAAAGCACTCGGGGGCTGCTACAATGTGAACCAAGGCACTTGGAGGGCCCTGCACCACCAAAAAAGGCACTCGGAGGCTCCTGCACTGGAAAAAGAGGCACTTGCAGGCCTGTACACCAGAAAAAAAGGCACTCAGAGGCCCCTACACCACCAAGAAAGGCACTTGGAGGCCCCCACATTGCAAAAAAAGGCACTTGGAGGCTACTACACTGCAAAGAAATGCACCCTGAGGCCCACGCACAGCAAAAAAGGCACTCAGAGGCCTCCACGCCACAAAAAAAGGCACTCGGAGGCCAGTGCACTGAAAAACAGGGCACTTGGAGGCCAGTGCACCGCAAAGAAAAATGCACTCAGAGGCCCCGACACCACAAAAGAAAGGCACTCGGAGGACCACACCACAAAAAAAGGCACTCAGCTGCCCTTACACTGGAAAAGGCACTCGGAGGCTGCTACATCCCAGAGAAAGGCACTCGGAGGCACCTGCAATGGAAAAATATGCACTCGGAGGCCCCCACACCACAAAAGAAGGCACTCGGGGGCTGCCCCTACACTGGAAAAAAAGGCACTCGGAGGCCCCTACAGCAGAAAAAAAGGCACTTGTGGGCTGCGACAATGCAAAAAAAGGCACTCGGAGGCCCCTGCACCACAAAAATAGGCACTCGGAAGCCCCTACATAGCAAAAAAAGGCACTCGGTGGCCCCGATACCACAAAAAAGGCACTTGGGGGCTGCTACACCGCAAAAAAAAGGCAAAAGGCACTCCGAGGCTGCTACACCGCAAAAAAAAGCCACTCAGGGGCTGCTACAATGCGAAAAAAGGCACTTGGAGGCCCCTGCAGTGGAAAAAAAGGCACTCGGAGGCCAGTGCACCACAAAAAAAGGCACTCGGGGGCTGCTACAATGCAAAAACAGGCACTCCGATGCCCCTACAGCGGAAAGAAAGGCACTCAGAGGGCCCTGCAGCACAAAAAAAGGCACTCAGTTGCCCTTACACTGGAAAAACAGGCACTTGGAGGCCTCTACACCCCAGAAAAAGGCACTCAGTGGCCCCTACACGACCAAGAAAGGCACTCGGTGGCCCCCACATTGCAAAAAAAGGCACTTGGAGGCTACTACACTGCAAAGAAATGCACCCTGAGGCCCCTGCACCACAAAAAAAAGGCACTTGGTGGCCCCTACAGCACAAAAAAAGGCACTCGGGGGCTGCTACAATGCGAAAAGAAAGGCACTCGGAGGCTGCTACAATGCGACAAACGGCACTCGGGGGGCCCTGCACCACAAAAAACAGCACTCAGAGGCTCCTGCACTGGAAAAAGAGGCACTTGCAGGCCTGTACACCAGATATAAAGGCACTTGGAGGCCCCTGCACCACAAAAGAAGGCACTTGGAGGCCCCTACACTGCAAAAAAAGGCACTCGGAGGGCCCTTCACCACAAAAAAGGCACTTGGAGGCTACTACACTGCAAAAAAAGGCACTTGGAGGCTACTACACTGCAAAAAAAGGCACTCAGTAGCCCCTGCACCGCAAAAAAAGGCACTTGGGGGCTGCGACAATGCAAAAAAAGGCACTCAGAGGCCCCTGCACCAGAAAGAAAGGCACTTGGAGGGCCCTGCACCACAAAAGAAGGCACTCGGAGGCCCCTGCACCACAAGAAAAGGCACTCGGGGCCACTACACCACAAAAAAAAGATACATGGAGGACCACACCCCCCAAAATAACAGCACTCAGAGGCCCCTGAACCACAAGAAAAGGCACTCAGTGGCTCCTACAGCACAAAAAAAGGCACTCGGGGGCTGCTACAATGTGAAACAAGGCACTTGGAGGGCCCGGCACCACCAAAAGAGGCACTCAGAGGCTCCTGCACTGGAAAAAGAGGCACGTGCAGGCCTGTATACATGGAAAAAAAGGCACTCGGAGGCCACTACACCGCAGAGAAAGGCACTCGGAAGCACCTGCACTGGAAAGAAAGGCACTCGGGGGCTGCTACAATGTGAAACAAGGCGCTCAGAGGGCCCTGCACCACCAAAAGAGGCACTCAGAGGCTCCTGCACTGGAAAAAGAGGCACGTGCAGGCCTGTATACATGGAAAAAAAGGCACTCGGAGGCCACTACACCGCAGAGAAAGGCACTCGGAAGCACCTGCACTGGAAAGAAAGGCACTCGGAGGCCCCTACACCACAAAAAAAGGCACTCGGAGGCCCCTGCACCACAAGAAAAGGCACTCGGGGCCCCTGCACCACAAAAAAAAGATACATGGAGGACCACACACCCCAAAATAACAGCACTCGGAGGCCCCTGAACCACAAGAAAAGGCACTCAGTGGCTCCTACAGCACAAAAAAGGCACTCGGAGGCTCCTGCACTGGAAAAAGAGGCACTTGCAGGCCTGTACACCGGATATAAAGGCACTTGGAGGCCCCTGCACTGGGAAAAGAGGCACTTGCAGGCCTGTACACTGGAAATAAAGGCACTTGGAGGCCCCTGCACCACCAAGAAAGGCACTCAGAAGACCCTATACCGGAATAAAAGGCACTTGGAGGCCAGTGCACCCCAAAAAGAGGCACTCGGAGGCCTCTACACCACAAAGAAAAGGCACTAGGAGGGCCTTACACTGGAAAAAAAGGCACTCAGAGGCCAGTGCACTGCAAAAACAGGGCACTCGGAGGCCTGTACACTGGAAATAAAGGCACTCAGAGGGCCCTGAACCACAAGAAAAGGCACTCAGTGGCCCCTACAGCACAAAAAAAGGCACTCGGGGGCTGCTACAATGCAAAAAAAGGCACTCAGAGGGCCCTGAACCACAAGAAAAGGCACTTGGTGGCCCCTGAACCACAAGAAAAGGCACTCGGTGGCCTCTACAGCACAAAAAAAGGCACTCGGGGGCTGCTACAATGCAAAAAAAGGCACTCAGAGGGCCCTGAACCACAAGAAAAGGCACTTGGTGGCCCCTGAACCACAAGAAAAGGCACTCGGTGGCCTCTACAGCACAATGAAAGGCACTCGGGGCCACTACACCGCAAAAAAAAAGATACATGGAGGACCACACACCCCAAAATAACAGCACTCAGAGGCCCCTGAACCACAAGAAAAGGCACTCAGTGGCTCCTACAGCACAAAAAAAGGCACTCGGGGGCTGCTACAATGTGAAACAAGGCACTCGGAGGCCCCTGCACTGGAAAAAGAGGCACTTGCAGGCCTGTACACTAGGAAAAAAAGAAACTTGGAGGCCGACTCGCTGCAAAAAAGGCACTCGGAGGGCCCTGCACCACAAAAAAAAGCACTCGGAGGCTCCTGCACTGGAAAAAGAGGCACTTGCAGGCCTGTACACTAGGAAAAAAAGGCACTCGGAGGCCCCTACAGCGGAAAGAAAGGCACTCAGAGGGCCCTGCAGCACAAAAAAAGGCACTCAGTTGCCCTTACACTGGAAAAACAGGCACTTGGAGGCCTCTACACCCCAGAAAAAGGCACTCAGTGGCCCCTACACGACCAAGAAAGGCACTCGGTGGCCCCCACATTGCAAAAAAAGGCACTTGGAGGCTACTACACTGCAAAGAAATGCACCCTGAGGCCCCTGCACCACAAAAAAAAGGCACTTGGTGGCCCCTACAGCACAAAAAAAGGCACTCGGGGGCTGCTACAATGCGAAAAGAAAGGCACTCGGAGGCTGCTACAATGCGACAAACGGCACTCGGGGGGCCCTGCACCACAAAAAACAGCACTCAGAGGCTCCTGCACTGGAAAAAGAGGCACTTGCAGGCCTGTACACCAGATATAAAGGCACTTGGAGGCCCCTGCACCACAAAAGAAGGCACTTGGAGGCCCCTACACTGCAAAAAAAGGCACTCGGAGGGCCCTTCACCACAAAAAAGGCACTTGGAGGCTACTACACTGCAAAAAAAGGCACTTGGAGGCTACTACACTGCAAAAAAAGGCACTCAGTAGCCCCTGCACCGCAAAAAAAGGCACTTGGGGGCTGCGACAATGCAAAAAAAGGCACTCAGAGGCCCCTGCACCAGAAAGAAAGGCACTTGGAGGGCCCTGCACCACAAAAGAAGGCACTCGGAGGCCCCTGCACCACAAGAAAAGGCACTCGGGGCCACTACACCACAAAAAAAAGATACATGGAGGACCACACCCCCCAAAATAACAGCACTCAGAGGCCCCTGAACCACAAGAAAAGGCACTCAGTGGCTCCTACAGCACAAAAAAAGGCACTCGGGGGCTGCTACAATGTGAAACAAGGCACTTGGAGGGCCCGGCACCACCAAAAGAGGCACTCAGAGGCTCCTGCACTGGAAAAAGAGGCACGTGCAGGCCTGTATACATGGAAAAAAAGGCACTCGGAGGCCACTACACCGCAGAGAAAGGCACTCGGAAGCACCTGCACTGGAAAGAAAGGCACTCGGAGGCCCCTACACCACAAAAAAAGGCACTCGGAGGCCCCTGCACCACAAGAAAAGGCACTCGGGGCCCCTGCACCACAAAAAAAAGATACATGGAGGACCACACACCCCAAAATAACAGCACTCGGAGGCCCCTGAACCACAAGAAAAGGCACTCAGTGGCTCCTACAGCACAAAAAAGGCACTCGGAGGCTCCTGCACTGGAAAAAGAGGCACTTGCAGGCCTGTACACTGGAAATAAAGGCACTTGGAGGCCCCTGCACCACCAAGAAAGGCACTCAGAAGACCCTATACCGGAATAAAAGGCACTTGGAGGCCAGTGCACCCCAAAAAGAGGCACTCGGAGGCCTCTACACCACAAAGAAAAGGCACTAGGAGGGCCTTACACTGGAAAAAAAGGCACTCAGAGGCCAGTGCACTGCAAAAACAGGGCACTCGGAGGCCTGTACACTGGAAATAAAGGCACTCAGAGGGCCCTGAACCACAAGAAAAGGCACTCAGTGGCCCCTACAGCACAAAAAAAGGCACTCGGGGGCTGCTACAATGCAAAAAAAGGCACTCAGAGGGCCCTGAACCACAAGAAAAGGCACTTGGTGGCCCCTGAACCACAAGAAAAGGCACTCGGTGGCCTCTACAGCACAAAAAAAGGCACTCGGGGGCTGCTACAATGCAAAAAAAGGCACTCAGAGGGCCCTGAACCACAAGAAAAGGCACTTGGTGGCCCCTGAACCACAAGAAAAGGCACTCGGTGGCCTCTACAGCACAATGAAAGGCACTCGGGGCCACTACACCACAAAAAAAAAGATACATGGAGGACCACACACCCCAAAATAACAGCACTCAGAGGCCCCTGAACCACAAGAAAAGGCACTCAGTGGCTCCTACAGCACAAAAAAAGGCACTCGGGGGCTGCTACAATGTGAAACAAGGCACTCGGAGGGCCCTGCACCACCAAAAAAGGCACTTGGAGGCCCCTGCACTGGAAAAAGAGGCACTTGCAGGCCTGTACACTAGGAAAAAAAGACACTTGGAGGCCGACTCGCTGCAAAAAAGGCACTCGGAGGGCACTGCACCACAAAAAAAAGCACTCGGAGGCTCCTGCACTGGAAAAAGAGGCACTTGCAGGCCTGTACACTAGGAAAAAAAGGCACTTGGAGGCCCCTGCACTGGAAAAAAAGGCACTTGGAGGCCCCTGCACCACAAAAAAGCCACTCGGTGGCTGCTACAATGGAAAAAAAGGCGCTCAGAAGCCCCTATACTGGAATAAAAGGCACTTGGAGGCCAGTGCACCCCAAAAAAGGGCACTCGGAGGCCTCTACACCACAAAAGAAATTGCACTAGGAGGGCCTTCCACTGGAAAAAAAGGCACTCGGAGGCCAGCGCACTGCAAAAACAGAGCACTCGGAGGCCACTACACTGGAACAAAAGGCACTTGGAGGCCAGTGCACCACAAGAAAAGGCACTCGGAGGCCTCTACACCACAAAGAAAAGGCACTAGGAGGGCCTTACACTGGAACAAAAGGCACTCGGAGGCCAGTGCACTGCAAAAACAGGGCACTCGGAGGCCACTACACTGGAACAAAAGGCACTCGCAGGCCAGTGCACCACAAGAAAAGGCACTCAGTGGCCCCTACAGCACAAAAAAAGGCACTCGGGGGCTGCTACAATGCAAAAAAAGGCACTCAGAGGGCCCTGAACCACAAGAAAAGGCACTTGGTGGCCCCTGAACCACAAGAAAAGGCACTCGGTGGCCCCTACAGCACAATAAAAAGCACTCGGGGGCTGCTACCATGTGAACCAAGGCACTTGGAGGGCCCTGCACCACCAAAAAAGGCACTCGGAGGGACCTGCACCACAGAAGAAGGCACTCGGAGGCTCCTGCACCACAAAAGAAGGCACTCGGAGGCCTCTGCACCATAAAGAAAAGGCACTAGGAGGGCCTTACACTGGAAAAAAAGGCACTCGGAGGCCAGTGCACTGCAAAAACAGGCACTCGGAGGCTGCTACACTGGAACAAAAGGCACTCAGAGGCCCCTGCACCACAAGAAAAGGCACTCACTGGCCCCTACAGCACAAAAAAAGGCTCTTGGGGGCTGCTACAATGCAAAAAAAAGGCACTCAGAGGACCCTGAACCACAAGAAAAGGCACTTGGTGGCCCCTGAACCACAAGAAAAGGCACTCGGTGGCCCCTACAGCACAAGAAAAAGCACTCGGGGGCTGCTACAATGTGAAACAAGGCACTTGGAGGGCCCTGCACCACCAAAAAAGGCACTCGGAGGGACCTGCACCACAGAAGAAGGCACTCGGAGGCTCCTGCACCACAAAAGAAGGCACTCGGAGGCCTCTACACTGCAAAAAAAGGCACTCGGAGGACCATGCACGGCAAAAAAAGGCACTCGGTGGCTGCTACAATGCGAAAACAGGCACTCCGGTGCCCCTACACCGGAAATAAAGGCACTCGGAGGGCCCTGCACCGCAAAAAAAGGCACTCGGAGGCTGCTACACCACCAAGAAAGGCACTCGGAGGCCCCTGCACTGGAAAAAAAGGCACTTGGAGGCCAGTGCACCACAAAAAAGGCACTCGGTGGCTGCTACAATGGATAAAATGGCACTCGGAGGCCCCTACACTGGAACAAAAGGCACCTGGAGGCCCCTGCACCGGAAAAAAAGGCACCTGGAGGCCCCTGCACCGGAAAAAAAGGCACTCGGAGGCTGCTACAATGGATAAAATGGCACTCGGAGGCCCCTAAACTGCAATAAAAGGCACTTGGAGGCCAGTGCACCCCAAAAAAAGGCACTCGGAGGCCTCTACACCACAAAGAAAAGGCACTAGGAGGGCCTTACACTGGAAAAAAAGGCACTCAGAGGCCAGTGCACTGCAAAAACAGGGCACTCGGAGGCCACTACACTGGAACAAAAGGCACTCGCAGGCCAGTGCACCACAAGAAAAGGCACTCAGTGGCCCCTACAGCACAAAAAAAGGCACTCGGGGGCTGCTACAATGCAAAAAAAGGCACTCAGAGGGCCCTGAACCACAAGAAAAGGCACTTGGTGGCCCCTGAACCACAAGAAAAGGCACTCGGTGGCCCCTACAGCACAATAAAAAGCACTCGGGGGCTGCTACAATGTGAACCAAGGCACTTGGAGGGCCCTGCACCACCAAAAAAGGCACTCGGAGGCTCCTGCACTGGAAAAAGAGGCACTTGCAGGCCTGTACACCAGAAAAAAAGGCACTCAGAGGCCCCTACACCACCAAGAAAGGCACTTGGAGGCCCCCACATTGCAAAAAAAGGCACTTGGAGGCTACTACACTGCAAAGAAATGCACCCTGAGGCCCACGCACAGCAAAAAAGGCACTCAGAGGCCTCCACGCCACAAAAAAAGGCACTCGGAGGCCAGTGCACTGAAAAACAGGGCACTTGGAGGCCAGTGCACCGCAAAGAAAAATGCACTCAGAGGCCCCGACACCACAAAAGAAAGGCACTCGGAGGACCACACCACAAAAAAAGGCACTCAGCTGCCCTTACACTGGAAAAGGCACTCGGAGGCTGCTACATCCCAGAGAAAGGCACTCGGAGGCACCTGCAATGGAAAAATATGCACTCGGAGGCCCCCACACCACAAAAGAAGGCACTCGGGGGCTGCCCCTACACTGGAAAAAAAGGCACTCGGAGGCCCCTACAGCAGAAAAAAAGGCACTTGTGGGCTGCGACAATGCAAAAAAAGGCACTCGGAGGCCCCTGCACCACAAAAATAGGCACTCGGAAGCCCCTACATAGCAAAAAAAGGCACTCGGTGGCCCCGATACCACAAAAAAGGCACTTGGGGGCTGCTACACCGCAAAAAAAAGGCAAAAGGCACTCCGAGGCTGCTACACCGCAAAAAAAGGCACTTGGAGGCTACTACACTGCAAAAAAAGGCACTTGGAGGCTACTACACTGCAAAAAAAGGCACTCAGTAGCCCCTGCACCGCAAAAAAAGGCACTTGGGGGCTGCGACAATGCAAAAAAAGGCACTCAGAGGCCCCTGCACCAGAAAGAAAGGCACTTGGAGGGCCCTGCACCACAAAAGAAGGCACTCGGAGGCCCCTGCACCACAAGAAAAGGCACTCGGGGCCACTACACCACAAAAAAAAGATACATGGAGGACCACACCCCCCAAAATAACAGCACTCAGAGGCCCCTGAACCACAAGAAAAGGCACTCAGTGGCTCCTACAGCACAAAAAAAGGCACTCGGGGGCTGCTACAATGTGAAACAAGGCACTTGGAGGGCCCGGCACCACCAAAAGAGGCACTCAGAGGCTCCTGCACTGGAAAAAGAGGCACGTGCAGGCCTGTATACATGGAAAAAAAGGCACTCGGAGGCCACTACACCGCAGAGAAAGGCACTCGGAAGCACCTGCACTGGAAAGAAAGGCACTCGGGGGCTGCTACAATGTGAAACAAGGCGCTCAGAGGGCCCTGCACCACCAAAAGAGGCACTCAGAGGCTCCTGCACTGGAAAAAGAGGCACGTGCAGGCCTGTATACATGGAAAAAAAGGCACTCGGAGGCCACTACACCGCAGAGAAAGGCACTCGGAAGCACCTGCACTGGAAAGAAAGGCACTCGGAGGCCCCTACACCACAAAAAAAGGCACTCGGAGGCCCCTGCACCACAAGAAAAGGCACTCGGGGCCCCTGCACCACAAAAAAAAGATACATGGAGGACCACACACCCCAAAATAACAGCACTCGGAGGCCCCTGAACCACAAGAAAAGGCACTCAGTGGCTCCTACAGCACAAAAAAGGCACTCGGAGGCTCCTGCACTGGAAAAAGAGGCACTTGCAGGCCTGTACACCGGATATAAAGGCACTTGGAGGCCCCTGCACTGGGAAAAGAGGCACTTGCAGGCCTGTACACTGGAAATAAAGGCACTTGGAGGCCCCTGCACCACCAAGAAAGGCACTCAGAAGACCCTATACCGGAATAAAAGGCACTTGGAGGCCAGTGCACCCCAAAAAGAGGCACTCGGAGGCCTCTACACCACAAAGAAAAGGCACTAGGAGGGCCTTACACTGGAAAAAAAGGCACTCAGAGGCCAGTGCACTGCAAAAACAGGGCACTCGGAGGCCTGTACACTGGAAATAAAGGCACTCAGAGGGCCCTGAACCACAAGAAAAGGCACTCAGTGGCCCCTACAGCACAAAAAAAGGCACTCGGGGGCTGCTACAATGCAAAAAAAGGCACTCAGAGGGCCCTGAACCACAAGAAAAGGCACTTGGTGGCCCCTGAACCACAAGAAAAGGCACTCGGTGGCCTCTACAGCACAAAAAAAGGCACTCGGGGGCTGCTACAATGCAAAAAAAGGCACTCAGAGGGCCCTGAACCACAAGAAAAGGCACTTGGTGGCCCCTGAACCACAAGAAAAGGCACTCGGTGGCCTCTACAGCACAATGAAAGGCACTCGGGGCCACTACACCGCAAAAAAAAAGATACATGGAGGACCACACACCCCAAAATAACAGCACTCAGAGGCCCCTGAACCACAAGAAAAGGCACTCAGTGGCTCCTACAGCACAAAAAAAGGCACTCGGGGGCTGCTACAATGTGAAACAAGGCACTCGGAGGCCCCTGCACTGGAAAAAGAGGCACTTGCAGGCCTGTACACTAGGAAAAAAAGAAACTTGGAGGCCGACTCGCTGCAAAAAAGGCACTCGGAGGGCCCTGCACCACAAAAAAAAGCACTCGGAGGCTCCTGCACTGGAAAAAGAGGCACTTGCAGGCCTGTACACTAGGAAAAAAAGGCACTCGGAGGCCCCTACAGCGGAAAGAAAGGCACTCAGAGGGCCCTGCAGCACAAAAAAAGGCACTCAGTTGCCCTTACACTGGAAAAACAGGCACTTGGAGGCCTCTACACCCCAGAAAAAGGCACTCAGTGGCCCCTACACGACCAAGAAAGGCACTCGGTGGCCCCCACATTGCAAAAAAAGGCACTTGGAGGCTACTACACTGCAAAGAAATGCACCCTGAGGCCCCTGCACCACAAAAAAAAGGCACTTGGTGGCCCCTACAGCACAAAAAAAGGCACTCGGGGGCTGCTACAATGCGAAAAGAAAGGCACTCGGAGGCTGCTACAATGCGACAAACGGCACTCGGGGGGCCCTGCACCACAAAAAACAGCACTCAGAGGCTCCTGCACTGGAAAAAGAGGCACTTGCAGGCCTGTACACCAGATATAAAGGCACTTGGAGGCCCCTGCACCACAAAAGAAGGCACTTGGAGGCCCCTACACTGCAAAAAAAGGCACTCGGAGGGCCCTTCACCACAAAAAAGGCACTTGGAGGCTACTACACTGCAAAAAAAGGCACTTGGAGGCTACTACACTGCAAAAAAAGGCACTCAGTAGCCCCTGCACCGCAAAAAAAGGCACTTGGGGGCTGCGACAATGCAAAAAAAGGCACTCAGAGGCCCCTGCACCAGAAAGAAAGGCACTTGGAGGGCCCTGCACCACAAAAGAAGGCACTCGGAGGCCCCTGCACCACAAGAAAAGGCACTCGGGGCCACTACACCACAAAAAAAAGATACATGGAGGACCACACCCCCCAAAATAACAGCACTCAGAGGCCCCTGAACCACAAGAAAAGGCACTCAGTGGCTCCTACAGCACAAAAAAAGGCACTCGGGGGCTGCTACAATGTGAAACAAGGCACTTGGAGGGCCCGGCACCACCAAAAGAGGCACTCAGAGGCTCCTGCACTGGAAAAAGAGGCACGTGCAGGCCTGTATACATGGAAAAAAAGGCACTCGGAGGCCACTACACCGCAGAGAAAGGCACTCGGAAGCACCTGCACTGGAAAGAAAGGCACTCGGAGGCCCCTACACCACAAAAAAAGGCACTCGGAGGCCCCTGCACCACAAGAAAAGGCACTCGGGGCCCCTGCACCACAAAAAAAAGATACATGGAGGACCACACACCCCAAAATAACAGCACTCGGAGGCCCCTGAACCACAAGAAAAGGCACTCAGTGGCTCCTACAGCACAAAAAAGGCACTCGGAGGCTCCTGCACTGGAAAAAGAGGCACTTGCAGGCCTGTACACTGGAAATAAAGGCACTTGGAGGCCCCTGCACCACCAAGAAAGGCACTCAGAAGACCCTATACCGGAATAAAAGGCACTTGGAGGCCAGTGCACCCCAAAAAGAGGCACTCGGAGGCCTCTACACCACAAAGAAAAGGCACTAGGAGGGCCTTACACTGGAAAAAAAGGCACTCAGAGGCCAGTGCACTGCAAAAACAGGGCACTCGGAGGCCTGTACACTGGAAATAAAGGCACTCAGAGGGCCCTGAACCACAAGAAAAGGCACTCAGTGGCCCCTACAGCACAAAAAAAGGCACTCGGGGGCTGCTACAATGCAAAAAAAGGCACTCAGAGGGCCCTGAACCACAAGAAAAGGCACTTGGTGGCCCCTGAACCACAAGAAAAGGCACTCGGTGGCCTCTACAGCACAAAAAAAGGCACTCGGGGGCTGCTACAATGCAAAAAAAGGCACTCAGAGGGCCCTGAACCACAAGAAAAGGCACTTGGTGGCCCCTGAACCACAAGAAAAGGCACTCGGTGGCCTCTACAGCACAATGAAAGGCACTCGGGGCCACTACACCACAAAAAAAAAGATACATGGAGGACCACACACCCCAAAATAACAGCACTCAGAGGCCCCTGAACCACAAGAAAAGGCACTCAGTGGCTCCTACAGCACAAAAAAAGGCACTCGGGGGCTGCTACAATGTGAAACAAGGCACTCGGAGGGCCCTGCACCACCAAAAAAGGCACTTGGAGGCCCCTGCACTGGAAAAAGAGGCACTTGCAGGCCTGTACACTAGGAAAAAAAGACACTTGGAGGCCGACTCGCTGCAAAAAAGGCACTCGGAGGGCACTGCACCACAAAAAAAAGCACTCGGAGGCTCCTGCACTGGAAAAAGAGGCACTTGCAGGCCTGTACACTAGGAAAAAAAGGCACTTGGAGGCCCCTGCACTGGAAAAAAAGGCACTTGGAGGCCCCTGCACCACAAAAAAGCCACTCGGTGGCTGCTACAATGGAAAAAAAGGCGCTCAGAAGCCCCTATACTGGAATAAAAGGCACTTGGAGGCCAGTGCACCCCAAAAAAGGGCACTCGGAGGCCTCTACACCACAAAAGAAATTGCACTAGGAGGGCCTTCCACTGGAAAAAAAGGCACTCGGAGGCCAGCGCACTGCAAAAACAGAGCACTCGGAGGCCACTACACTGGAACAAAAGGCACTTGGAGGCCAGTGCACCACAAGAAAAGGCACTCGGAGGCCTCTACACCACAAAGAAAAGGCACTAGGAGGGCCTTACACTGGAACAAAAGGCACTCGGAGGCCAGTGCACTGCAAAAACAGGGCACTCGGAGGCCACTACACTGGAACAAAAGGCACTCGCAGGCCAGTGCACCACAAGAAAAGGCACTCAGTGGCCCCTACAGCACAAAAAAAGGCACTCGGGGGCTGCTACAATGCAAAAAAAGGCACTCAGAGGGCCCTGAACCACAAGAAAAGGCACTTGGTGGCCCCTGAACCACAAGAAAAGGCACTCGGTGGCCCCTACAGCACAATAAAAAGCACTCGGGGGCTGCTACAATGTGAACCAAGGCACTTGGAGGGCCCTGCACCACCAAAAAAGGCACTCGGAGGCTCCTGCACTGGAAAAAGAGGCACTTGCAGGCCTGTACACCAGAAAAAAAGGCACTCAGAGGCCCCTACACCACCAAGAAAGGCACTTGGAAGCCCCCACATTGCAAAAAAAGGCACTTGGAGGCTACTACACTGCAAAGAAATGCACCCTGAGGCCCACGCACAGCAAAAAAAGGCACTCAGAGGCCTCCACACCACAAAAAAAGGCACTCGGAGGCCAGTGCACTGAAAAACAGGGCACTTGGAGGCCAGTGCACCGCAAAGAAAAATGCACTCAGAGGCCCCGACACCACAAAAGAAAGGCACTCGGAGGACCACACCACAAAAAAAGGCACTCAGCTGCCCTTACACTGGAAAAAAAGGCACTCGGAGGCTGCTACATCCCAGAGAAAGGCACTCGGAGGCACCTGCAACGGAAAAATATGCACTCGGAGGCCCCCACACCACAAAAGAAGGCACTCGGGGGCTGCCCCTACACTGGAAAAAAAGGCACTCGGAGGCCCCTGCACCACAAAAAAAGGCACTCGGAAGCCCCTACATTGCAAAAAAAGGCACTCGGTGGCCCCGATACCACAAAAAAGGCACTTGGGGGCTGCTACACCGCAAAAAAAAGGCAAAAGGCACTCCGAGGCTGCTACACCGCAAAAAAAAAAGCCACTCAGGGGCTGCTACAATGCGAAAAAAGGCACTTGGAGGCCCCTGCAGTGGAAAAAAAGGCACTCGGAGGCCAGTGCACCACAAGAGAAGGCACTCGGAGGCCCCTGCACTGCCAAAAAAGTCAATCACAGGCCCCTGCACAGCAACAAAAGGCACTCGGAGGCATCTACACCACAAAAAAAAGGCACTCAGAGGACCACACCACAAAAAAAGGTACTGGGTGGCCCCGACAGCACAATAAAAGGCACTCGGGGGCTGCTACAATGTGAAACAGGGCACTCGGAGGGCCCGGAACCACCAAGAAAGGCACTTGGAAGCCCCTACATTGCAAAAAAAGGTACTTGGAGACTACTACACTGCAAAAAAATGCACCCTGAGGCCCCTGAACCGCAAAAAAAGGCACTCGGTGGCCCCGACACTGGAAAGAAAGGCACTCAGAGGGCCCTGCAGCATAAAAAAAGGCACTCGGAGGCCCCTACACTGGGAAAAAAGGCACTCAGAGGCCTCTACACCCCAGAAAAAAGGCACTCAGTGGCCCCTACACTGCAAAAAAAGGCACTCGGGGACTGCTACAATGCGAAACAAAGCACTCGGAAGCCCCTGCACCACCAAAAGAGGCACTCGGAGGCTCCTGCACAGGAAAAAGAGGCACTTGCAGGCCTGTACACTGGAAATAAAGGCACTCGGAGGCACCTGCACTGGAAAAAAAGGCACTCGGAGGCCCCTACACCGCAAAAAAAAGGCACTTGGAGGTTGCTAAAATGGAAAAAAAGGCACTCGGAGGCGTCTACACCACAAAAAAAAGGCATTCGGAGGACCACACCACAAAAAAAGGTACTGGGTGGCCCCGACAGCACAAACAAATGCACTCGGGGGCTGCTACAATGTGAAACAAGGCATTCAGGGGGCCCGGCACGACCAAAAAGGCACTCAGAAGCCCCTACATTGCAAAAAAAGGCACTTGGAGGCTACTACACTGCAAAAAAATGCACCCTGAGGCCCCTGCACCGCAAAAAAAGGCACTCGGTGGCCCCAACACCACAAAAAAAGGCACTCGGGGGCTGCTACAATGCAAAAACAGGCACTCCGATGCCCCTACAGCAGAAAGAAAGGCACTCAGAGGGCCCTGCAGCACAAAAAAAGGCACTCAGTTGCCCTTACACTGGAAAAACAGGCACTTGGAGGCCTCTACACCCCAGAAAAAGGCACTCAGTGGCCCCTACACGACCAAGAAAGGCACTCGGTGGCCCCCACATTGCAAAAAAAGGCACTTGGAGGCTACTACACTGCAAAGAAATGCACCCTGAGGCCCCTGCACCACAAAAAAAGGCACTTGGTGGCCCCTACAGCACAAAGAAAGGCACTCGGGGGCTGCTACAATGCGAAAAGAAAGGCACTCGGAGGCTGCTACAATGCGACAAAAGGCACTCGGAGGGCCCTGCACCACAAAAAACAGCACTCAGAGGCTCCTGCACTGGAAAAAGAGGCACTTGCAGGCCTGTACACCGGATATAAAGGCACTTGGAGGCCCCTGCACCACAAAAGAAGGCACTTGGAGGCCCCTACACTGCAAAAAAAGGCACTCGGAGGGCCCTTCACTGCAAAAAAGGCACTTGGAGGCTACTACACTGCAAAAAAAGGCACTCAGTAGCCCCTGCACCGCAAAAAAAGGCACTTGGGGGCTGCGACAATACAAAAAAAAGGCACTCAGAGGCCCCTGCACCAGAAAGAAAAGCACTTGGAGGGCCCTGCACCACAAAAGAAGGCACTCGGAGGTCCCTGCACCACAAGAAAAGGCACTCGGGGCCACTACACCGCAAAAAAAAGATACATGGAGGACCACACCCCCCAAAATAACAGCACTCGGAGGCCCCTGAACCACAAGGAAAGGCACTCAGTGGCTCCTACAGCACAAAAAAAGGCACTCGGGGGCTGCTACAATGTGAAACAAGGCACTTGGAGGGCCCTGCACCACCAAAAAAGGCACTCGGAGGCTGCTACAATGGATAAAATGGCACTCGGAGGCCCCTACACTGCAATAAAAGGTACTTGGAGGCCAGTGCACCCCCAAAAAAGGCACTCGGAGGCCTCTACACCACAAAGAAAAGGCACTAGGAGGGCCTTACACTGGAAAAAAAGGCACTCGGAGGCCAGTGCACTGCAAAAACAGGGCACTCGGAGGCCACTACACTGGAACAAAAGGCACTCGCAGGCCCCTGCACCACAAGAAAAGGCACTCAGTGGCCCCTACAGCACAAAAAAAGGCACTCGGGGGCTGCTACAATGCAAAAAAAGGCACTCAGAGGGCCCTGAACCACAAGAAAAGGCACTTGGTGGCCCCTGAACCACAAGAAAAGGCACTCGGTGGCCTCTACAGCACAATAAAAGGCACTCGGGGCCACTACACCGCAAAAAAAAGATACATGGAGGACCACACACCCCAAAATAACAGCACTCAGAGGCCCCTGAACCACAAGAAAAGGCACTCAGTGGCTCCTACAGCACAAAAAAAAGCACTTGGGGGCTGCTACAATGTGAAACAAGGCACTCGGAGGCCCCTGCACTGGAAAAAGAGGCACTTGCAGGCCTGTACACTAGGAAAAAAAGAAACTTGGAGGCCGACTCGCTGCAAAAAAGGCACTCGGAGGGCCCTGCACCACAAAAAAAAGCACTCGGAGGCTCCTGCACTGGAAAAAGAGGCACTTGCAGGCCTGTACACTAGGAAAAAAAGGCACTCGGAGGCCCCTGCACTGGAAAAAAAGGCACTTGGAGGCCCCTGCACCACAAAAAAGGCACTCGGTGGCTGCTACAGTGGAAAAAAAGGCACTCAGAAGCCCCTATACCGGAATGAAAGGCACTCGGAGGCCAGTGCACTGCAAAAACAGGGCACTCGGAGGCCACTACACTGGAACAAAAGGCACTTGGAGGCCAGTGCACCACAAGAAAAGGCACTCGGAGGCCTCTGCACCATAAAGAAAAGGCACTAGGAGGGCCTTACACTGGAAAAAAAGGCACTCGGAGGCCAGTGCACTGCAAAAACAGGCACTCGGAGGCCTCTACACTGGAACAAAAGGCACTCAGAGGCCCCTGCACCACAAGAAAAGGCACTCACTGGCCCCTACAGCACAAAAAAAGGCTCTTGGGGGCTGCTACAATGCAAAAAAAAGGCACTCAGAGGACCCTGAACCACAAGAAAAGGCACTTGGTGGCCCCTGAACCACAAGAAAAGGCACTCGGTGGCCCCTACAGCACAAGAAAAAGCACTCGGGGGCTGCTACAATGTGAAACAAGGCACTTGGAGGGCCCTGCACCACCAAAAAAGGCACTCGGAGGGACCTGCACCACAGAAGAAGGCACTCGGAGGCTCCTGCACCACAAAAGAAGGCACTCGGAGGCCTCTACACTGCAAAAAAAGGCACTCGGAGGACCATGCACGGCAAAAAAAGGCACTCGGTGGCTGCTACAATGCGAAAACAGGCACTCCGGTGCCCCTACACCGGAAATAAAGGCACTCGGAGGGCCCTGCACCGCAAAAAAAGGCACTCGGAGGCTGCTACACCACCAAGAAAGGCACTCGGAGGCCCCTGCACTGGAAAAAAAGGCACTTGGAGGCCAGTGCACCACAAAAAAGGCACTCGGTGGCTGCTACAATGGATAAAATGGCACTCGGAGGCCCCTACACTGGAACAAAAGGCACCTGGAGGCCCCTGCACCGGAAAAAAAGGCACCTGGAGGCCCCTGCACCGGAAAAAAAGGCACTCGGAGGCTGCTACAATGGATAAAATGGCACTCGGAGGCCCCTAAACTGCAATAAAAGGCACTTGGAGGCCAGTGCACCCCAAAAAAAGGCACTCGGAGGCCTCTACACCACAAAGAAAAGGCACTAGGAGGGCCTTACACTGGAAAAAAAGGCACTCAGAGGCCAGTGCACTGCAAAAACAGGGCACTCGGAGGCCACTACACTGGAACAAAAGGCACTCGCAGGCCAGTGCACCACAAGAAAAGGCACTCAGTGGCCCCTACAGCACAAAAAAAGGCACTCGGGGGCTGCTACAATGCAAAAAAAGGCACTCAGAGGGCCCTGAACCACAAGAAAAGGCACTTGGTGGCCCCTGAACCACAAGAAAAGGCACTCGGTGGCCCCTACAGCACAATAAAAAGCACTCGGGGGCTGCTACAATGTGAACCAAGGCACTTGGAGGGCCCTGCACCACCAAAAAAGGCACTCGGAGGCTCCTGCACTGGAAAAAGAGGCACTTGCAGGCCTGTACACCAGAAAAAAAGGCACTCAGAGGCCCCTACACCACCAAGAAAGGCACTTGGAGGCCCCCACATTGCAAAAAAAGGCACTTGGAGGCTACTACACTGCAAAGAAATGCACCCTGAGGCCCACGCACAGCAAAAAAGGCACTCAGAGGCCTCCACACCACAAAAAAAGGCACTCGGAGGCCAGTGCACTGAAAAACAGGGCACTTGGAGGCCAGTGCACCGCAAAGAAAAATGCACTCAGAGGCCCCGACACCACAAAAGAAAGGCACTCGGAGGACCACACCACAAAAAAAGGCACTCAGCTGCCCTTACACTGGAAAAAAAGGCACTCGGAGGCTGCTACATCCCAGAGAAAGGCACTCGGAGGCACCTGCAATGGAAAAATATGCACTCGGAGGCCCCCACACCACAAAAGAAGGCACTCGGGGGCTGCCCCTACACTGGAAAAAAAGGCACTCGGAGGCCCCTACAGCAGAAAAAAAGGCACTTGTGGGCTGCGACAATGCAAAAAAAGGCACTCGGAGGCCCCTGCACCACAAAAATAGGCACTCGGAAGCCCCTACATAGCAAAAAAAGGCACTCGGTGGCCCCGATACCACAAAAAAGGCACTTGGGGGCTGCTACACCGCAAAAAAAAGGCAAAAGGCACTCCGAGGCTGCTACACCGCAAAAAAAAGCCACTCAGGGGCTGCTACAATGCGAAAAAAGGCACTTGGAGGCCCCTGCAGTGGAAAAAAAGGCACTCGGAGGCCAGTGCACCACAAAAAAAGGCACTCGGGGGCTGCTACAATGCAAAAACAGGCACTCCGATGCCCCTACAGCGGAAAGAAAGGCACTCAGAGGGCCCTGCAGCACAAAAAAAGGCACTCAGTTGCCCTTACACTGGAAAAACAGGCACTTGGAGGCCTCTACACCCCAGAAAAAGGCACTCAGTGGCCCCTACACGACCAAGAAAGGCACTCGGTGGCCCCCACATTGCAAAAAAAGGCACTTGGAGGCTACTACACTGCAAAGAAATGCACCCTGAGGCCCCTGCACCACAAAAAAAAGGCACTTGGTGGCCCCTACAGCACAAAAAAAGGCACTCGGGGGCTGCTACAATGCGAAAAGAAAGGCACTCGGAGGCTGCTACAATGCGACAAACGGCACTCGGGGGGCCCTGCACCACAAAAAACAGCACTCAGAGGCTCCTGCACTGGAAAAAGAGGCACTTGCAGGCCTGTACACCAGATATAAAGGCACTTGGAGGCCCCTGCACCACAAAAGAAGGCACTTGGAGGCCCCTACACTGCAAAAAAAGGCACTCGGAGGGCCCTTCACCACAAAAAAGGCACTTGGAGGCTACTACACTGCAAAAAAAGGCACTTGGAGGCTACTACACTGCAAAAAAAGGCACTCAGTAGCCCCTGCACCGCAAAAAAAGGCACTTGGGGGCTGCGACAATGCAAAAAAAGGCACTCAGAGGCCCCTGCACCAGAAAGAAAGGCACTTGGAGGGCCCTGCACCACAAAAGAAGGCACTCGGAGGCCCCTGCACCACAAGAAAAGGCACTCGGGGCCACTACACCACAAAAAAAAGATACATGGAGGACCACACCCCCCAAAATAACAGCACTCAGAGGCCCCTGAACCACAAGAAAAGGCACTCAGTGGCTCCTACAGCACAAAAAAAGGCACTCGGGGGCTGCTACAATGTGAAACAAGGCACTTGGAGGGCCCGGCACCACCAAAAGAGGCACTCAGAGGCTCCTGCACTGGAAAAAGAGGCACGTGCAGGCCTGTATACATGGAAAAAAAGGCACTCGGAGGCCACTACACCGCAGAGAAAGGCACTCGGAAGCACCTGCACTGGAAAGAAAGGCACTCGGGGGCTGCTACAATGTGAAACAAGGCGCTCAGAGGGCCCTGCACCACCAAAAGAGGCACTCAGAGGCTCCTGCACTGGAAAAAGAGGCACGTGCAGGCCTGTATACATGGAAAAAAAGGCACTCGGAGGCCACTACACCGCAGAGAAAGGCACTCGGAAGCACCTGCACTGGAAAGAAAGGCACTCGGAGGCCCCTACACCACAAAAAAAGGCACTCGGAGGCCCCTGCACCACAAGAAAAGGCACTCGGGGCCCCTGCACCACAAAAAAAAGATACATGGAGGACCACACACCCCAAAATAACAGCACTCGGAGGCCCCTGAACCACAAGAAAAGGCACTCAGTGGCTCCTACAGCACAAAAAAGGCACTCGGAGGCTCCTGCACTGGAAAAAGAGGCACTTGCAGGCCTGTACACCGGATATAAAGGCACTTGGAGGCCCCTGCACTGGGAAAAGAGGCACTTGCAGGCCTGTACACTGGAAATAAAGGCACTTGGAGGCCCCTGCACCACCAAGAAAGGCACTCAGAAGACCCTATACCGGAATAAAAGGCACTTGGAGGCCAGTGCACCCCAAAAAGAGGCACTCGGAGGCCTCTACACCACAAAGAAAAGGCACTAGGAGGGCCTTACACTGGAAAAAAAGGCACTCAGAGGCCAGTGCACTGCAAAAACAGGGCACTCGGAGGCCTGTACACTGGAAATAAAGGCACTCAGAGGGCCCTGAACCACAAGAAAAGGCACTCAGTGGCCCCTACAGCACAAAAAAAGGCACTCGGGGGCTGCTACAATGCAAAAAAAGGCACTCAGAGGGCCCTGAACCACAAGAAAAGGCACTTGGTGGCCCCTGAACCACAAGAAAAGGCACTCGGTGGCCTCTACAGCACAAAAAAAGGCACTCGGGGGCTGCTACAATGCAAAAAAAGGCACTCAGAGGGCCCTGAACCACAAGAAAAGGCACTTGGTGGCCCCTGAACCACAAGAAAAGGCACTCGGTGGCCTCTACAGCACAATGAAAGGCACTCGGGGCCACTACACCACAAAAAAAAAGATACATGGAGGACCACACACCCCAAAATAACAGCACTCAGAGGCCCCTGAACCACAAGAAAAGGCACTCAGTGGCTCCTACAGCACAAAAAAAGGCACTTGGGGGCTGCTACAATGTGAAACAAGGCACTCGGAGGGCCCTGCACCACCAAAAAAGGCACTCGGAGGCCCCTGCACTGGAAAAAGAGGCACTTGCAGGCCTGTACACTAGGAAAAAAAGACACTTGGAGGCCGACTCGCTGCAAAAAAGGCACTCGGAGGGCACTGCACCACAAAAAAAAGCACTCGGAGGCTCCTGCACTGGAAAAAGAGGCACTTGCAGGCCTGTACACTAGGAAAAAAAGGCACTTGGAGGCCCCTGCACTGGAAAAAAAGGCACTTGGAGGCCCCTGCACCACAAAAAAGCCACTCGGTGGCTGCTACAATGGAAAAAAAGGCGCTCAGAAGCCCCTATACTGGAATAAAAGGCACTTGGAGGCCAGTGCACCCCAAAAAAGGGCACTCGGAGGCCTCTACACCACAAAAGAAATTGCACTAGGAGGGCCTTCCACTGGAAAAAAAGGCACTCGGAGGCCAGCGCACTGCAAAAACAGAGCACTCGGAGGCCACTACACTGGAACAAAAGGCACTTGGAGGCCAGTGCACCACAAGAAAAGGCACTCAGAGGCCTCTACACCACAAAGAAAAGGCACTAGGAGGGCCTTACACTGGAAAAAAAGGCACTCGGAGGCCAGTGCACTGCAAAAACAGGGCACTCGGAGGCCACTACACTGGAACAAAAGGCACTCGCAGGCCCCTGCACCACAAGAAAAGGCACTCAGTGGCCCCTACAGCACAAAAAAAGGCACTCGGGGGCTGCTACAATGCAAAAAAAGGCACTCAGAGGGCCCTGAACCACAAGAAAAGGCACTTGGTGGCCCCTGAACCACAAGAAAAGGCACTCGGTGGCCTCTACAGCACAATAAAAGGCACTCGGGGCCACTACACCGCAAAAAAAAGATACATGGAGGACCACACACCCCAAAATAACAGCACTCAGAGGCCCCTGAACCACAAGAAAAGGCACTCAGTGGCTCCTACAGCACAAAAAAAAGCACTTGGGGGCTGCTACAATGTGAAACAAGGCACTCGGAGGCCCCTGCACTGGAAAAAGAGGCACTTGCAGGCCTGTACACTAGGAAAAAAAGAAACTTGGAGGCCGACTCGCTGCAAAAAAGGCACTCGGAGGGCCCTGCACCACAAAAAAAAGCACTCGGAGGCTCCTGCACTGGAAAAAGAGGCACTTGCAGGCCTGTACACTAGGAAAAAAAGGCACTCGGAGGCCCCTGCACTGGAAAAAAAGGCACTTGGAGGCCCCTGCACCACAAAAAAGGCACTCGGTGGCTGCTACAGTGGAAAAAAAGGCACTCAGAAGCCCCTATACCGGAATGAAAGGCACTCGGAGGCCAGTGCACTGCAAAAACAGGGCACTCGGAGGCCACTACACTGGAACAAAAGGCACTTGGAGGCCAGTGCACCACAAGAAAAGGCACTCGGAGGCCTCTGCACCATAAAGAAAAGGCACTAGGAGGGCCTTACACTGGAAAAAAAGGCACTCGGAGGCCAGTGCACTGCAAAAACAGGCACTCGGAGGCCTCTACACTGGAACAAAAGGCACTCAGAGGCCCCTGCACCACAAGAAAAGGCACTCACTGGCCCCTACAGCACAAAAAAAGGCTCTTGGGGGCTGCTACAATGCAAAAAAAAGGCACTCAGAGGACCCTGAACCACAAGAAAAGGCACTTGGTGGCCCCTGAACCACAAGAAAAGGCACTCGGTGGCCCCTACAGCACAAGAAAAAGCACTCGGGGGCTGCTACAATGTGAAACAAGGCACTTGGAGGGCCCTGCACCACCAAAAAAGGCACTCGGAGGGACCTGCACCACAGAAGAAGGCACTCGGAGGCTCCTGCACCACAAAAGAAGGCACTCGGAGGCCTCTACACTGCAAAAAAAGGCACTCGGAGGACCATGCACGGCAAAAAAAGGCACTCGGTGGCTGCTACAATGCGAAAACAGGCACTCCGGTGCCCCTACACCGGAAATAAAGGCACTCGGAGGGCCCTGCACCGCAAAAAAAGGCACTCGGAGGCTGCTACACCACCAAGAAAGGCACTCGGAGGCCCCTGCACTGGAAAAAAAGGCACTTGGAGGCCAGTGCACCACAAAAAAGGCACTCGGTGGCTGCTACAATGGATAAAATGGCACTCGGAGGCCCCTACACTGGAACAAAAGGCACCTGGAGGCCCCTGCACCGGAAAAAAAGGCACCTGGAGGCCCCTGCACCGGAAAAAAAGGCACTCGGAGGCTGCTACAATGGATAAAATGGCACTCGGAGGCCCCTAAACTGCAATAAAAGGCACTTGGAGGCCAGTGCACCCCAAAAAAAGGCACTCGGAGGCCTCTACACCACAAAGAAAAGGCACTAGGAGGGCCTTACACTGGAAAAAAAGGCACTCAGAGGCCAGTGCACTGCAAAAACAGGGCACTCGGAGGCCACTACACTGGAACAAAAGGCACTCGCAGGCCAGTGCACCACAAGAAAAGGCACTCAGTGGCCCCTACAGCACAAAAAAAGGCACTCGGGGGCTGCTACAATGCAAAAAAAGGCACTCAGAGGGCCCTGAACCACAAGAAAAGGCACTTGGTGGCCCCTGAACCACAAGAAAAGGCACTCGGTGGCCCCTACAGCACAATAAAAAGCACTCGGGGGCTGCTACAATGTGAACCAAGGCACTTGGAGGGCCCTGCACCACCAAAAAAGGCACTCGGAGGCTCCTGCACTGGAAAAAGAGGCACTTGCAGGCCTGTACACCAGAAAAAAAGGCACTCAGAGGCCCCTACACCTCCAAGAAAGGCACTTGGAGGCCCCCACATTGCAAAAAAAGGCACTTGGAGGCTACTACACTGCAAAGAAATGCACCCTGAGGCCCACGCACAGCAAAAAAGGCACTCAGAGGCCTCCACACCACAAAAAAAGGCACTCGGAGGCCAGTGCACTGAAAAACAGGGCACTTGGAGGCCAGTGCACCGCAAAGAAAAATGCACTCAGAGGCCCCGACACCACAAAAGAAAGGCACTCGGAGGACCACACCACAAAAAAAGGCACTCAGCTGCCCTTACACTGGAAAAAAAGGCACTCGGAGGCTGCTACATCCCAGAGAAAGGCACTCGGAGGCACCTGCAATGGAAAAATATGCACTCGGAGGCCCCCACACCACAAAAGAAGGCACTCGGGGGCTGCCCCTACACTGGAAAAAAAGGCACTCGGAGGCCCCTACAGCAGAAAAAAAGGCACTTGTGGGCTGCGACAATGCAAAAAAAGGCACTCGGAGGCCCCTGCACCACAAAAATAGGCACTCGGAAGCCCCTACATAGCAAAAAAAGGCACTCGGTGGCCCCGATACCACAAAAAAGGCACTTGGGGGCTGCTACACCGCAAAAAAAAGGCAAAAGGCACTCCGAGGCTGCTACACCGCAAAAAAAAGCCACTCAGGGGCTGCTACAATGCGAAAAAAGGCACTTGGAGGCCCCTGCAGTGGAAAAAAAGGCACTCGGAGGCCAGTGCACCACAAAAAAAGGCACTCGGGGGCTGCTACAATGCAAAAACAGGCACTCCGATGCCCCTACAGCGGAAAGAAAGGCACTCAGAGGGCCCTGCAGCACAAAAAAAGGCACTCAGTTGCCCTTACACTGGAAAAACAGGCACTTGGAGGCCTCTACACCCCAGAAAAAGGCACTCAGTGGCCCCTACACGACCAAGAAAGGCACTCGGTGGCCCCCACATTGCAAAAAAAGGCACTTGGAGGCTACTACACTGCAAAGAAATGCACCCTGAGGCCCCTGCACCACAAAAAAAAGGCACTTGGTGGCCCCTACAGCACAAAAAAAGGCACTCGGGGGCTGCTACAATGCGAAAAGAAAGGCACTCGGAGGCTGCTACAATGCGACAAACGGCACTCGGGGGGCCCTGCACCACAAAAAACAGCACTCAGAGGCTCCTGCACTGGAAAAAGAGGCACTTGCAGGCCTGTACACCAGATATAAAGGCACTTGGAGGCCCCTGCACCACAAAAGAAGGCACTTGGAGGCCCCTACACTGCAAAAAAAGGCACTCGGAGGGCCCTTCACCACAAAAAAGGCACTTGGAGGCTACTACACTGCAAAAAAAGGCACTTGGAGGCTACTACACTGCAAAAAAAGGCACTCAGTAGCCCCTGCACCGCAAAAAAAGGCACTTGGGGGCTGCGACAATGCAAAAAAAGGCACTCAGAGGCCCCTGCACCAGAAAGAAAGGCACTTGGAGGGCCCTGCACCACAAAAGAAGGCACTCGGAGGCCCCTGCACCACAAGAAAAGGCACTCGGGGCCACTACACCACAAAAAAAAGATACATGGAGGACCACACCCCCCAAAATAACAGCACTCAGAGGCCCCTGAACCACAAGAAAAGGCACTCAGTGGCTCCTACAGCACAAAAAAAGGCACTCGGGGGCTGCTACAATGTGAAACAAGGCACTTGGAGGGCCCGGCACCACCAAAAGAGGCACTCAGAGGCTCCTGCACTGGAAAAAGAGGCACGTGCAGGCCTGTATACATGGAAAAAAAGGCACTCGGAGGCCACTACACCGCAGAGAAAGGCACTCGGAAGCACCTGCACTGGAAAGAAAGGCACTCGGGGGCTGCTACAATGTGAAACAAGGCGCTCAGAGGGCCCTGCACCACCAAAAGAGGCACTCAGAGGCTCCTGCACTGGAAAAAGAGGCACGTGCAGGCCTGTATACATGGAAAAAAAGGCACTCGGAGGCCACTACACCGCAGAGAAAGGCACTCGGAAGCACCTGCACTGGAAAGAAAGGCACTCGGAGGCCCCTACACCACAAAAAAAGGCACTCGGAGGCCCCTGCACCACAAGAAAAGGCACTCGGGGCCCCTGCACCACAAAAAAAAGATACATGGAGGACCACACACCCCAAAATAACAGCACTCGGAGGCCCCTGAACCACAAGAAAAGGCACTCAGTGGCTCCTACAGCACAAAAAAGGCACTCGGAGGCTCCTGCACTGGAAAAAGAGGCACTTGCAGGCCTGTACACCGGATATAAAGGCACTTGGAGGCCCCTGCACTGGGAAAAGAGGCACTTGCAGGCCTGTACACTGGAAATAAAGGCACTTGGAGGCCCCTGCACCACCAAGAAAGGCACTCAGAAGACCCTATACCGGAATAAAAGGCACTTGGAGGCCAGTGCACCCCAAAAAGAGGCACTCGGAGGCCTCTACACCACAAAGAAAAGGCACTAGGAGGGCCTTACACTGGAAAAAAAGGCACTCAGAGGCCAGTGCACTGCAAAAACAGGGCACTCGGAGGCCTGTACACTGGAAATAAAGGCACTCAGAGGGCCCTGAACCACAAGAAAAGGCACTCAGTGGCCCCTACAGCACAAAAAAAGGCACTCGGGGGCTGCTACAATGCAAAAAAAGGCACTCAGAGGGCCCTGAACCACAAGAAAAGGCACTTGGTGGCCCCTGAACCACAAGAAAAGGCACTCGGTGGCCTCTACAGCACAAAAAAAGGCACTCGGGGGCTGCTACAATGCAAAAAAAGGCACTCAGAGGGCCCTGAACCACAAGAAAAGGCACTTGGTGGCCCCTGAACCACAAGAAAAGGCACTCGGTGGCCTCTACAGCACAATGAAAGGCACTCGGGGCCACTACACCACAAAAAAAAAGATACATGGAGGACCACACACCCCAAAATAACAGCACTCAGAGGCCCCTGAACCACAAGAAAAGGCACTCAGTGGCTCCTACAGCACAAAAAAAGGCACTTGGGGGCTGCTACAATGTGAAACAAGGCACTCGGAGGGCCCTGCACCACCAAAAAAGGCACTCGGAGGCCCCTGCACTGGAAAAAGAGGCACTTGCAGGCCTGTACACTAGGAAAAAAAGACACTTGGAGGCCGACTCGCTGCAAAAAAGGCACTCGGAGGGCACTGCACCACAAAAAAAAGCACTCGGAGGCTCCTGCACTGGAAAAAGAGGCACTTGCAGGCCTGTACACTAGGAAAAAAAGGCACTTGGAGGCCCCTGCACTGGAAAAAAAGGCACTTGGAGGCCCCTGCACCACAAAAAAGCCACTCGGTGGCTGCTACAATGGAAAAAAAGGCGCTCAGAAGCCCCTATACTGGAATAAAAGGCACTTGGAGGCCAGTGCACCCCAAAAAAGGGCACTCGGAGGCCTCTACACCACAAAAGAAATTGCACTAGGAGGGCCTTCCACTGGAAAAAAAGGCACTCGGAGGCCAGCGCACTGCAAAAACAGAGCACTCGGAGGCCACTACACTGGAACAAAAGGCACTTGGAGGCCAGTGCACCACAAGAAAAGGCACTCAGAGGCCTCTACACCACAAAGAAAAGGCACTAGGAGGGCCTTACACTGGAACAAAAGGCACTCGGAGGCCAGTGCACTGCAAAAACAGGGCACTCGGAGGCCACTACACTGGAACAAAAGGCACTCGCAGGCCAGTGCACCACAAGAAAAGGCACTCAGTGGCCCCTACAGCACAAAAAAAGGCACTCGGGGGCTGCTACAATGCAAAAAAAGGCACTCAGAGGGCCCTGAACCACAAGAAAAGGCACTTGGTGGCCCCTGAACCACAAGAAAAGGCACTCGGTGGCCCCTACAGCACAATAAAAAGCACTCGGGGGCTGCTACAATGTGAACCAAGGCACTTGGAGGGCCCTGCACCACCAAAAAAGGCACTCGGAGGCTCCTGCACTGGAAAAAGAGGCACTTGCAGGCCTGTACACCAGAAAAAAAGGCACTCAGAGGCCCCTACACCACCAAGAAAGGCACTTGGAGGCCCCCACATTGCAAAAAAAGGCACTTGGAGGCTACTACACTGCAAAGAAATGCACCCTGAGGCCCACGCACAGCAAAAAAAGGCACTCAGAGGCCTCCACACCACAAAAAAAGGCACTCGGAGGCCAGTGCACTGAAAAACAGGGCACTTGGAGGCCAGTGCACCGCAAAGAAAAATGCACTCAGAGGCCCCGACACCACAAAAGAAAGGCACTCGGAGGACCACACCACAAAAAAAGGCACTCAGCTGCCCTTACACTGGAAAAAAAGGCACTCGGAGGCTGCTACATCCCAGAGAAAGGCACTCGGAGGCACCTGCAACGGAAAAATATGCACTCGGAGGCCCCCACACCACAAAAGAAGGCACTCGGGGGCTGCCCCTACACTGGAAAAAAAGGCACTCGGAGGCCCCTGCACCACAAAAAAAGGCACTCGGAAGCCCCTACATTGCAAAAAAAGGCACTCGGTGGCCCCGATACCACAAAAAAGGCACTTGGGGGCTGCTACACCGCAAAAAAAAGGCAAAAGGCACTCCGAGGCTGCTACACCGCAAAAAAAAAAGCCACTCAGGGGCTGCTACAATGCGAAAAAAGGCACTTGGAGGCCCCTGCAGTGGAAAAAAAGGCACTCGGAGGCCAGTGCACCACAAGAGAAGGCACTCGGAGGCCCCTGCACTGCCAAAAAAGTCAATCACAGGCCCCTGCACAGCAACAAAAGGCACTCGGAGGCATCTACACCACAAAAAAAAGGCACTCAGAGGACCACACCACAAAAAAAGGTACTGGGTGGCCCCGACAGCACAATAAAAGGCACTCGGGGGCTGCTACAATGTGAAACAGGGCACTCGGAGGGCCCGGAACCACCAAGAAAGGCACTTGGAAGCCCCTACATTGCAAAAAAAGGTACTTGGAGACTACTACACTGCAAAAAAATGCACCCTGAGGCCCCTGAACCGCAAAAAAAGGCACTCGGTGGCCCCGACACTGGAAAGAAAGGCACTCAGAGGGCCCTGCAGCATAAAAAAAGGCACTCGGAGGCCCCTACACTGGGAAAAAAGGCACTCAGAGGCCTCTACACCCCAGAAAAAAGGCACTCAGTGGCCCCTACACTGCAAAAAAAGGCACTCGGGGACTGCTACAATGCGAAACAAAGCACTCGGAAGCCCCTGCACCACCAAAAGAGGCACTCGGAGGCTCCTGCACAGGAAAAAGAGGCACTTGCAGGCCTGTACACTGGAAATAAAGGCACTCGGAGGCACCTGCACTGGAAAAAAAGGCACTCGGAGGCCCCTACACCGCAAAAAAAAGGCACTTGGAGGTTGCTAAAATGGAAAAAAAGGCACTCGGAGGCGTCTACACCACAAAAAAAAGGCATTCGGAGGACCACACCACAAAAAAAGGTACTGGGTGGCCCCGACAGCACAAACAAATGCACTCGGGGGCTGCTACAATGTGAAACAAGGCATTCAGGGGGCCCGGCACGACCAAAAAGGCACTCAGAAGCCCCTACATTGCAAAAAAAGGCACTTGGAGGCTACTACACTGCAAAAAAATGCACCCTGAGGCCCCTGCACCGCAAAAAAAGGCACTCGGTGGCCCCAACACCACAAAAAAAGGCACTCGGGGGCTGCTACAATGCAAAAACAGGCACTCCGATGCCCCTACAGCAGAAAGAAAGGCACTCAGAGGGCCCTGCAGCACAAAAAAAGGCACTCAGTTGCCCTTACACTGGAAAAACAGGCACTTGGAGGCCTCTACACCCCAGAAAAAGGCACTCAGTGGCCCCTACACGACCAAGAAAGGCACTCGGTGGCCCCCACATTGCAAAAAAAGGCACTTGGAGGCTACTACACTGCAAAGAAATGCACCCTGAGGCCCCTGCACCACAAAAAAAGGCACTTGGTGGCCCCTACAGCACAAAGAAAGGCACTCGGGGGCTGCTACAATGCGACAAAAGGCACTCGGAGGGCCCTGCACCACAAAAAACAGCACTCAGAGGCTCCTGCACTGGAAAAAGAGGCACTTGCAGGCCTGTACACCGGATATAAAGGCACTTGGAGGCCCCTGCACCACAAAAGAAGGCACTTGGAGGCCCCTACACTGCAAAAAAAGGCACTCGGAGGGCCCTTCACTGCAAAAAAGGCACTTGGAGGCTACTACACTGCAAAAAAAGGCACTCAGTAGCCCCTGCACCGCAAAAAAAGGCACTTGGGGGCTGCGACAATACAAAAAAAAGGCACTCAGAGGCCCCTGCACCAGAAAGAAAAGCACTTGGAGGGCCCTGCACCACAAAAGAAGGCACTCGGAGGTCCCTGCACCACAAGAAAAGGCACTCGGGGCCACTACACCGCAAAAAAAAGATACATGGAGGACCACACCCCCCAAAATAACAGCACTCGGAGGCCCCTGAACCACAAGGAAAGGCACTCAGTGGCTCCTACAGCACAAAAAAAGGCACTCGGGGGCTGCTACAATGTGAAACAAGGCACTTGGAGGGCCCTGCACCACCAAAAAAGGCACTCGGAGGCTGCTACAATGGATAAAATGGCACTCGGAGGCCCCTACACTGCAATAAAAGGTACTTGGAGGCCAGTGCACCCCCAAAAAAGGCACTCGGAGGCCTCTACACCACAAAGAAAAGGCACTAGGAGGGCCTTACACTGGAAAAAAAGGCACTCGGAGGCCAGTGCACTGCAAAAACAGGGCACTCGGAGGCCTCTACACTGGAACAAAAGGCACTTGGAGGCCCCTGCACCACAAGAAAAGGCACTCAGTGGCCCCTACAGCACAAAAAAAGGCACTCGGGGGCTGCTACAATGCAAAAAAAGGCACTCAGAGGGCCCTGAACCACAAGAAAAGGCACTTGGTGGCCCCTGAACCACAAGAAAAGGCACTCGGTGGCCTCTACAGCACAATAAAAGGCACTCGGGGCCACTACACCGCAAAAAAAAAGATACATGGAGGACCACACACCCCAAAATAACAGCACTCAGAGGCCCCTGAACCACAAGAAAAGGCACTCAGTGGCTCCTACAGCACAAAAAAAAGCACTTGGGGGCTGCTACAATGTGAAACAAGGCACTCGGAGGCCCCTGCACTGGAAAAAGAGGCACTTGCAGGCCTGTACACTAGGAAAAAAAGACACTTGGAGGCCGACTCGCTGCAAAAAAGGCACTCGGAGGGCCCTGCACCACAAAAAAAAGCACTCGGAGGCTCCTGCACTGGAAAAAGAGGCACTTGCAGGCCTGTACACTAGGAAAAAAAGGCACTCGGAGGCCCCTGCACTGGAAAAAAAGGCACTTGGAGGCCCCTGCACCACAAAAAAGGCACTCGGTGGCTGCTACAGTGGAAAAAAAGGCACTCAGAAGCCCCTATACCGGAATGAAAGGCACTCGGAGGCCAGTGCACTGCAAAAACAGGGCACTCGGAGGCCACTACACTGGAACAAAAGGCACTTGGAGGCCAGTGCACCACAAGAAAAGGCACTCGGAGGCCTCTACACCATAAAGAAAAGGCACTAGGAGGGCCTTACACTGGAAAAAAAGGCACTCGGAGGCCAGTGCACTGCAAAAACAGGCACTCGGAGGCTGCTACACTGGAACAAAAGGCACTCAGAGGCCCCTGCACCACAAAAAAAGGCACTCGGAGGCCTCTACACCACAAAGAAAAGGCACTAGGAGGGCCTTACACTGGAACAAAAGGCACTCGGAGGCCAGTGCACTGCAAAAACAGGGCACTCGGAGGCCTCTACACTGGAACAAAAGGCACTTGGAGGCCAGTGCACCACAAGAAAAGGCACTCACTGGCCCCTACAGCACAAAAAAAGGCTCTTGGGGGCTGCTACAATGCAAAAAAAAGGCACTCAGAGGGCCCTGAACCACAAGAAAAGGCACTTGGTGGCCCCTGAACCACAAGAAAAGGCACTCGGTGGCCCCTACAGCACAAGAAAAAGCACTCGGGGGCTGCTACAATGTGAAACAAGGCACTTGGAGGGCCCTGCACCACCAAAAAAGGCACTCGGAGGGACCTGCACCACAGAAGAAGGCACTCGGAGGCTCCTGCACCACAAAAGAAGGCACTCGGAGGCCTCTACACTGCAAAAAAAGGCACTCGGAGGACCATGCACGGCAAAAAAAGGCACTCGGTGGCTGCTACAATGCGAAAACAGGCACTCCGGTGCCCCTACACCGGAAATAAAGGCACTCGGAGGGCCCTGCACCGCAAAAAAAGGCACTCGGAGGCTGCTACACCACCAAGAAAGGCACTCGGAGGCCCCTGCACTGGAAAAAAAGGCACTTGGAGGCCAGTGCACCACAAAAAAGGCACTCGGTGGCTGCTACAATGGATAAAATGGCACTCGGAGGCCCCTACACTGGAACAAAAGGCACCTGGAGGCCCCTGCACCGGAAAAAAAGGCACCTGGAGGCCCCTGCACCGGAAAAAAAGGCACTCGGAGGCTGCTACAATGGATAAAATGGCACTCGGAGGCCCCTAAACTGCAATAAAAGGCACTTGGAGGCCAGTGCACCCCAAAAAAAGGCACTCGGAGGCCTCTACACCACAAAGAAAAGGCACTAGGAGGGCCTTACACTGGAAAAAAAGGCACTCAGAGGCCAGTGCACTGCAAAAACAGGGCACTCGGAGGCCACTACACTGGAACAAAAGGCACTCGCAGGCCAGTGCACCACAAGAAAAGGCACTCAGTGGCCCCTACAGCACAAAAAAAGGCACTCGGGGGCTGCTACAATGCAAAAAAAGGCACTCAGAGGGCCCTGAACCACAAGAAAAGGCACTCAGTGGCCCCTGAACCACAAGAAAAGGCACTCGGTGGCCCCTACAGCACAATAAAAAGCACTCGGGGGCTGCTACAATGTGAACCAAGGCACTTGGAGGGCCCTGCACCACCAAAAAAGGCACTCGGAGGCTCCTGCACTGGAAAAAGAGGCACTTGCAGGCCTGTACACCAGAAAAAAAGGCACTCAGAGGCCCCTACACCACCAAGAAAGGCACTTGGAGGCCCCCACATTGCAAAAAAAGGCACTTGGAGGCTACTACACTGCAAAGAAATGCACCCTGAGGCCCACGCACAGCAAAAAAGGCACTCAGAGGCCTCCACACCACAAAAAAAGGCACTCGGAGGCCAGTGCACTGAAAAACAGGGCACTTGGAGGCCAGTGCACCGCAAAGAAAAATGCACTCAGAGGCCCCGACACCACAAAAGAAAGGCACTCGGAGGACCACACCACAAAAAAAGGCACTCAGCTGCCCTTACACTGGAAAAAAAGGCACTCGGAGGCTGCTACATCCCAGAGAAAGGCACTCGGAGGCACCTGCAACGGAAAAATATGCACTCGGAGGCCCCCACACCACAAAAGAAGGCACTCGGGGGCTGCCCCTACACTGGAAAAAAAGGCACTCGGAGGCCCCTACAGCAGAAAAATAGGCACTCGGAAGCCCCTACATAGCAAAAAAAGGCACTCGGTGGCCCCGATACCACAAAAAAGGCACTTGGGGGCTGCTACACCGCAAAAAAAAGGCAAAAGGCACTCCGAGGCTGCTACACCGCAAAAAAAAGCCACTCAGGGGCTGCTACAATGCGAAAAAAGGCACTTGGAGGCCCCTGCAGTGGAAAAAAAGGCACTCGGAGGCCAGTGCACCACAAAAAAAGGCACTCGGGGGCTGCTACAATGCAAAAACAGGCACTCCGATGCCCCTACAGCGGAAAGAAAGGCACTCAGAGGGCCCTGCAGCACAAAAAAAGGCACTCAGTTGCCCTTACACTGGAAAAACAGGCACTTGGAGGCCTCTACACCCCAGAAAAAGGCACTCAGTGGCCCCTACACGACCAAGAAAGGCACTCGGTGGCCCCCACATTGCAAAAAAAGGCACTTGGAGGCTACTACACTGCAAAGAAATGCACCCTGAGGCCCCTGCACCACAAAAAAAAGGCACTTGGTGGCCCCTACAGCACAAAAAAAGGCACTCGGGGGCTGCTACAATGCGAAAAGAAAGGCACTCGGAGGCTGCTACAATGTGACAAACGGCACTCGGGGGGCCCTGCACCACAAAAAACAGCACTCAGAGGCTCCTGCACTGGAAAAAGAGGCACTTGCAGGCCTGTACACCAGATATAAAGGCACTTGGAGGCCCCTGCACCACAAAAGAAGGCACTTGGAGGCCCCTACACTGCAAAAAAAGGCACTCGGAGGGCCCTTCACCACAAAAAAGGCACTTGGAGGCTACTACACTGCAAAAAAAGGCACTTGGAGGCTACTACACTGCAAAAAAAGGCACTCAGTAGCCCCTGCACCGCAAAAAAAGGCACTTGGGGGCTGCGACAATGCAAAAAAAGGCACTCAGAGGCCCCTGCACCAGAAAGAAAGGCACTTGGAGGGCCCTGCACCACAAAAGAAGGCACTCGGAGGCCCCTGCACCACAAGAAAAGGCACTCGGGGCCACTACACCACAAAAAAAAGATACATGGAGGACCACACCCCCCAAAATAACAGCACTCAGAGGCCCCTGAACCACAAGAAAAGGCACTCAGTGGCTCCTACAGCACAAAAAAAGGCACTCGGGGGCTGCTACAATGTGAAACAAGGCACTTGGAGGGCCCGGCACCACCAAAAGAGGCACTCAGAGGCTCCTGCACTGGAAAAAGAGGCACGTGCAGGCCTGTATACATGGAAAAAAAGGCACTCGGAGGCCACTACACCGCAGAGAAAGGCACTCGGAAGCACCTGCACTGGAAAGAAAGGCACTCGGAGGCCCCTACACCACAAAAAAAGGCACTCGGAGGCCCCTGCACCACAAGAAAAGGCACTCGGGGCCCCTGCACCACAAAAAAAAGATACATGGAGGACCACACACCCCAAAATAACAGCACTCGGAGGCCCCTGAACCACAAGAAAAGGCACTCAGTGGCTCCTACAGCACAAAAAAGGCACTCGGAGGCTCCTGCACTGGAAAAAGAGGCACTTGCAGGCCTGTACACCGGATATAAAGGCACTTGGAGGCCCCTGCACTGGAAAAAGAGGCACTTGCAGGCCTGTACACTGGAAATAAAGGCACTTGGAGGCCCCTGCACCACCAAGAAAGGCACTCAGAAGACCCTATACCGGAATAAAAGGCACTTGGAGGCCAGTGCACCCCAAAAAGAGGCACTCGGAGGCCTCTACACCACAAAGAAAAGGCACTAGGAGGGCCTTACACTGGAAAAAAAGGCACTCAGAGGCCAGTGCACTGCAAAAACAGGGCACTCGGAGGCCACTACACTGGAAATAAAGGCACTCAGAGGGCCCTGAACCACAAGAAAAGGCACTCAGTGGCCCCTACAGCACAAAAAAAGGCACTCGGGGGCTGCTACAATGCAAAAAAAGGCACTCAGAGGGCCCTGAACCACAAGAAAAGGCACTTGGTGGCCCCTGAACCACAAGAAAAGGCACTCGGTGGCCTCTACAGCACAAAAAAAGGCACTCGGGGGCTGCTACAATGCAAAAAAAGGCACTCAGAGGGCCCTGAACCACAAGAAAAGGCACTTGGTGGCCCCTGAACCACAAGAAAAGGCACTCGGTGGCCTCTACAGCACAATGAAAGGCACTCGGGGCCACTACACCGCAAAAAAAAAGATACATGGAGGACCACACACCCCAAAATAACAGCACTCAGAGGCCCCTGAACCACAAGAAAAGGCACTCAGTGGCTCCTACAGCACAAAAAAAGGCACTCGGGGGCTGCTACAATGTGAAACAAGGCACTCGGAGGGCCCTGCACCACCAAAAAAGGCACTCGGAGGCCCCTGCACTGGAAAAAAAGGCACCTGGAGGCCCCTGCACCACAAAAAAGCCACTCGGTGGCTGCTACAATGGAAAAAAAGGCGCTCAGAAGCCCCTATACTGGAATAAAAGGCACTTGGAGGCCAGTGCACCCCAAAAAAGGGCACTCGGAGGCCTCTACACCACAAAAGAAATTGCACTAGGAGGGCCTTCCACTGGAAAAAAAGGCACTCGGAGGCCAGCGCACTGCAAAAACAGAGCACTCGGAGGCCACTACACTGGAACAAAAGGCACTTGGAGGCCAGTGCACCACAAGAAAAGGCACTCGGAGGCCTCTACACCACAAAGAAAAGGCACTAGGAGGGCCTTACACTGGAACAAAAGGCACTCGGAGGCCAGTGCACTGCAAAAACAGGGCACTCGGAGGCCACTACACTGGAACAAAAGGCACTCGCAGGCCAGTGCACCACAAGAAAAGGCACTCAGTGGCCCCTACAGCACAAAAAAAGGCACTCGGGGGCTGCTACAATGCAAAAAAAGGCACTCAGAGGGCCCTGAACCACAAGAAAAGGCACTTGGTGGCCCCTGAACCACAAGAAAAGGCACTCGGTGGCCCCTACAGCACAATAAAAAGCACTCGGGGGCTGCTACAATGTGAACCAAGGCACTTGGAGGGCCCTGCACCACCAAAAAAGGCACTCGGAGGCTCCTGCACTGGAAAAAGAGGCACTTGCAGGCCTGTACACCAGAAAAAAAGGCACTCAGAGGCCCCTACACCACCAAGAAAGGCACTTGGAGGCCCCCACATTGCAAAAAAAGGCACTTGGAGGCTACTACACTGCAAAGAAATGCACCCTGAGGCCCACGCACAGCAAAAAAAGGCACTCAGAGGCCTCCACACCACAAAAAAAGGCACTCGGAGGCCAGTGCACTGAAAAACAGGGCACTTGGAGGCCAGTGCACCGCAAAGAAAAATGCACTCAGAGGCCCCGACACCACAAAAGAAAGGCACTTGGAGGACCACACCACAAAAAAAGGCACTCAGCTGCCCTTACACTGGAAAAAAAGGCACTCGGAGGCTGCTACATCCCAGAGAAAGGCACTCGGAGGCACCTGCAACGGAAAAATATGCACTCGGAGGCCCCCACACCACAAAAAAAGGCACTCGGGGGCTGCCCCTACACTGGAAAAAAAGGCACTCGGAGGCCCCTGCACCACAAAAAAAGGCACTCGGAAGCCCCTACATTGCAAAAAAAGGCACTCGGTGGCCCCGATACCACAAAAAAGGCACTTGGGGGCTGCTACACCGCAAAAAAAAGGCAAAAGGCACTCCGAGGCTGCTACACCGCAAAAAAAAAAGCCACTCAGGGGCTGCTACAATGCGAAAAAAGGCACTTGGAGGCCCCTGCAGTGGAAAAAAAGGCACTCGGAGGCCAGTGCACCACAAGAGAAGGCACTCGGAGGCCCCTGCACTGCCAAAAAAGTCAATCACAGGCCCCTGCACAGCAACAAAAGGCACTCGGAGGCATCTACACCACAAAAAAAAGGCACTCAGAGGACCACACCACAAAAAAAGGTACTGGGTGGCCCCGACAGCACAATAAAAGGCACTCGGGGGCTGCTACAATGTGAAACAGGGCACTCGGAGGGCCCGGAACCACCAAGAAAGGCACTTGGAAGCCCCTACATTGCAAAAAAAGGTACTTGGAGACTACTACACTGCAAAAAAATGCACCCTGAGGCCCCTGAACCGCAAAAAAAGGCACTCGGTGGCCCCGACACTGGAAAGAAAGGCACTCAGAGGGCCCTGCAGCATAAAAAAAGGCACTCGGAGGCCCCTACACTGGGAAAAAAGGCACTCAGAGGCCTCTACACCCCAGAAAAAAGGCACTCAGTGGCCCCTACACTGCAAAAAAAGGCACTCGGGGACTGCTACAATGCGAAACAAAGCACTCGGAAGCCCCTGCACCACCAAAAGAGGCACTCGGAGGCTCCTGCACAGGAAAAAGAGGCACTTGCAGGCCTGTACACTGGAAATAAAGGCACTCGGAGGCACCTGCACTGGAAAAAAAGGCACTCGGAGGCCCCTACACCGCAAAAAAAAGGCACTTGGAGGTTGCTAAAATGGAAAAAAAGGCACTCGGAGGCGTCTACACCACAAAAAAAAGGCATTCGGAGGACCACACCACAAAAAAAGGTACTGGGTGGCCCCGACAGCACAAACAAATGCACTCGGGGGCTGCTACAATGTGAAACAAGGCATTCAGGGGGCCCGGCACGACCAAAAAGGCACTCAGAAGCCCCTACATTGCAAAAAAAGGCACTTGGAGGCTACTACACTGCAAAAAAATGCACCCTGAGGCCCCTGCACCGCAAAAAAAGGCACTCGGTGGCCCCAACACCACAAAAAAAGGCACTCGGGGGCTGCTACAATGCAAAAACAGGCACTCCGATGCCCCTACAGCAGAAAGAAAGGCACTCAGAGGGCCCTGCAGCACAAAAAAAGGCACTCAGTTGCCCTTACACTGGAAAAACAGGCACTTGGAGGCCTCTACACCCCAGAAAAAGGCACTCAGTGGCCCCTACACGACCAAGAAAGGCACTCGGTGGCCCCCACATTGCAAAAAAAGGCACTTGGAGGCTACTACACTGCAAAGAAATGCACCCTGAGGCCCCTGCACCACAAAAAAAGGCACTTGGTGGCCCCTACAGCACAAAGAAAGGCACTCGGGGGCTGCTACAATGCGAAAAGAAAGGCACTCGGAGGCTGCTACAATGCGACAAAAGGCACTCGGAGGGCCCTGCACCACAAAAAACAGCACTCAGAGGCTCCTGCACTGGAAAAAGAGGCACTTGCAGGCCTGTACACCGGATATAAAGGCACTTGGAGGCCCCTGCACCACAAAAGAAGGCACTTGGAGGCCCCTACACTGCAAAAAAAGGCACTCGGAGGGCCCTTCACTGCAAAAAAGGCACTTGGAGGCTACTACACTGCAAAAAAAGGCACTCAGTAGCCCCTGCACCGCAAAAAAAGGCACTTGGGGGCTGCGACAATACAAAAAAAAGGCACTCAGAGGCCCCTGCACCAGAAAGAAAAGCACTTGGAGGGCCCTGCACCACAAAAGAAGGCACTCAGAGGTCCCTGCACCACAAGAAAAGGCACTCGGGGCCACTACACCGCAAAAAAAAGATACATGGAGGACCACACCCCCCAAAATAACAGCACTCGGAGGCCCCTGAACCACAAGGAAAGGCACTCAGTGGCTCCTACAGCACAAAAAAAGGCACTCGGGGGCTGCTACAATGTGAAACAAGGCACTTGGAGGGCCCTGCACCACCAAAAAAGGCACTCGGAGGCTGCTACAATGGATAAAATGGCACTCGGAGGCCCCTACACTGCAATAAAAGGTACTTGGAGGCCAGTGCACCCCAAAAAAAGGCACTCGGAGGCCTCTACACCACAAAGAAAAGGCACTAGGAGGGCCTTACACTGGAAAAAAAGGCACTCGGAGGCCAGTGCACTGCAAAAACAGGGCACTCGGAGGCTGCTACACTGGAACAAAAGGCACTTGGAGGCCCCTGCACCACAAGAAAAGGCACTCAGTGGCCCCTACAGCACAAAAAAAGGCACTCGGGGGCTGCTACAATGCAAAAAAAGGCACTCAGAGGGCCCTGAACCACAAGAAAAGGCACTTGGTGGCCCCTGAACCACAAGAAAAGGCACTCGGTGGCCTCTACAGCACAATAAAAGGCACTCGGGGCCACTACACCGCAAAAAAAAAGATACATGGAGGACCACACACCCCAAAATAACAGCACTCAGAGGCCCCTGAACCACAAGAAAAGGCACTCAGTGGCTCCTACAGCACAAAAAAAAGCACTTGGGGGCTGCTACAATGTGAAACAAGGCACTCGGAGGCCCCTGCACTGGAAAAAGAGGCACTTGCAGGCCTGTACACTAGGAAAAAAAGAAACTTGGAGGCCGACTCGCTGCAAAAAAGGCACTCGGAGGGCCCTGCACCACAAAAAAAAGCACTCGGAGGCTCCTGCACTGGAAAAAGAGGCACTTGCAGGCCTGTACACTAGGAAAAAAAGGCACTCGGAGGCCCCTGCACTGGAAAAAAAGGCACTTGGAGGCCCCTGCACCACAAAAAAGGCACTCGGTGGCTGCTACAGTGGAAAAAAAGGCACTCAGAAGCCCCTATACCGGAATGAAAGGCACTCGGAGGCCAGTGCACTGCAAAAACAGGGCACTCGGAGGCCACTACACTGGAACAAAAGGCACTTGGAGGCCAGTGCACCACAAGAAAAGGCACTCGGAGGCCTCTACACCACAAAGAAAAGGCACTAGGAGGGCCTTACACTGGAAAAAAAGGCACTCGGAGGCCAGTGCACTGCAAAAACAGGCACTCGGAGGCTGCTACACTGGAACAAAAGGCACTCAGAGGCCCCTGCACCACAAAAAAAGGCACTCGGAGGCCTCTACACCACAAAGAAAAGGCACTAGGAGGGCCTTACACTGGAACAAAAGGCACTCGGAGGCCAGTGCACTGCAAAAACAGGGCACTCGGAGGCCTCTACACTGGAACAAAAGGCACTTGGAGGCCAGTGCACCACAAGAAAAGGCACTCAGTGGCCCCTACAGCACAAAAAAAGGCTCTTGGGGGCTGCTACAATGCAAAAAAAAGGCACTCAGAGGACCCTGAACCACAAGAAAAGGCACTTGGTGGCCCCTGAACCACAAGAAAAGGCACTCGGTGGCCCCTACAGCACAAGAAAAAGCACTCGGGGGCTGCTACAATGTGAAACAAGGCACTTGGAGGGCCCTGCACCACCAAAAAAGGCACTCGGAGGGACCTGCACCACAGAAGAAGGCACTCGGAGGCTCCTGCACCACAAAAGAAGGCACTCGGAGGCCTCTACACTGCAAAAAAAGGCACTCGGAGGACCATGCACGGCAAAAAAAGGCACTCGGTGGCTGCTACAATGCGAAAACAGGCACTCCGGTGCCCCTACACCGGAAATAAAGGCACTCGGAGGGCCCTGCACCGCAAAAAAAGGCACTCGGAGGCTGCTACACCACCAAGAAAGGCACTCGGAGGCCCCTGCACTGGAAAAAAAGGCACTTGGAGGCCAGTGCACCACAAAAAAGGCACTCGGTGGCTGCTACAATGGATAAAATGGCACTCGGAGGCCCCTACACTGGAACAAAAGGCACCTGGAGGCCCCTGCACCGGAAAAAAAGGCACCTGGAGGCCCCTGCACCGGAAAAAAAGGCACTCGGAGGCTGCTACAATGGATAAAATGGCACTCGGAGGCCCCTAAACTGCAATAAAAGGCACTTGGAGGCCAGTGCACCCCAAAAAAAGGCACTCGGAGGCCTCTACACCACAAAGAAAAGGCACTAGGAGGGCCTTACACTGGAAAAAAAGGCACTCAGAGGCCAGTGCACTGCAAAAACAGGGCACTCGGAGGCCACTACACTGGAACAAAAGGCACTCGCAGGCCAGTGCACCACAAGAAAAGGCACTCAGTGGCCCCTACAGCACAAAAAAAGGCACTCGGGGGCTGCTACAATGCAAAAAAAGGCACTCAGAGGGCCCTGAACCACAAGAAAAGGCACTTGGTGGCCCCTGAACCACAAGAAAAGGCACTCGGTGGCCCCTACAGCACAATAAAAAGCACTCGGGGGCTGCTACAATGTGAACCAAGGCACTTGGAGGGCCCTGCACCACCAAAAAAGGCACTCGGAGGCTCCTGCACTGGAAAAAGAGGCACTTGCAGGCCTGTACACCAGAAAAAAAGGCACTCAGAGGCCCCTACACCACCAAGAAAGGCACTTGGAGGCCCCCACATTGCAAAAAAAGGCACTTGGAGGCTACTACACTGCAAAGAAATGCACCCTGAGGCCCACGCACAGCAAAAAAGGCACTCAGAGGCCTCCACACCACAAAAAAAGGCACTCGGAGGCCAGTGCACTGAAAAACAGGGCACTTGGAGGCCAGTGCACCGCAAAGAAAAATGCACTCAGAGGCCCCGACACCACAAAAGAAAGGCACTCGGAGGACCACACCACAAAAAAAGGCACTCAGCTGCCCTTACACTGGAAAAAAAGGCACTCGGAGGCTGCTACATCCCAGAGAAAGGCACTCGGAGGCACCTGCAATGGAAAAATATGCACTCGGAGGCCCCCACACCACAAAAGAAGGCACTCGGGGGCTGCCCCTACACTGGAAAAAAAGGCACTCGGAGGCCCCTACAGCAGAAAAAAAGGCACTTGTGGGCTGCGACAATGCAAAAAAAGGCACTCGGAGGCCCCTGCACCACAAAAATAGGCACTCGGAAGCCCCTACATAGCAAAAAAAGGCACTCGGTGGCCCCGATACCACAAAAAAGGCACTTGGGGGCTGCTACACCGCAAAAAAAAGGCAAAAGGCACTCCGAGGCTGCTACACCGCAAAAAAAAGCCACTCAGGGGCTGCTACAATGCGAAAAAAGGCACTTGGAGGCCCCTGCAGTGGAAAAAAAGGCACTCGGAGGCCAGTGCACCACAAGAAAAGGCACTCGGTGGCCCCTGCACTGCCAAAAAAGTCAATCACAGGCCCCTGCACAGCAACAAAAGGCACTCGGAGGCATCTACACCACAAAAAAAAGGCACTCAGAGGACCACACCACAAAAAAAGGTACTGGGTGGCCCCGACAGCACAATAAAAGGCACTCGGGGGCTGCTACAATGTGAAACAGGGCACTCGGAGGGCCCGGAACCACCAAGAAAGGCACTTGGAAGCCCCTACATTGCAAAAAAAGGTACTTGGAGACTACTACACTGCAAAAAAATGCACCCTGAGGCCCCTGAACCGCAAAAAAAGGCACTCGGTGGCCCCGACACTGGAAAGAAAGGCACTCAGAGGGCCCTGCAGCATAAAAAAAGGCACTCGGAGGCCCCTACACTGGGAAAAAAGGCACTCAGAGGCCTCTACACCCCAGAAAAAAGGCACTCAGTGGCCCCTACACTGCAAAAAAAGGCACTCGGGGACTGCTACAATGCGAAACAAAGCACTCGGAAGCCCCTGCACCACCAAAAGAGGCACTCGGAGGCTCCTGCACAGGAAAAAGAGGCACTTGCAGGCCTGTACACTGGAAATAAAGGCACTCGGAGGCACCTGCACTGGAAAAAAAGGCACTCGGAGGCCCCTACACCGCAAAAAAAAAGGCACTTGGAGGTTGCTAAAATGGAAAAAAAGGCACTCGGAGGCGTCTACACCACAAAAAAAGGCATTCGGAGGACCACACCACAAAAAAAGGTACTGGGTGGCCCCGACAGCACAAACAAATGCACTCGGGGGCTGCTACAATGTGAAACAAGGCATTCAGGGGGCCCGGAACCACCAAGAAAGGCACTCGGAAGCCCCTACATTGCAAAAAAAGGCACTTGGAGGCTACTACACTGCAAAAAAATGCACCCTGAGGCCCCTGCACCGCAAAAAAAGGCACTCGGTGGCCCCAACACCACAAAAAAAGGCACTCAGGGGCTGCTACAATGCAAAAACAGGCACTCCGATGCCCCTACAGCGGAAAGAAAGGCACTCAGAGGGCCCTGCAGCACAAAAAAAGGCACTCAGTTGCCCTTACACTGGAAAAACAGGCACTTGGAGGCCTCTACACCCCAGAAAAAGGCACTCAGTGGCCCCTACACGACCAAGAAAGGCACTCGGTGGCCCCCACATTGCAAAAAAAGGCACTTGGAGGCTACTACACTGCAAAGAAATGCACCCTGAGGCCCCTGCACCACAAAAAAAGGCACTTGTTGGCCCCTACGGCACAAAGAAAGGCACTCGGAGGCTGCTACAACGCGACAAAAGGCACTCGGAGGGCCCTGCACCACAAAAACAGCACTCAGAGGCTCCTGCACTGGAAAAAGAGGCACTTGCAGGCCTGTACACCGGATATAAAGGCACTTGGAGGCCCCTGCACCACAAAAGAAGGCACTTGGAGGCCCCTACACTGCAAAAAAAGGCACTCGGAGGGCCCTTCACCACAAAAAAAGGCACTTGGAGGCTACTACACTGCAAAAAAAGGCACTTGGAGGCTACTACCCTGCAAAAAAAGGCACTCAGTAGCCCCTGCACCGCAAAAAAAGGCGCTCAGCAGCCCCTGCACTGCAAAAAAAGACGCTTAGTAGCCCCTGCACCGCAAAAAAGGCACTCGGAGGCCAGTGCACTGAAAAACAGGGCACTTGGAGGCCAGTGCACCGCCAAAAAAAATGCACTCAGAGACCCCGACACCACAAAAGAAAGGCACTCGGAGGCCCCTACAGCACAAAGAAAGGCACTCGGAGGCCCCTACAGCACAAAGAAAGGCACTTGGGGGCTGCGACAATGCAGAAAAAGGCACTCGGAGGCCCCTGCACCGCAGAAAAAGGCACTCGGTGACCACTGCAACACCAAAAAAAGGCACTCCGGCGCTGCTACAACGCGAAAAAAGGCACTTGGAGGCCCCTGCACCACAAAAAAAGGCACTCGGAGGCCTCTACAACACCTTCCACTGCCCTATCAGACACAGAGGCTCATGTGACCTCACAAGGACAGGAAGACACCAGGGGCCTGCCAGTGGCCTATCAGGCACTGGTACTTCTGTGAGCTCACAAGCAGAGTCAGCAGCCATGGGCATCCCACTGCCTGACGAGGCACTGAGACAAAGGTGACCTCAAAATGCAGCCAGCACGCAGAGGCCTGCCACTGGCCTATCAGGCAGTAGGACTGCTGTGACCTCACGAGCACAGCCAGCAGATAATGGTCTTGCACTGGCCTATCAGGCAATAGGACTGCTGTGACCTCACGAGCACAGCCAGCAGGTATGGACCTCCCACTGGCTATCAGGCACTCAGATTGCTGTGACCTCACAAGCACAGCCAGCAGGCACTGGCCTGCCCCTCGTATATCAGGCACTGAGGCTGCTGTTGTTGTCCGAAAAGCGGATTCGTTGCCCGGTGTGCAATAAGCCAATAATTACACACTCAGGAGAGACATTTGCTTATTTATTTCAGAGTTGCACAAGCCTGGGTGCTCGGTCGTTTCCCACAAATCAAGCACACCCCCCCCAACTTTTCAAGTAGCATTTATACAAACAAATTGCCAGATTTGCAGTTTTCCCTTTTACACTGATTGGTTAGTGATTTCTTCATTCCCCGGGTCCCACCCCTGTCTCTCAAGGTCCTGATGAGGGGAGATCATTTAACACTGCCCCAGCAGGGACAGTAGATGTTATCTCCCAAAGTCCTGACAAGGGGGAGATAGTCCAGACCCCTTAATTAACATTGTTTCAGCAATGAGAGGAGGTTTTGCTCCCCAAGGTCCTGGTGCCCAAGCAGGCCTTATTTCAAAGCCTTGACATCCTCCCTTTCGGAGTGTGGGGCACAGGAATGCAGCCTGCTTGTAACTCCCTTATCTTTCCAGCCTGCACCAGCTCTGGGGCCCTTTCTTACTGAACTAGGAGTGCGGCCTAAAGCTTCAGCAAATTTAGCTACTCATGAAGCAAGTTTTATCTAAGTGGCTACCTCTAGACCACTTCAGACTTAATGTTAGAAGTTATCCTAATCTACCTAGTTCAAACATTCTTTCTGAGCTTCCCAGGGTTGTCTTGTAACAATTCCCCCCCTTTGAGACTTATATGATCATTTTCATATTAGTCTCACTCTTTTAAAATCTTTCCCATATTAATTTTGTACAACATCTAGAAATGCATTGAATCACTACATAAACGCATACAAAAACTACTAACACCATTCCCAAAATTGTTAAACACTTTTTAACCCATGAGCTCACGTCAGGGAACCAGGAAGTCAACCATTTCCATGTTTCTTCAAATCCAAAAGAGGTATCATCTTTCTGAACCCCATGTAAGATTTCAGTCTGCTTCCAGATTTCATTTAGATCAGTAGAAATTCTCCCGCTTTGATCCACATATACACAGCAACTAGTATTTATTATTGTACATACTCCTCCCTGAGATGCCAATAACATATCTAGAGCCATCCTGTTTTGGGTAGTTATTTTAGCAATTTCTGAAACCTCCTCTTGTAAAGCTGCAGTGGCATCAGAGGTTTTATTCCCTATTTTTTTCAATAACTGCTGAAATATTTACTATTGCTTTTTCAAGTTCACTCACTCCCAGTTGTGGAAACAGCCACCTTACGAATGACTGCAACCTAGTAGGTCGATCTATTAAAGGATTATTGACCCTCCTTTGTCTCCTCATGAATGTTCTTAGCCAGGATTTTTGATATTTATTACTCAGTTCTTTTCTTAGAGTAACATTAGGGATTATTGCCCCTAAAGTACACGTCCCTGACCAATTAGGAGGCAGCACTTTCCATGCCTTGTTTCCACACAACCAATACCTTTTGGAACACGCCACCCATTTAGTTTCTTACTTGGCCACTTATAACCTACTCAGGTATCTGAGAGCAATCTTTATAACCTCCTACCTTAATGGCTCCAGTACAGTTGATCGGTTGCTTTCCATAAAGTATAGTTTTCTCCCACCATTTATTACTATTATTACATCTTCGGATACATTGATAATAATCTCCTGTCACACTCTGGACTTCCCATTCCTGTTTGGTTGTTTCATAGGCACTCCAATTAGCGGGAAGCCCTTGTTGGAATGTTCAGGGAAGTGGGTACACACCCAGCAATCCCTCTGGTTAACTATCTTCATAGATTTCGTAATTACTTCCAAATGGAGATTGTGACTCCAAAATCCTTCCTGATTCCCTTTAATTGTTTGGCTCAGGTAACCTAGAAAAACTAACCACCACATTTCTCCCCTGGTTGTTAAGGAGAACATCATTTTTACACAGATACCATAACAACAATATTAACCCTATTCCTAACAAACAGATTAAAGCATTTTTTCCCTGAATACAATCTAAATTTAAAACCGATTCGCTTCTAATACAACTCATATATCTTTATATATTTTTAACTTTAGAGGTTGAACTTGTTCAGCTTTCCACGTCTCTTGAGGTACTGCTTTCACTCGGGTGTAACCTAAAAGTATAACTGGATGTACCTACGGAGAGAAGAACCTTTGCCATACACAAGAGATAATCACCTAAAATTTGATCACCCTTAACGTGCATTTGAATTTCATTTCCAGTTAAATTTACAGTGTAAGGTTTACCATACAGAATCTCAAATGGACTAACTTTCTCCCTAACCCTTGGGGTTATTCTGGTTCTTAATAATGCCAGAGGTAAAACATCAGTCCATTTCATCTGAGTCTCCTGACACAATTTTCCTACCTGTCTCTTAATTGTTTGATTCATTCTTTCCACTTTTCCACTGGATTGTGGCCTCCAGGGGGTATGTAAGTCCCATTTAATTTGTAGTATTTTTGAGATTTGCTGTACTATTTCTGCTATAAAATGAGGTCCCCTGTCTGAAGAAAACCCTTCTGGTACCCTAAATCTTGGTATGATTTCTTTTAATAACATTTTCACTACCTCCCTTGCTTTAGTGGTACGACACGGGAAAGCCTCAGGCCATCCTGAAAAGGTGTCAACAATTACCAACAAATATTTCTATCCATTACATCTTGGTAATTCAGAAAAATCAATTTGCCAGTAATCCCCAGGCATGAAGCCCCTTTTTTCCTTCCCCTGGGGGGCTTCTTCTGAATCTTGGGATTATTTCTAAGACAGATTTCACATTTTTGTGTAATACCCTTTGCAATTATTAACATACTAACTCCCACAGCAAATCTTTTAACTGTTTCAACCAATGCCTCAGCTCCCATGTGGGTACTATCATGTATTTGCTTCATCAGCTTCTTCATTATCGGCAAAGTTACCACACACTGTCCAGTAGATGTCACCCACCATCCTTCAGGAGTTGTTATGCATTTCAGTATTTCTGCTAATTTATTTTCTTTTTCAGTGTATACTGGCATTTCCATTTTTAACATTCTCTCTGGAACTAATGCTGCCACTGACACGGAGAATGCTGCCCTTTTTGCAGCCTCATCGGCCTGTTATGGAAATTAGGCTTGTCGGCCACCGTAACAGAGTTCGACCCTAGGTTCCCGCAAGTAAAGTTCAGAGCCAAATCAAAACAAATTAAAATTTAATCACAGGCGTGCCGTAATTAGAGCTCGAGCTGGGTGCCTCTAAAGAGGGACCCTAACATAAACAAATCCTGGGTAATTCTAGTCTTTTCGACTTCCATTTCCCACCCCTCACGTGATAGTTAGACCAATAGTAATTTTTTTTGGTCTGGGGTCTCCTGCTCCTCATTGGGTCTCATCGTCTTTCTGAGGCAAGCTGTTTTTCTCCTTATTCTTGTTTTTTGCAGTCTCTGATGACGGTTGTACTTCTGTTTTTGTTGGGTCTGGCGGCTGTTTCCCAAGGTCTTATTTTTCCAATTGTTTTGGCGTCTTCCCTCTCGGAGTCGGTGACACAGGTGCGCCGACTGCGTGTGGCTCCCTTATCTTCCCAGCCTGAACGAGCTCTGAGGCACTATTTTTTATTAAACTAAGTAAAGATTCGTTACTTTTCCCACGCTCGGCCTAAGGCTTCAGCAAATCTAGCCACTCATGCTAAGCAAGTTTTATATAAGTTGTGCTAAGCAGCCATTTCCAGACAGTTTCAATTCACTATTCTTTAACAGTTTCCCCCCTTTGTTTTTATGAAGCATCCCTGCTAATATTTTAAACAGAGTTCTCGAAGCCTTTCGAGGCCTATTATCACTTTCCATACTCTTTTATATAATATGATCGTAAGCAATAGGCATAACACAGTTAAACTGAACACAGCTACTACCGGGTGCAATACATGATTATAAATCCCTGTTGCAGTTGGTGACCACCCTAGAAGAGTTTCCCAGCCAAGATGTTCTCCGTCCCTTTTTACCCTTTCTAAGATATGATGTATCTCTTTTGCATCATGGTGAACAGTGATTAGAGTTTTCTGTCCACTGTTCTGGATGCGCTCTAACAGTCGATGCAAATCATCATGTTGTAGTAGTTTCCTTACCAGGGTGAGATTCATCCCAATGGGGGTAGGTAGTAAATTTTGAATTAATGTATAATTAGATTGTAACAATTGATAAGATGTGATAGGAGCTGAATAATTGAAATCACATCCCATGATTTTGGTAAAGCTACAAATACAAATATTTGAATGATTACTCATATCTACTACAATGCCATCTATAACTACAAGACTACAAAAGGTTCTCATACATACGCATCCTCTCCCAATATATACAAGTATAGTTTCAGGTGTTTCATCAGGGTGTATTTCAAAATGACAAACATTTTGCTCAGTGTCAAGACAAATGTCTTGGGCTTTGATAGTATTACTTTCACAAATAAACCCTTGCTGTTCCCGTACAATGCATGCGCTAACGTCCACAGTTTGCCATTTATTTCCATTTCGTTGGGCCCATACTCTATGTTCCAATGGATAGAGTATAGCTCCATTGTGATTTAATCCTAATGCAATGATTGGATATATTGTATATGTTGAAGCATTACGTATTGTTGAAACAAAGGCTGTGGCCTTAGTGTTGATAGGATCATAAGTAAAATTGACCAGATACCACCAGGACTGGAATTCCTTTTCAAATTCGGTCGCATTATCCCAAATTACCTTTCGAATTTCAGTGGGTAAAGTGCCTTCTTCCCCTTCCCTTATAATCGCTGCTACCATAGATTGCATCCACAGTTGAGCTTGGATGCAACTGAGGGCCAGGGAAATATTAATTTGGGTTTCCCCAAGTGCATCCACTATCAAGTGGTGATCTTTTTCATTCATTTTTTCCCATTGAGGTAATATCTCGGATGAAAGCCATTGGTTAGTTCCTAATGCTAATAGAGAAGACCTCAATGGATGCTTTAATCTGTAGAAGTCACTTGTTGTTGTGCTCAGTTTATTTACGAGTACTTCAGCATCTATACTGTTTAGGACTCCCAATCCTGTTCCTGTGATACCGGTCACATCTCTCCTTGTTCGTTTTGGAGAGGTGAGGGTTCGCCTATGTAACCACGCCGTCCATCCCACATAGGACGTACCTAAGAATGGTGAACAGGTCGGTTTGATTGTAGAGATATAATTTGCATTAATAGCTCTACTCGTTTGAGAGACCATGATGGATTAAATAACACTCGTTGTTGGCCTGTATTTCTAATCACATATGGTCCAATTTCAAAGATTTGTGGGGATAAGGTTTTCTTACTCTTCATGGTAACAGAGTTATTTATATTGGTGAAAATAATTGTAGTCAGGGTAGGTATTGCTGTACTGGGCTCAATAATGTCTATTTTAAATTTAAATGATAGTCCCACATTGTGGTGAGCCCACAGGCAAACTATAAAAACAGGTTCTAAGGTAAAATTGTACCAACAATCCAGGTTTTCAGTGGCACAAATTTTCCTTTCTTTTTCATTTGATTTGATTTTAGTGAGAGAGATTTGAGTCGCCTTCTTGTGGGTGGACCCGCTGATCGCTCGATACCCTATCTTTATTTCCTTTCCTGTCCCTCCCAGGAGTTGGGGAAGTTGGTTAGTATTATCCCAGCTCCATTCATTTTCTGAGTATACTTCAGTTCCATGCATGACCAGGGCTGAGAGGTTTAAGTTTTTATCAGAATTTAATCCCATACTTCCGGTATACTTAACACGGGCCTGGGACCATGGCCACTCTAAGGTTCTTTGACCACAGGTTAGGGAAAGTAGCATTGCCAGGGTTTGAAACAGCAACGTGAGCACGGCATTTCTGCCTGCCATCCTGCACGGTGCAGTAAAGGGAAAGAGATTTGTGTTAGTGAGGCGAGTCCGAACAGATTACCCTGGGGAAGTCGTGTATCCCATCGAGCTTTACGTGGTTGTCTTCATTGTTCTGCTGCACCTTCTGCTGTGTTTGCTTCTTGGACTGTCACTCGTTTCACGTGAGAGTGGTGAATCCAATTCTCTTTTCCTAGAATTTTAACAGCGTAGTAAGAACTTAACAATACAGTATAGGGTCCTTCCCATTTTGGTTCTAGTTTTGTTTTTTGCGAGAATACCTTTATCAGCACTTTATCTCCAGGCTGTATATCATGTGCCTGAATGTCTGATGGCACCGGCTGAAACCACTGAGCCTGATTTTGCAAGGCCTTAAACCGTTCCTGTAAGGCTAGTACATATTGTGTCACTCGTTCATCTCCATCTAATAGGCTGGTCTTAGCAGGGATATAAGTCCCTGGTATCGCTAAATGTCTCCCAAAAAGAATTTCTGCTGGTGGTAGTCCTATGGGTTGCCGTGGAGAATTTCAAACATCCCATAGAGCTCAGTTTAATGCCTCTGGCCATTTTAGGCTAGCATGTGTGCATATTCTTGCTATTTTCTCTTTTAATGTTCTATTCATTCTTTCTACTTGTCCTGAAGATTGTGGGTGATAAGGAGTATGTAGGTTTCTTTTTATTCCTAACGATTTACATAACTGATTGATTATGCTTGCTGTAAAATGGGCACCCCTGTCTGAATCAATGGCTTCTGGGACCCCATACCTGGGTATGATTTCCTTCAGTAAGGCTTTTACCACTCCCCCTGTGTCAGCCTTTCTTGTTGGGAAAGCTTCTACCCAGCCTGACAACTGATCTACTATCACTAACAAGTGTTTGTATCCATAGACAGATGGCATATCTGCATAATCTATTTGCAGCTTCTGGAAAGGGAAGAAAGCCCATGGTCACCCCCCCAAATCTGAGCTTGGCTTGTTATTTGAAAACTTCTGGCAGGTCGGGCAGCTATTCGTTATTCTTGTAGCAGCTGCATAAATTCCTGGAGCAGCCCATACTTTCTGTACCTGTTTAGCTATTGCCTCGGCTCCCCCATGAGCTTTATCGTGAAACCACCTAGCTATAGTAATTAAATATTTTTTTGGTAGAATTGGTTTTTCCCCAATTGTCCATATTCCATCATCATTTTGTTTTGCTTCCCACTGTTCCCATTGTTTTTTCTCTTCCCCTGAGCACTCTTTTTCATACATAGTTTTGGGGTCTATTAAGTTTGGCCACTCACTCTGGTCCATCCTTGGAACTGCCCCCATACATTCTCTCAGAGGTTGTCGAGGTGCAGCCCCCGCAGCAGCGTTGGCTAGAGCATTTCCTCTGCTAATTTCTGTAGTGTCTTTAGTATGGGCTGGGCAGTGTATTACCGCAATTTCTTTGGGCAGTTGAATTGCTTCCAGCAAATTACGTATTTCTTCTCCATTAGCTAATTTCTTTCCTGATGACGAAAAGAATCCTCGTTCTTTCCATAACATCCCTGTTGCATGACACACTCCAAATGCATATTTAGAGTCGGTATAGATATTTACCCGCAAGCTCTTACCTATATTTTGCTGCTTGGGGCAATGCTATTAATTCTGCTCCTTGAGCACTTACTGATGGAGACAAAGGATTGGCCTCGAGCACCTCAAAGACGTTAGTGACAGCACAGCTGGAGTGACGTCTTCCGTCCAAATAATAGGATGACCCATCTGTAAACAGAACTAAGACCGGGTTCTCCAAAGGTTCTTCTTTAAGGTCTTCCCGGGGCTTGCTCGAGCTGACCACCACCTGCTCACAGGAATGATGTGGCTCTCCATCCTCCGGTTGAGGCAATAGCGTTGCTGGATTCAAAATATTGCATCTTTTTAAAGTCACATTAGCTGCATGCAGTATTATCAGTTCATAGCGGTGAGCTCTCTGTGGGGATAGTGCTTGAGTCGCATATTGCTTCATTAACAGTTCTACTTCATGTGGCACATACACAGTCAATGAATGACCCAAAACTACAGGTCGTGTTTTTTTCAGTAAGAGCTGCAGTAGCTGCTATTGCTCTGATGCATCCTGGAGTGCCTTTAGCTACCTCATCTAGTTGCGTGGAGTAATAGGCCACTGGTCTACAGTGAGGGCCTAGTTTTTGGGTGAGTACCCCACTTGCTACTCCCTGTCGCTCATGGACAAATAATACAAATAGTTTGCTATAATCTGGTAACCCGAGAGCAGGGGCTGAAACCAACACTTTTTTCACAGATGTAAAAGCTTTCTCCCTTTCCCTGGGGCCTTGGGCCCCAGGCCAAAGGCTCTATCTCCTCCTTTTTTGTTGCCTGTACCAGAGGCTTAGTAAGTTCTGCTAACCCAAGAATCCACGGTTGGCAGAATCCTACAGCTCCTAAAAATCCCCTAAGCTGTTTTTTTGTTACAGGACGAGGCATATCAAGAATTGTCTTTACTCGTTCTGGATCAACTAACCTGTGTCCTTCTCTTAAGATAAAACCCAAATATTTTACCTCTCTTTGACACAGCTGGAGTTTAGACAGAGATGCTCGATGCCCTTTTTCTGCAAGAGCGTTACACAGAGAAACAGTATCTTTCAAACATGTCTCATAATCTTTACTTGCTAATAACAAATCATCTACATATTGTATTAATACAGAATGTCCTGGAAGTTCGATATCTGAGAGGTCATTTTTGAGTATACGCAAAAAAATAGTCGGAGACCCAGTAAATCCCTGTGGCAGCCTTGTCCAAGTTAATTGTTGTCCCTTCCAAGTGAAAGCAAAGAGATCTTGGCTATCTTCAGCTACTGGTATACTAAAAAAGGCTGCTGTTAGGTCAATCACAGTAAAATAAGTTGCCCAGTGGGGTATCTGTAGTAAAATGGTTGATGGGTCGGGGACTACTGGATGTGGAGCAACTACATGTTGGTTTATAGCCCTTAAGTCTTGTACAAAGCGATACTCTGGATCACCATCAGCCTCTTGCCTGTTCTTTTTAGCTGGCAGAATTGGGGTGTTATATGGGGATTCACAGACTCTAAGGATACCCATTTTCAGATAATGATCAATTTGTTTTTGGATACTCTTCTCTGCTTCCTTCGGGATAGGATATTGTTTAACTGCAGGAGGCAATCCCCCCTTTGTTTTTATTGAGACTGGACTGGCTGATTTCAGTAGTCCCACATCCATTCCTGAAGAGCTCCATAATTTTTTAGAAACTGATTCTAAACCTGTTGGAATTTGCAGATTAGTTGACTCTGGTTCTGGTGTCTTAGCCAGAACACACGAACCCATAATTATTAGCTTTATCCCTTCCGGCTGTAAGCAGATCTGAGTATCCAAGGCTTGCAGGAGATCCCTCCCCAAAAGGCATATAGGTGCGTCTGTGGAAATTATAAAATGTCCCCACACTGTTTTACCCCCAATAGTGAGTAATAAGGGCTTAGATAACTTCGTTCGCCCTTTCCCATCACTCCTTGCATCACTATTTTATCTGATGATTTGCATCCTTTAGGCGCAAAATTTAAAAGGGAAAGGGTGGCTCCAGTATCCACTAGAAAGGGAACTTCTAAACCTTCTGTATTTGCCATTACGTGACCCTCAAAATCCAAATCTACATCCCATAAATTTACTCCAATTTCCACAGTATTTTCTGAGTCTCCTGTTTCCTCTCATTGTGGATTGACTGGGAATCGCCTGGTCTCCTCCTTAGTGTTTGATTGTCCCATGCCGGTTCCTCTGTTCCTAACTACACGGGGCCTCACTGGGCACTCCTGCTGCCAGTGTCCTTGTTCCCCACAATAATAACAAACATCATTAACTCTTGACTGTACAGCACGTTCACTTTGACTCCATCTATCTCTCCTGGCTCTTTCACGTCCCCTCCCCCTGGGTCCTCTAAATCCATCTCTTAACACAGCTGCTAACACACTAACTTCCTCTCTTTTTTGCTGTCTCTTTTCTTTTGCCCTCTCCTCCTCTCGACTGTTATGCACAAATGTGGCTAAACGTAATATTTCATCCGTTCGCTTTCCTGGCCAGTCAGGGACATGTTTGGAAAACTACTTTTTAATGTCCGGGGCTGCTTGGTCTACAAATGTGGAAATCATTAGCGGCCTGTTAGCCTCAGCTTCTGGGTCTAGTCCTCCCCCATACATTCTGACTTGCTTAATTAGCCTAGCAAAGTAAGCCGAGGGGTGTTCCTCTGCCTGTTGCTGACACTCCCTTACTTTAGACCAATTTGCAGTCTTCTGTCCTGCCAAAGGTATAGCTTCTTCTAAGCCCTCTCTGGCTAATTGCAACTGCCTGTAATCTGCATCTACATTATGATTCCATCCGGGGTCCACAGCTGGCCAGGCTGTTTGAGCAGTCCCGACACCCCCCTCTGCTGCCCAACGGCGGTTTGCATCCAAAATTGAGCACCTTTCATCTGGAGTGAACACAGATTCAAGGCGTGTTTGTACATCTCCCCAGGTAGGGCCATACGCCCGCATAATTCCCCTTATGATTTGTAACACTCTTTCTGGATCATCCCTAAGTCTGGGGAGCCGTTGACTCCATATAATTAAATCTTGGGGTCTCCAGGGTCGGTAAACTCATGTAGTGGCGACCCGAGGTACCCCTTCCAGATCGGGTGGGGGCACTCCTGGCACAGGAAGGCCTTCCAGAGGAGCTTGAAAGGCGGGGGCGGAAGGCAAGCGGGGGTATAGGGAAGCTGAAGCAGAGGGTAGCGCATAGGGTGGAATAGTTTCCACAAGCGTTTCAGCAGCTGCGGTACTTACAGCATTCTGAGGAAAGATTCTCTCTTTCCTAGGCGCCTCTTTTCGTCTAGCAAATGCCCAGTTGTCCCATAGATACCAGTAATCCATTTGTCTGGGGAACCTATTCTCCAAATGATGACGCAGGAAAGTTAGTTCCTGGTAACCGAAGGTCCCCTGGGGCGGCCATCGCTCTGCCAGATTACCTTCCTTAGTCAGGAACGGCCAATCCTCCTGACATAGTTGGACTAACCTTTTTCTCCCTAAAGTTTTGGTACCATCAATCTTACTCCAGTTTACCAAAATTTCGGCTAAGGGCGTCCCCTTTTCTATGCCGAAATTATTTCCCATATTGAGTTCCTGAAAAGTGTGTCTTAAGCAAATCAGGCAGTGCACTTCCTTACCGGTAACACCAGATCCTGTAGCTGGTGTGATCACACGCACTATTTCTCTCTCTCTCTCTTTCTCTCGCTCCCTGGGAACCGCACTCACACCACCCGAGTCTTTAACTGCTAGGACTGCTGTCCCTTCGCAGCGGGCGGCTTCTCAGCCGACGGGTGCCCCAATCGGTTCCCAGGCTACGCGCACTCACACACACACACACGCAAACACACAGTACTGTTTACACTCACACCAGTCACAGTGACTCTAGATTTCGGTCTTATAGTTTTGCAGTGCGCCTTATGCTGATCAGGCTGCACACCCCTCCTCCGGCCGAACCGAGCTGGGACTTAAAACCCACTCTAACCCTGGGGATGGGACTCCTACCTGTCCCCCTGGTATGCCTTACAGTGGCCAGCCCATGTACACCCCCCCACACACACCTGGTACGCCTTACGGTGATCAGCCCGCATACCCCTTCAGTGCACTGTTACCAGACTAGATTTTAGAATTTAGGCGGGAGTTTAAGACTCACCTTCTCGGTGCCTCTCGGTGCCAAAGATCCCAGGTGAACTCACCCGATGGCGCCAGATGATTGTTTGGAGATGAGAGGCCCCGACAGTGGTCGCCTAGGGTCCCATCTGGGGTGCCAAACTGTTATGGAAAATAGGCTTGTCAGCCACCATAACAGGGCTTGACCCTAGGTTCCTGCAAGTAAAGTTCAGAGTCAAATCAAAACAAATTAGATAATTATAATCACGCGCGTGCAGTAATTACAGCTCGAGCTGGGTGCCTCCGAAGATGGACCCTAACATAAACAAATCCTGGGTAATTATAGTCTTTTCGACTTCCAGTTCCCACCCTTCACGCGATAGTTAGACCAATAGTAATTTTTTGGTCTGGGGTCTCCTGCTCCTCATTGGGTCTCCTCGTCTTTCTGAGGCAAGCTGTTTTTCTCCTTATTCTTGTTTGGCTGCTGGCTGTACTTGTGATGTCTCAGCAGCCTCAGTGTCTCATAGGCCAGTTGCAGGCCCATGGCTGCTGGCTGCGTTTTGAGGTCAGCTTTGTCTCAGTGCCTCATACTCCAGTGGGATGCCCATGGCTGCTGGCTATACTTTTGAGGTCACAGAAGGACCCTTTCCTGATAGCTCAGTGGCAGGCCCCCGGCTGCTGGCTGTCCTTGTGAGATCACAGCAGCCTCAGCGCTTCACAGGCCAGTGGCAGGCCAATGGCTGCTGACTGTACTTGTAAGGTCACATAAGCCTCCGTGCCATATAGGGCAGTGGAAGGCCCATAGCTGCTGTCTGTGCTTGTGAGGTCACAGAAGTACCAGTGCCTGATAGGCCAGTGGCAGGCCCCTGGCTGCTGGCTGTGCTTGTGAGGTTACAGAAGCCTCCCTGCCCTTGAGGGCAGTGGCAGGCCCATAGCTGCTGGCTGTGCTTGTCAGGTCACAACACTCCTACAGCCTGGTAGGCCCGTGGCAGACCCACAGCTGCTGGCTTTGCTTGTGAGGTCACAGCAGCCTCAGTGTCTTATAGGGCCATGGCAGGCCCCTGGCTGCTGGCTGTGCTTGTGAGGTCACAGCAGCCTCAGTGCTTCACAGGCCAGTGGCAGGCCCCTGGCTGCTGGCTGTGCTTGTGAGGTCACAGCAGCCTCAGTGCTTCACAGGCCAGTGTCAGGCCCCTGGCTGCTGGCTGTGCTTGCCAGGTCAGAGAAGCCTCAGTGCCCCATAGGGCAGTGGCATGCCCCTGGCTGCTGGCTGTGCTTGTGAGGTTACAGAAGCCTCCCTGCCCTTGAGGGCAGTGGCAGGCCCCTGGCTGCTGGCTGTGCTTGTGAGGTCACAGCAGCCTCCGTGCCCTTTATGGCAGTGGCAGGCCCGTGACAGTGTGCTCTGCTTGTGAGGTCAGAGCAGTGTCAGCGCCTCATTGGGCAGTGGAAGGCCAATGGCTGCTGGCTGTGTTTGTGAGGTCACAGCAGCCTCCGTTCCCTATAGGCCAGTGGCAGGCCCTTCACTGCTGGCTGTGCTTGTGAGGTCACAGCAGCCTCCGTGCCTGATAGGCCAGTGGCAGGCCCCTGGCTGTTTGCTGTGCTTGTGAGGTCACAGCAGTCTGAGTGCCTGATAGCCAGTGGGAGGTCCATACCTGCTGCCTGTGCTCGTGAGGTCACAGCAGTCCTATTGCCTGATAGGCCAGTGCGAGGCCATTGGCTGCTGGCTGTCCTTTTGAGGTCATGGCAGTCCTATTGCCTGATAGGCCAGTGGCAGGCCTCTGCGTGCTGGCTGCGTTTTGAGGTCACCTTTGTCTCAGTGCCTCGTCAGGCAGTGGGATGCCCATGGCTGCTGACTCTGCTTGTGAGCTCACAGAAGTACCAGTGCCTGATAGGCCACTGGCAGGCCCCTGGCGTCTTCCTGTCCTTGTGAGGTCACATGAGCCTCTGTGTCTGATAGGGCAGTGGAAGGTGTTGTAGAGGCCTCCGAGTGCCTTCTTTTGCGGTGCAGGGGCCTCCGAGTGCCTTTTTTTGCGGTGCAGGGGCCTCCGAGTGCCTTTTTTTGCGGTGCAGGGGCCTCCGAGTGCCTTTTTTTGCGGTGCAGGGGCCTCCGAGTGCCTTCTTTTGCGGTGCAGGGGCCTCCGAGTGCCTTTTTTTGCGGTGCAGGGGCCTCCGAGTGCCTTTATTTCCAGTGTACAGGCCTGCAAGTGCCTCTTTTTCCAGTGCAGGGGCTGCCAAGTGCCTTTTTTGCCAGTGTACAGGCCTGCAAGTGCCTCTTTTTCCAGTGCAGGGGCCCTCTGAGTGCCTTTTTTGGTGGTGCAGGGCCCTCTGAGTGCCTTGTTTCACATTGTAGCAGCCCCCGAGTGCCTTTTTTTGTGCTGTAGGAGCCACTGAGTGCCTTTTCTTGTGGTTCAGGGGCCTCTGAGTGCTGTTATTTTGGGGGGTGTGGTCCTCCATGTATCTTTTTTTTGTGGTGTAGTGGCCCTGAGTGCCTTTTCTTGTGGTGCAGGGGCCTCCGAGTGCCTTCTTTTGTGGTGCAGGGCCCTCCGAGTTCCTTTCTTTCTGGTGCAGGGGCCTCTGAGTGCCTTTTTTTGCATTGTCGCAGCCCCCAAGTGCCTTTTTTTGTGCTGTAGGGGCCTCCGAGTGCCTTTTTTTGTGGTGTGGTGCTCCAAGTGCCTTTCTTTTGTGGTGTCGGGGCCTCTGAGTGCATTTTTTTTTGCGGTGAACTGGCCTCCAAGTGCCCTGTTTTTCAGTGCACTGGCCCCCGAGTGCCTTTTTTTGCGGTGCAGGGGCTACTAAGCGTCTTTTTTTGCAGTGCAGGGGCTGCTGAGCACCGTTTTTTGCGGTGCAGGGGCCACCGAGTGGCTTTTTTTGGCGGTGAAGGGCCCTCCGAGTGCCTGTTTTTGCTGTGTAGGGGCCTCGAGTGCCCTTATATCTGGTGTAGAGGCCTGCAAGTGCCTCTTTTTCCAGTGCAGGAGCCTCCGAGTGCCTTTTTTTGTGGTGCAGGGCCCTCTGAGTGCCTTTTTTTGCATTTTAGCAGCCACCAAGTGCCTCTTTTTGTGCTGTAGGGGCCACTGAGTGCCTTTTCTTGTGGTGTAGGGGCAGCCGAGTGCCTTTTCTTGTGGTGTGGAGGCCTCTGAGTGCCTTTTTTTGCAATGCAGGGGCTACTGAGTGCCTTTTTTTGCTGTGCATTGGCCTCAGGGTGCATTTTTTTGCAGTGTAGTAGGCTCCAAGTGCCTTTTTTTGCAATGTGGGGGTCACCGAGTGCCTTTCTTGGTGGTGTAGGGGGCTCTGAGTGCCTTCTTTTGTGGTGCAGGAGCCTCCGAGTGCTTTTCTTGGTGGTGCTGGGCCCTCAGAGTGCCTTGTTTCACGTTGTAGCAGCCCCCGAGTGCCTTTTATTGTGCTGTAGGGTCCACCAAGTGCCTTTTCTTGTGGTTCAGGGGCCACCGAGTGCCTTTTCTTGTGGTTCAGGGGCCTCCAAGTGCCTTTTTTCACATTGTAGCAGTCCCCGAGTGTCTTTTTTTGTGCTATAGGAGCCACCGAGTGCCTTTTCTTGTGGTTCAGGGGCCACCGAGTGCTGTTATTTTCGGGTGTGTGGTCCTCCATGTACCTTTTTTTTGCGGTGTAGTGGCCCCGAGAGCCTTTTCTTGTGGTTCAGGGGCCTCCGAGTGCCTTTTTTTGCATTGTAGCAGCCCCCAAGTGCCTTCTTTTGTGCTGTAGGAGCCTCCGAGTGCCTTTTTTCCCAGTGTAGGGGCCTCCGAGTGCCTTTTTTTGTGGTGTAGGGGCCTCCGAGTGCCTTTTTTTGTGGTGTAGAGGCAGCCAAGTGCCTTTCTCTGCGGTGTAGCGGCCTCGAAGTGCCTTTTTTTGTGGTGTACAGGCCTGCAAGTGCCTCTTTTTCCAGTGCAGGAGCCTCTGAGTGCCTCTTTTGGTGGTGCCGGGCCCTCCGAGTGCCTTGTTTCACATTGTAGCAGCCCCCAAGTGCCTTTTTTTGCAGTGTAGGGGCCACTGAGTGCCTTTCTCTGGGGTGTAGAGGCCTCCGAGTGCCTGTTTTTCCAGTGGAAGGGCAGCTGAGTGCCTTTTTTTGTGCTGCAGGGCCCTCTGAGTGCCTTTCTTTCCGGTGTAGGGGCATCCGAGTGCCTGTTTTCGCAGTGTAGCAGCCCCCGAGTGCCTTTTTTTGTGGTGTCGGGGCCACCGAGTGCCTTTTTTTGCCGTGCATGGTCCTCCGAGTGCCTTTTTTGCAGTGTATTAGCCTCCAAGTGCCTGTTTTTGTGGTGCAGGGGCCTCCGAGTGCCTTTGTTTGAGGTGCACTGCTGTCTGAGTGCCTTTTTTTTTGCAGTGAAGGGTCATCTAAGTGCCTTTTTTTCCGGCTTAGTGGCCTCCAAGTGCCTATTTTTGCGATGCAGGCTCCCAAAGTGCCTTTTTTTCCAGTATAGTGTCCTCCATGTGCATATTTTTGCAGTGCATCGCCTCCTAGTGCCCTTTTTTCCCAGTGCTCATGCCTCCAAGTGCCTTTTTTTCTGTTATGGTCCTTCAACGTTCTGTGATATCACTTTACCCTCTGCCTGAAATGATATTGTCAGGTCCACCACTGCTGGATGAGATAGTCATGTCACTTCTGCCTCACGGCCTGGTAGGCCAGTCAGGCCCATCAGTCCTTGTTCTGCTTGTGAGGTTGCTTTTGCCTCTGTGCTTGATAGGCCAGTGGCAGGGCCATGCCTCCTGACTGGGCTTGCGAGGATACTTGTGTCTCCATGCCAAAAAGGGCAGTGGCAGGCCCATGGTTGCTGGTTGTGTCTTATGATGTCACTTTGACCTGCATGCCATTGCATGCATGGCATGCATGGGCATGCACTGCCACGCCCATGGCTGCTGCTCTGCTTGGATGTTCCCTTCTTTCTCCGTGCTTGATGCGCCATGGCAGGCCCATAGCTGCTGGCTGTGCTTGTGAGGTCACAGCAGCCTCAGTGCTTCACAGGCCAGTGGCAGGCCCCTGGCTGCTGGTTGTGCTTATGAGGTTACAGAAGCCTCCCTGCCCTTGAGGGCAGTGGCAGGCCCATAGCTGCTGGCTGTGCTTGTGAGGTCACAACACTGCTACAGCCTGATAGGGCAGTGGCAGGCCCATAGCTGCTGGCTGTGCTTGTGAGGTCACAGCAGCCTCAGTGCCTGATAGGCCCGTGGGAGGCCAATGGCTGCTTGGCTGTGCTTGTGAGGTTACAGCAGCCTCCGTGCCTCATAGGCCAGTGGCAGGCCCGTAGCTGCTGGCTGTGCTTGTAAGGTCACAGCAGTCCTATTTCCTGATAGGCCCGTGGAAGGCCTCTGTCTGCTGGCTGCCTTTTGAGGTCACATTTGTCTCTGTACCTTATAGGGCAATGGCAGGCCTCTGGCTCCTCGCTGTGCTTGTGAGGTCACAGCAGCCTCCCTGCCCTATAGGGCAGTGGCAGGCCCATAGCTGCTGCCTGGGCTCGTGAGGTCACATCAGCCTCAGTGCTTCACAGGCCAATGGCAGGCCCCTGGCTGCTGGCTGTGCTTGTGAGGTCAGAGCAGTGTTAGCGCCTCATCGTGCAGTGGAAGGTCAATGGCTGCTGGCTGTGTTTGTGAGGTCACATCAGCCTCCATTCCCTATAGGCCAGTGGCAGGCCCTTGGCTGCTAGCCGCGTTTTGAGGTCACATTTGTCTCTGTACCTCATAGGGCTGCAGCAGGCCCCTGGCTGCTGGCTGTGCTTGTGAGGTCACAGCAGTCCTATTGGCTGATAGGTCAGTGGCAGGCCCCTGGCTGCTGGCTGTGCTTGTGAGGTCAGAGCAGTGTTAGCGCCTCATCGGGCAGTGGAAGGCCAATGGCTGCTGGCTGTGTTTGTGAGGTCACATCAGCCTCCATTCCCTATAGGCCAGTGACAGCTCCATGCCTCCTGGCTGCTTTATGAGGTCACATTTGTCTCGGGGCCTCATAGGGCAGTTGGATGCCCATGCCTGCTGGCCATGCTTGTGAGGTCACAGCAGTCCTGGTGCCTGATATGCCAGTTCGAGGCCAATGACTGCTGGGTGGGCTTGTGAGGTCAGAGAAGCCTCAGTGTCCTATAGGGCAGTGGCAGGCCCATAGCTGCTCGCTGGGCTTCTGAGTAGACAGCAGCGTCAGCGCCTCATCAGGCAGTGGTAGGCCAATGGCTGCTGCCTGTGCTTGTCAGGTTACAGCAGCCTCCGTTCCCTATAGGCCAGTGGCAGGCCCATAGCTGCTGACTGTGCTTGTGACGTCACAGCAGTCCTACTGCCTGATAGGTCCGTGGCAGGCCCTTGACTGCTGGCTGTGCTTGTGAGGTCACAGCATCCTCACTGCCTGATAGGTCCGTGGGAGGCCAATGCCTGCTTGGTGTGCTTGTGAGGTCACAGCAGCCTCTGTGCCTCATAGGCCAGTGGAGGCCCGTAGCTGCTGGCTGTGCTTGTAAGGTCACAGCAGTCCTCTTTCCTGATAGGCCCATGGAAGGCCCCTGTCTGCTGGCTGCCTTTTGAGGTCACATTTGTCTCTGTACCTTATAGGGCAATGGCAGGCCTCTGGCTCCTCGCTGTGCTTGTGAGGTCACAGCAGCCTCCCTGCCCTATAGGGCAGTGGCAGGCCCATAGCTGCTGCCTGAGCTTGTGAGGTCACAGCAGCCTCAGTGCTTCACAGGCCAGTGGCAGGCCCCTGGCTGCTGGCTGTGCTTGTCAGGTCACAAGACTCCTACAGCCTGATAGGCCAGTGGCAGACCCACAGCTGCTGACTTTGCTTGTCAGGTCACAGCAGCCTCAGTGTCTCATAGGGCCGTGGCAGGCCGGAGGCTGCTGGCTGTGCTTGTCAGGTCACAGCAGCCTCAGTGCTTCACAGGCCAATGGCAGGCCCCTGCCTGCTGGCTGTGCTTGTGAGGTGACTGCAGCTTCCGTGCCCTTTATGGCAGTGTCAGGCCCGTGACAGTGTGCTGTGCTTGTGAGGTCAGAGCAGTGTCAGCGCCTCATCGTGCAGTGGAAGGCGAATGGCTGCTGGCTGTGTTTGTGAGGTCACAGCAGCCTCCGTTCCCTGTAGGCCAGTGGCAGGCCCCTATCTGCTGGCTGTGCTTGTGAGGTCACAGCAGCCTCCGTGCCTCATAGGCCAGTGGGAGGCCAATGGCTGCTGGCTTTGCTTGTGAGGTCACAGCAGCCTCCGTGCCTCATAGGCCAGTGGCAGATCCACAACTGCTGGCTTTGCTTGTGAGGTCACAGCAGCCTCAGTGTCTTATAGGGCAGTGGCAGGCCCTTGGCTGCAGGCTGTGCTTGTAAGGTCACAAGACTCCTACAGCCTGATAGGCCAGTGGCAGACCCACAGCTGCTGGCTTTGCTTGTGAGGTCACAGCAGCCTCCGTGCCTCATAGGCCAGTGGCAGATCCACAACTGCTGGCTTTGCTTGTGAGGTCACAGCAGCCTCAGTGCCTGATAGGCCAGTGGGAGGCCAATGGCTGCTGGCTTTGCTTGTGAGGTCACAGCAGCCTCAGTGCCTCATAGGCCAGTGGCAGACCCACAGCTGCTGGCTTTACTTGTGAGGTCACAGCAGCCTCAGTGTCTTATAGGGCAGTGGCTGGCCCCTGGCTGCTGGCCGCGTTTTCAGGTCACATTTGTCTCTGTACCTCATAGCGCAGTGGCAGGCCCCTGGCTGCTGGCTGTGCTTGTGAGGTCACAGCAGTCCTATTGCCTGATAGGCCAGTGACAGCTCCATGCCTGCTGGCTGCGTTATGAGGTCACGTTTGTCTCGGGGCCTCATAGGGCAGTTGGATGCCCATGCCTACTGGCCATGCTTGTGAGGTCACAGCAGCCTCAGTGCCTCATAGGCCAGTTCGAGGCCCGTAGCTGCTGGCTGTGCTTGTAAGGTCACAGCAGTCCTATTTCCTGATAGGCCCGTGGCAGCCCTCTGTCTGCTGGCTGCCTTTTGAGGTCACTTTTGTCTCTGTACCTTATAGGGCACGGGGAGGCCCCTGGCTACTCGCTGTGCTTGTGAGGTCACAGCAGCCTCCTTTTCCTTGAGGGCAGTGGCAGGCCCATAGCTGCTGGCTGTGCTTGTCAGGTCATAACACGCCTACAGCCTGATAGGCCAGTGGCAGACCCACAGCTGCTGGCTGTGCTTGTCAGGTCACAGCAGTCCTATTTCCTGATATGCCCGTGGAAGGCCCCTGTCTGCTGGCTGCCTTTTGAGGTCACATTTGTCTCTGTACCTTATAGGGCAATGGCAGGCCTCTGGCTCCTCGCTGTGCTTGTGAGGTCACAGCAGCCTCCCTGCCCTATAGGGCAGTGGCAGGCCCATAGCTGCTGCCTGGGCTCTTGAGGTCACAGCAGCCTCAGTGCTTCACAGGCCAGTGGCAGGCCCCTGGCTGCTGGTTGTGCTTGCTAGGTTACAGAAGCCTCCCTGCCCTTGAGGGCAGCAGCAGGCCCCTGGCTGCTGGCTGTGCTTGGGAGGTCACAGCAGTCCTATTGCTATTGGCTGATAGGTCAGTGGCAGGCCAATGGCTGCTGGCTGTCCTTTTGAGGTCACAGCAGTCTGAGTGACTGATAGGCCAGTGGCAGGCCTCTGGGTGCTGGCTGTTTTTGTGAGGTGACAGCAGCCTCAGTGCGTCATAGGCCAGTGGGATGCCCTGGCTGCTGGCTTTGCTTTTGAGGTCACAGCAGTCCTGTTGCCTGATACGCCAGTGGCAGGCCCCTGGCTGCTGGCTGCATTTTGAGGTCACCTTTGTCTTAGTGCCTCATTGGCTAGTGGGATGTCCACTGCTGCTGGCTGTACTTGTGATGTCACGGAAGTACCAGTGCCTGATAGGCCAGTGACAGCTCCATGCCTGCTGGCTGCGTTATGAGGTCACGTTTGTCTCGGGGCCTCATATGGCAGTTGGATGCCCATGCCTGCTGGCCGTGCTTGTGAGGTCACAGCAGTCCTGTTGCCTGATATGCCAGTTCGAGGCCAATGACTGCTGGGTGGGCTTGTGAGGTCAGAAAAGCCTCAGTGCCCTTTAGGGCAGTGGCAGGCCCATAGCTGCTGGCTGGGCTTGTGAGATCACAGCAGCCTCCATGCCCTTTAGGGCAGTGGCAGGCCCCTGAATGTTTGCTGTGCTTGTCAGTTGACAGCAGCGTCAGCGCCTCATCGGGCAGTGGTAGGCCAATGGCTGCTGCCTGTGCTTGTCAGGTTACAGCAGCCTCCGTTCCCTATAGGCCAGTGGCAGGCCCATAGCTGCTGACTGTGCTTGTGATGTCACAGCAGTCCTACTGCCTGAAAGGCTAGTGGCAGGCCCCTGGCTGCTGGCTGTGCTTCTGAGGTCACAGCAGCCTCAGTGCCTGATAGGCCAGTGGAAGGCCCGTAGCTGCTGGCTGTGCTTGTAAGGTCACAGCAGTCCTATTTCCTGATAGGCCTGTGGAAGGCCCCTGTCTGCTGGCTGCCTTTTGAGGTCACATTTGTCTCTGTACCTTATAGGGCAATGGCAGGCCTCTGGCTCCTCGCTGTGCTTGTGAGGTCACAGCAGCCTCCCTGCCCTATAGGGCAGTGGCAGGCCCATAGCTGCTGGCTGTGCTTGTCAGGTCACAGCAGCCTCAGTGCCTCCTGGGCCCGTGGCAGGCTCATGGCTGCTGGCTGTGCTTGTGAGGTCACAGCTGGTTCAGTGCCTCATAGGTTAGTGTGCAGCGCCCCCTGCTGGCTGTGCTTGTGAGGTCACAGCAGTCCTGTTGCCTGATAGGCCAGTGGGATGCCCATAGCTGCTGGCTGTGCTTGTGAGGTCATAACACTCCTACAGCCTGATAGGCCAGCAGCAGTCCCCTGGCTGCTGACTGCTTCTGAGGTCACAGCAGCCTCAGTACGTCATAGCCCAGTGGAAGGCCCATAGCTGCTGGCTGTGTTTGTGAGGTCACAGCTGCCTGAGTGCCTCCTAGGCCAGTAGCAGGCTCCTGGCTGCTGGCTGTGCTTGTGAGGTCTCAGCAGCCTCAGTGCCTCCTAGGCCAGTGGCAGGCTCATGGCTGCTGGCTGTGCTTGTGAGGTCACAGCAGCCTCAGTGCCTCCTAGGCCAGTGGCAGGCTCATGGCTGCTGGCTGTGCTTGTGAGGTCACAGCAGCCTCAGTGCCTCCTAGGCCAGTGGCAGGCTCATGGCTGCTGGCTGTGCCTGTGAGGTCACAGCTGGTTCAGTGCCTCATAGGTTAGTGTGCAGCGCCCCCTGCTGGCTGTGTTTGTGAGGTCACAGCAGCCTCAGTGTCTCCTAAGCCAGTGGCAGGCTCCTGGCTGCTGGCTGTGCTTTTGAGGTCACAGCAGCCTGAGTCCCTTGTAGGCCAGTGGCAGGCTCCTGGCTGCTGGCTGTGCTTGTGAGCTCACAGCAGCCTCAGTGCCTCCTAGGTTAGTGTGCAGCGCCCCCTGCTGGACATGCTTGTGAGGTCACATCTGCCTGAGTGCCTGCTAGGTGAGCAGCAGGCTCAGGGCTGCTGGCTGTGCTTGTGAGGTCACAGCAGCCGCAGTGCCTCCTAGGCCAACGGCAGGCTCATGGCTGATGCCTGTTCTTGTGAAGTCACAGCTGGTTCAGTGCCTCATAGGTTAGTGTGCAGCGCCCCCTGCTGGCTGTGTTTGTGAGATCACAGCAGCCTCAGTGCCTGCTAGTTGAGCGGCAGGCTCCTGGCTGCTGGCTGTGCTTGTGAGGTCACAGCAGCCTCAGTGCCTCCTAGGCCAGTGGCATGCTCATGGCTGCTGGCTGTGCTTGTGAGGTCACAGCAGCCTCAGTGTCCCCTAAGCCAGTGGCAGGCTCCTGGCTGCTGGCTGTGCTTGTGAGGTCACAGCAGCCTGAGTCCCTTGTAGGCCAGTGGCAGGCTCCTGGCTGTGCTTGTGAGGTCACAGCAGCCTCAGTGCCTCCTAGGCCAACGGCAGTCCCATGGCTGCTGGCTGTGCTTGTGAGGTCACAGCAGCCTCAGTGTCCCCTAAGCCAGTGGCAGGCTCCTGGCTGCTGGCTGTGCTTGTGAGGTCACAGCAGCCTCAGTGTCCCCTAAGCCAGTGGCAGGCTCCTGGCTGCTGGCTGTGCTTGTGAGGTCACAGTAGCCTGAGCTCCTCCTCGGCCAGTGGCAGGCTCATGGCTGCTGCCCCTTTTTGTGAGGTCACAGCAGCCTCAGTGCCTCATAGGTTAGTGTGCAGCGCCCCCTGCTGGCTGTGCTTGTGAGATCACAGCTGCCTGAGTTCCTGCTAGGTGAGCAGCAGGCTCCTGGCTGCTGGCTGTGCTTGTGAGGTCACAGCAGCCTGAGTCCCTCCTAGGCCAGTGGCAGGCTCCTGGCTGCTGGCTGTGCTTGTGAGGTCACAGCAGCCTGAGTGTCCCCCAGGCCAGTGGCAGGCTCCTGGCTGCTGGCTGCGCTTGTGAGTTCACAGCTCCATGACTGTCTCCTAGGCCAGTGTCAGGCTCCTGTCTGTTGGCTGTGCTTCTGAGGTCACTGTAGCCTCAGTGCCTCACAGGCCAATGGCACACTCATGGCCGCTGGCTGGGCTTGTGAGGCCACAGCTGCCTGAATGCCTCCTAGGCCAGTGGCAGGCTCATGGCTGCTGGCTGTGCTTCTGAGGTCACAGCAGCCTCAGTGCCTCCTAGGCCAGTGGCAGGCCCATGGCTGCTGGCTGTGCTTGTGAGGTCACAGCAGCCTCAGTGCCTCCTAGGCCAACGGCAGGCTCCTGGCTGCTGGCTGTGCTTGTGATGTCACAGCAGCCGCAGTGCTTTCTAGGCCAGTGGCAGGCTCATAGCTGCTGCTTGTGCTGGTGATGTCACAGCAGGCTGAGTGCCTCCTAGGTCAGCAGCAGGCTCCTGGCTGCTGGCTGTGCTTGTGAGGTCAGAGAAGCCTCAGTGCCATATAGGGCAGTGGCAGGCCCATAGCTGCTGGCTCGGCTTGTGAGGTCAGAGCAGTCCTATGTCCTGATAGGCCCGTGGCACGCCCCTGTCTGCTGGCTGCCTTTTGAGGTCACATTAGTCTCTGTACCTTATAGGGCAGTGGGAGGCCCCTGGCTGCTCGCTGTGCTTATGAGGTCACATCAGCCTCCTTTTCCTGTAGGCCAGTGGCAGACCCATAGCTGCTGGCTGTGCTTGTGAGGTTACAGAAGCCTCCCTGCCCTTGAGGGCAGTGGCAGGCCCATAGCTGCTGGCTGTGCTTGTCAGGTCACAACACTCCTACAGCCTGGTAGGCCCGTGGCAGACCCACAGCTGCTGGCTTTGCTTTTGAGGTCACAGCAGCCTCAGTGTCTTATAGGGCAGTGGCAGGCCCCTGGCTGCTGGCTGTGCTTGTGAGGTCACAGCAGCCTCAGTGCTTCACAGGCCAGTGGCAGGCCCCTGGCTGCTGGCTGTGCTTGTGAGGTCACAGCAGCCTCAGTGCTTCACAGGCCAGTGTCAGGCCCCTGGCTGCTGGCTGTGCTTGTGAGGTCACAGCAGCCTCCGTGCCCTTTATGGCAGTGGCAGGCCCGTGACAGTGTGCTGTGCTTGTGAGGTCAGAGCAGTGTCAGCGCCTCATTGGGCAGTGGAAGGCCCATGGCTGCTTGCTGTGCTTGTGAGGTCACAGCAGCCTCAGTGCCTCCTAGGCCAGTGGCAGGCTCATGGCTGCTGGCTGTGTTTGTGAGGTCACAGCAGCCTCCGTTCCCTATAGGCCAGTGGCAGGCCCTTTACTGTTGGCTGTGCTTGTCAGGTCACAGCAGCCTCTGTGCCCTATAGGGCAGTGGCAGGCCCCTGGCTGTTTGCTGTGCTCGTGAGGTCACAGCAGTCCTATTGCCTGATAGGCCAGTGCGAGGCCATTGGCTGCTGGCTGTCCTTTTGAGGTCACGGCAGTCCTATTGCCTGATAGGCCAGTGGCAGGCCTCTGCGTGCTGGCTGCATTTTGAGGTCACCTTTGTCTCAGTGCCTCATCAGGCAGTGGGATGCCCATGGCTGCTGACTCTGCTTGTGAGCTCACAGAAGTACCAGTGCCTGACAGGCCACTGGCAGGCCCCTGGCGGCTTCCTGTCCTTGTGAGGTCACATGAGCCTCTGTGTCTGATAGGGCAGTGGAAGGTGTTGTAGAGGCCTCCAAGTGCCTTCTTTTGCGGTGCAGGGGCCTCCGAGTGCCTTTTTGTGCGGTGCAGGGGCCTCAGGGTGCATTTCTTTGCAGTGTAGTAGCCTCCAAGTGCCTTTTTTTGCAATGTAGGGGCTTCCGAGTGCCTTTTTTTGTGGTGCAGGGGCCTCCAAGTACCTTTATTTCCAGTGTACAGTCTGCAAGTGCCTCTTTTTCCAGTGCAGGGGCCTCCGAGTGCCTTTTTTGGTGGTGCTGGGCCCTCCGAGTGCCTTGTTTCACATTGTAGCAGCCCCCGAGTGCCTTTTATAGTGATGTAGGAGCCACCGAGTGCCTTTTCTTGTGGTTCAGGGGCCTCCGAGTGCTGTTATTTTGGGGGGTGTGGTCCTCCATGTATCTTTTTTTTGTGGTGTAGTGGCCCCCGAGTGCCTTCTTTTGTGGTGCAGGGCCCTCTGAGTTCCTTTCTTTCTGGTGCAGGGGCCTCCGAGTGCCTTTTTTTGCATTGTAGCAGCCCCCAAGTGCCTTTTTTTGTGCTGTAGGGGCCTCCGAGTGCCTTTTTTTTGTGGTGTAGCAGCCTCCGAGTGGCTTTTTTTCCATGTGTACAGGCCTGCACGTGCCTCTTTTTCCAGTACAGGAGTCTCCGAGTGCCTCTTTTGGTGGTGCCGGGCCCTCCGAGTGCCTTGTTTCACATTGTAGCAGCCCCCGAGTGCCTTTTTTTGCAGTATAGGGGCCACTGAGTGCCTTTTTCTGGGGTGTAGAGGCCTCCGAGTGCCTGTTTTTCCAGTGGAAGGGCAGCTGAGTGCCTTTTTTTATGCTGCAGGGCCCTCTGAGTGCCTTTCTTTCCGGTGTAGGGGCACTGGAGTGCCTTTTTTCGCATTGTAGCAGCCCCCGAGTGCCTTTTTTTTGTGCTGTCGGGGCCACAGAGTGCCTTTTTTTGCGGTGCAGGGGCCTCAGGGTGCATTTTTTGCAGTGTAGTAGCCTCCAAGTGCCTTTTTTTGCAATGTAGGGGCTTCCGAGTGCCTGTTTTTTGGTGCAGGGGCCTCTGAGTGCCTTCTTTTGTGGTGCAGGGCCCTCCGAGTGCCTTTTTTTGCATTGTCGCAGCCCCCAAGTGCCTTTTTTTGTGCTGTAGCGGCCTCCGAGTGCCTTTTTTTGTGGTGTAGGGGCAGCCGAGTGCCTTTTTTTGTGGTGTGGTGCTCCAAGTGCCTTTCTTTTGTGCTGTAGGGGCCTCTGAGTGCATTTTTCTTTTGCGGTGCACTGGCCTCCAAGTGCCCTGTTTTTCAGTGCACTGGCCTGCGAGTGCCTTTTTTTGCAGTGTAGTAGCCTCCAAGTGCCTTTTTTTGCGGTGAAGGGCCCTCCGAGTGCCTTTTTTTGCAGTGTAGGGGCCTCCAAGTGCCTTCTTTTGTGGTGCAGGGGCCTCCAAGTGCCTTTATATCCGGTGTACAGGCCTGCAAGTGCCTCTTTTTCCAGTGCAGGAGCCTCTGAGTGCTGTTTTTTGTGGTGCAGGGCCCTCCGAGTGCCTTTTGTCGCGTTGTAGCAGCCTCCGAGTGCCTTTCTTTTCGCATTGTAGCAGCCCCCGAGTGCCTTTTTTTGTGCTGTAGGGGCCACCGAGTGCCTTTTTTTGTGGTGCAGGGGCCTCAGGGTGCATTTCTTTGCAGTGTAGTAGCCTCCAAGTGCCTTTTTTTGCAATGTGGGGGCCACCGAGTGCCTTTCTTGGTCGTGTAGGGGCCACTGAGTGCCTTTTTCTGGGGTGTAGAGGCCTCCAAGTGCCTGTTTTTCCAGTGTAAGGGCAACTGAGTGCCTTTTTTTGTGCTGCAGGGCCCTCTGAGTGCCTTTCTTTCCGCTGTAGGGGCATCGGAGTGCCTGTTTTTGCATTGTAGCAGCCCCCGAGTGCCTTTTTTTGTGGTGTTGGGGCCACCGAGTGCCTTTTTTTGCGGTGCAGGGGCCTCAGGGTGCATTTTTTTGCAGTGTAGTAGCTTCCAAGTGCCTTTTTTTGCAATGTAGGGGCTTCTGAGTGCCTTTTTGGTCGTGCCGGGCCCCCTGAATGCCTTGTTTCACATTGTAGCAGCCCCCGAGTGCATTTGTTTGTGCTGTCGGGGCCACCCAGTACCTTTTTTTGTGGTGTGGTCCTCCGAATGCCTTTTTTTGTGGTGTAGACGCCTCCGAGTGCCTTTTTTTCCATTTTAGCAACCTCCAAGTGCCTTTTTTTTGCGGTGTAGGGGCCTCCGAGTGCCTTTTTTTCCAGTGCAGGTGCCTCCGAGTGCCTTTATTTCCAGTGTACAGGCCTGCAAGTGCCTCTTTTTCCTGTGCAGGAGCCTCCGAGTGCCTCTTTTGGTGGTGCAGGGGCTTCCGAGTGCTTTGTTTCGCATTGTAGCAGTCCCCGAGTGCCTTTTTTTGCAGTGTAGGGGCCACTGAGTGCCTTTTTTCTGGGGTGTAGAGGCCTCCGAGTGCCTTTTTTCCCAGTGTAGGGGCCTCCGAGTGCCTTTTTTTATGCTGCAGGGCCCTCTGAGTGCCTTTCTTTCCAGTGTCGGGGCCACCGAGTGCCTTTTTTTGCAGTTCAGGGGCCTCAGGGTGCATTTTTTTGCAGTGTAGTAGTCTCCAAGTACCTTTTTTTGCAATGTAGGGGCTTCCAAGTGCCTTTCTTGGTGGTTCCGGGCCCTCCGAGTGCCTTGTTTCACATTGTAGCAGCCCCCGAGTGCCTTTTATTGTGCTGTCGGGGCCACCCAGTACCTTTTTTTGTGGTGTGGTCCTCTGAGTGCCTTTTTTTTGTGGTGTAGATGCCTCCGAGTGCCTTTTTTTGCTGTGCAGGGGCCTGTGATTGACTTTTTTGGCAGTGCAGGGGCCTCCGAGTGCCTTTTCTTGTGGTGCACTGGCCTCTGAGTGCCTTTTTTTCCACTGCAGGGGCCTCCAAGTGCCTTTTTTCGCATTGTAGCAGCCCCTGAGTGGCTTTCTTTTGCAGTGTAGCAGCCTCGGAGTGCCTTTGGCCTTTTTTTTGCAGTGTAGCAGCCCCCAAGTGCCTTTTTTGTGGTATCGGGGCCACCGAGTGCCTTTTTTTGCAATGTAGGGGCTTCCGAGTGCCTTCTTTTGTGGTGCAGGGGCCTCCAAGTGCCTTTTTTTGCAGTGTAGGGGCCTCCAAGTGCCTTCTTTTGTGGTGCAGGGGCCTCCAAGTGCCTTTATATCCAGTGTACAGGCCTGCAAGTGCCTCTTTTTCCAGTGCAGGAGCCTCTGAGTGCTGTTTTTTGTGGTGCAGGGCCCTCCGAGTGCCTTTTGTCGCGTTGTAGCAGCCTCCGAGTGCCTTTCTTTTCGCATTGTAGCAGCCCCCGAGTGCCTTTTTTTGTGCTGTAGGGGCCACCGAGTGCCTTTTTTTGTGGTGCAGGGGCCTCAGGGTGCATTTCTTTGCAGTGTAGTAGCCTCCAAGTGCCTTTTTTTGCAATGTGGGGGCCACCGAGTGCCTTTCTTGGTCGTGTAGGGGCCACTGAGTGCCTTTTTCTGGGGTGTAGAGGCCTCCAAGTGCCTGTTTTTCCAGTGTAAGGGCAACTGAGTGCCTTTTTTTGTGCTGCAGGGCCCTCTGAGTGCCTTTCTTTCCGCTGTAGGGGCATCGGAGTGCCTGTTTTTGCATTGTAGCAGCCCCCGAGTGCCTTTTTTTGTGGTGTTGGGGCCACCGAGTGCCTTTTTTTGCGGTGCAGGGGCCTCAGGGTGCATTTTTTTGCAGTGTAGTAGCTTCCAAGTGCCTTTTTTTGCAATGTAGGGGCTTCCGAGTGCCTTTTTGGTCGTGCCGGGCCCCCTGAATGCCTTGTTTCACATTGTAGCAGCCCCCGAGTGCATTTGTTTGTGCTGTCGGGGCCACCCAGTACCTTTTTTTGTGGTGTGGTCCTCCGAATGCCTTTTTTTTGTGGTGTAGATGCCTCCGAGTGCCTTTTTTTCCATTTTAGCAACCTCCAAGTGCCTTTTTTTTGCGGTGTAGGGGCCTCCGAGTGCCTTTTTTTCCAGTGCAGGTGCCTCCGAGTGCCTTTATTTCCAGTGTACAGGCCTGCAAGTGCCTCTTTTTCCTGTGCAGGAGCCTCCGAGTGCTTCTTTTGGTGGTGCAGGGGCTTCCGAGTGCTTTGTTTCGCATTGTAGCAGTCCCCGAGTGCCTTTTTTCCCAGTGTAGGGGCCTCCGAGTGCCTTTTTTTATGCTGCAGGGCCCTCTGAGTGCCTTTCTTTCCAGTGTCGGGGCCACCGAGTGCCTTTTTTTGCGGTTCAGGGGCCTCAGGGTGCATTTTTTTGCAGTGTAGTAGTCTCCAAGTACCTTTTTTTGCAATGTAGGGGCTTCCAAGTGCCTTTCTTGGTGGTTCCGGGCCCTCCGAGTGCCTTGTTTCACATTGTAGCAGCCCCCGAGTGCCTTTTATTGTGCTGTAGGGGCCACCCAGTACCTTTTTTTGTGGTGTGGTCCTCTGAGTGCCTTTTTTTTGTGGTGTAGATGCCTCCGAGTGCCTTTTTTTGCTGTGCAGGGGCCTGTGATTGACTTTTTTGGCAGTGCAGGGGCCTCCGAGTGCCTTTTCTTGTGGTGCACTGGCCTCCGAGTGCCTTTTTTTCCACTGCAGGGGCCTCCAAGTGCCTTTTTTCGCATTGTAGCAGCCCCTGAGTGGCTTTTTTTTGCGGTGTAGCAGCCTCGGAGTGCCTTTTGCCTTTTTTTTGCGGTGTAGCAGCCCCCAAGTGCCTTTTTTGTGGTATCGGGGCCACCGAGTGCCTTTTTTTGCAATGTAGGGGCTTCCGAGTGCCTTCTTTTGTGGTGCAGGGGCCTCCGAGTGCCTTTTTTTGCATTGTAGCAGCCCGCAAGTGCCTTTTTTTGCAATGTGGGGGCCTCCAAGTGCCTTTCTTGGTGGTGTAGGGGCCTCTGAGTGCCTTTTTTTCTGGTGTACAGGCCTGCAAGTGCCTCTTTTTCCAGTGCAGGAGCCTCCGAGTGCCTTTTTTGGTGGTGCAGGGCCCTCCAAGTGCCTTGGTTCACATTGTAGCAGCCCCCAAGTGCTTTTTATTGTGCTGTAGGGGCCACCGAGTGCCTTTTCTTGTGGTTCAGGGGCCACCAAGTGCCTTTTCTTGTGGTTCAGGGCCCTCTGAGTGCCTTTTTTTGCATTGTAGCAGCCCCCGAGTGCCTTTTTTTGTGCTGTAGGGGCCACTGAGTGCCTTTTCTTGTGGTGCACTGGCCTGCGAGTGCCTTTTGTTCCAGTGTAGTGGCCTCCGAGTGCCCTGTTTTTGCAGTGCACTGGCCTCTGAGTGCCTTTTTTTCCAGTGTAAGGCCCTCCTAGTGCCTTTTCTTTGTGGTGTAGAGGCCTCCGAGTGCCTTTTTTTGGGGTGCACTGGCCTCCAAGTGCCTTTTATTGCAGTTTAGGGGCCTCCGAGTGCCATTTTATCCATTGTAGCAGCCTCCGAGTGCCTTTTTTTCCGGTGCAGGGGCCTCCAGGTGCCTTTTTTTCCGGTGCAGGGGCCTCCAAGTGCCTTTTGTTCCAGTGTGGGGGCCTCCGATTGCCATTTTATCCATTGTAGCAGCCACCGAGTGCCTTTTTTGTGGTGCACTGGCCTCCAAGTGCCTTTTTTTCCAGTGCAGGGGCCTCCGAGTGCCTTTCTTGGTGGTGTAGCAGCCTCCGAGTGCCTTTTTTTTGCGGTGCAGGGCCCTCCGAGTGCCTTTATTTCCGGTGTAGGGGCACCGGAGTGCCTGTTTTCGCATTGTAGCAGCCACCGAGTGCCTTTTTTTGCCGTGCATGGTCCTCCGAGTGCCTTTTTTTGCAGTGTAGAGGCCTCCGAGTGCCTTCTTTTGTGGTGCAGGAGCCTCCGAGTGCCTTCTTCTGTGGTGCAGGTCCCTCCGAGTGCTGTTTTTTGTGGTGCAGGGCCCTCCAAGTGCCTTGTTTCACATTGTAGCAGCCCCCGAGTGCTTTTTCTTGTGCTGTAGGGGCCACTGAGTGCCTTTTCTTGTGGTTCAGGGGCCACCAAGTGCCTTTTCTTGTGGTTCAGGGTCCTCTGAGTGCCTTTTTTTTGCATTGTAGCAGCCCCCAAGAGCCTTTTTTTGTGCTGTAGGGGCCAGTGAGTGCCTTTTCTTGTGGTGCACTGGCCTCCGAGTGCCTTTTGTTCCAGTGTAGTGGCCTCCGAGTGCCTTCTTTTGCAGTGTAGAGGCCTCCAAGTGCCCTGTTTTTGCAGTGCACTGGCCTCCGTGTGCCTTTTGTTCCACTGTAAGGCCCTCCTAGTGCAATTTCTTTGTGGTGTAGAGGCCTCCGAGTGCCTTTTCTTGTGGTGCACTGGCCTCCGAGTGCCTTTTTTTCCATTGTAGCAGCCACCGAGTGCCTTTTTTTCCGGTGCAGGGGCCTCCGAGTGCCTTTTTTTCCGGTGCAGGGGCCTCCAAGTGCCTTTTTTTCCAGTGCAGGGGCCTCCAAGTGCCTTTTTTTCCTAGTGTACAGGCCTGCAAGTGCCTCTTTTTCCAGTGCAGGAGCCTCCGAGTGCTTTTTTTTGTGGTGCAGGGCCCTCCGAGTGCCTTTTTTGCAGCGAGTCGGCCTCCAAGTGCCTTTATATCCGGTGTACAGGCCTGCAAGTGCCTTTTTTTTTCCAGTGCAGGGGCCTCCGAGTGCCTTTTTTGGTGGTGCAGGGCCCTCCAAGTGCCTTGTTTCACATTGTAGCAGCCCCCGAGTGCCTATTTTTGTGCTGTAGGAGCCACTGAGTGCCTTTTCTTGTGGTTCAGGGGCCTCTGAGTGCTGTTATTTTGGGGGGTGTGGTCCTCCATGTATCTTTTTTTTTGCGGTGTAGTGGCCCCGAGTGCCTTTTATTGTGCTGTAGAGGCCACCGAGTGCCTTTTCTTGTGGTTCAGGGGCCACCAAGTGCCTTTTCTTGTGGTTCAGGGGCCACCAAGTGCCTTTTTTTGCATTGTAGCAGCCCCCGAGTGCCTTTTTTTGTGCTGTAGGGGCCTCCGAGTGCCCTGTTTTTGCAGTGCACTGGCCTCTGTGTGCCTTTTGTTCCAGTGTAGTGGCCTCCGAGTGCCCTTTTTTGGGGTGCACTGGCCTCTGAGTGCCTTTTGTTCCAGTGTAGTGGCCTGCGAGTGCCCTGTTTTTGCAGTGCACTGGCCTCCGAGTGCCTTTTGTTCCAGTGTAGTGGCCTGCGAGTGCCCTGTTTTTGCAGTGCACTGGCCTCTGAGTGCCTTTTGTTCCAGTGTAGTGGCCTCCTAGTGCCTTTTCTTTGTGGTGTAGAGGCCTCCGAGTGCCCTTTTTTGGGGTGCACTGGCCTCCAAGTGCCTTTTATGGCAGTTTAGGGGCCTCCGAGTGCCATTTTATCCATTTTAGCAGCCTCCGAGTGCCTTTTTTGTGGTGCACTGGCCTCCAAGTGCCCTGTTTTTCAGTGCACTGGCCTCCAAGTGCCTTTTTTTCCGGTGCAGGGGCCTCCAAGTGCCTTTCTTGGTGGTGTAGCAGCCTCCGAGTGCCTTTTTTTGCGGTGCAGGGTCCTCCCAGTGCCTTTATTTCCGGTGTAGGGGCACCGGAGTGCCTGTTTTCGCATTGTAGCAGCCACCGAGTGCCTTTTTTTGCCGTGCATGGTCCTCCGAGTGCCTTTTTTTGCAGTGCAGAGGCCTCCGAGTGCCTTCTTTTGTGGTGCAGGAGCCTCCGAGTGCCTTCTTTTGTGGTGCAGGTCCCTCCGAGTGCCTTTTTTCGCGTTGTAGCAGCCTCCGAGTGCCTTTCTTTTCGCATTGTAGCAGCCCCCGAGTGCCGCCACCAAGTGCCTTTTTTCGTGGTGCAGAGGGCCTCCAAGTGCCTTGTTTCACATTGTAGCAGCCCCCGAGTGCCTTTTTTTGTACTGTAGGAGCCACTGAGTGCCTTTCCTTGTGGTTCAGGGGCCTCCGAGTGCTGTTATTTTGGGGTGTGTGGTCCTCCATGTACCTTTTTTTTGCGGTGCAGTGGCCCCGAGAGCCTTTTCTTGTGGTTCAGGGGCCTCCGAGTGCCTTTTTTTGCAGTGTAGCAGCCCCCGAGTGCCTTTTTTTGTGCTGTAGGGGCCTCCGAGTGCCTCTTTTTCCAGTGCGGGAGCCTCCGAGTGCCTTTTTTGGTGGTGCTGGGCCCTCCGAGTGCCTTGTTTCACATATTAGCAGCCCCCAAGTGCCTTTGTTTGTGCTGTCGGGGCCAGCCAGTACCTTTTTTTGTGGTGGGGGCCTCCAAGTGCCATTTTTGTGGTGTAGAGACCTCCGAGTGCCTTTTTTTGCTGTGCAGGGGCCTGTGATGGACTTTTTTGGCAGTGCAGGGGCCACCGAATGCCTTTTCTCGTGGTGCACTGGCCTCCGAGTGCCTTTTATTCCAGTGTAGGGGCCTCCGAGTACCTTTTTTTGCATTGTAGCAGCCCCTGAGTGCCTTTTTTTGCATTGTCGCAGCCCCCAAGTGCCTTTTTTTGTGCTGTAGCGGCCTCCGAGTGCCTTTCTTGGTCGTGTAGGGGCCACTGAGTGCCTTTTTCTGGGGTGTAGAGGCCTCCAAGTGCCTGTTTTTCCAGTGTAAGGGCAACTGAGTGCCTTTTTTTGTGCTGCAGGGCCCTCTGAGTGCCTTTCTTTCCGCTGTAGGGGCATCGGAGTGCCTGTTTTTGCATTGTAGCAGCCCCCGAGTGCCTTTTTTTGTGGTGTTGGGGCCACCGAGTGCCTTTTTTTGCGGTGCAGGGGCCTCAGGGTGCATTTTTTTGCAGTGTAGTAGCTTCCAAGTGCCTTTTTTTGCAATGTAGGGGCTTCTGAGTGCCTTTTTGGTCGTGCCGGGCCCCCTGAATGCCTTGTTTCACATTGTAGCAGCCCCCGAGTGCATTTGTTTGTGCTGTCGGGGCCACCCAGTACCTTTTTTTGTGGTGTGGTCCTCCGAATGCCTTTTTTTGTGGTGTAGACGCCTCCGAGTGCCTTTTTTTCCATTTTAGCAACCTCCAAGTGCCTTTTTTTTGCGGTGTAGGGGCCTCCGAGTGCCTTTTTTTCCAGTGCAGGTGCCTCCGAGTGCCTTTATTTCCAGTGTACAGGCCTGCAAGTGCCTCTTTTTCCTGTGCAGGAGCCTCCGAGTGCCTCTTTTGGTGGTGCAGGGGCTTCCGAGTGCTTTGTTTCGCATTGTAGCAGTCCCCGAGTGCCTTTTTTTGCAGTGTAGGGGCCACTGAGTGCCTTTTTTCTGGGGTGTAGAGGCCTCCGAGTGCCTTTTTTCCCAGTGTAGGGGCCTCCGAGTGCCTTTTTTTATGCTGCAGGGCCCTCTGAGTGCCTTTCTTTCCAGTGTCGGGGCCACCGAGTGCCTTTTTTTGCAGTTCAGGGGCCTCAGGGTGCATTTTTTTGCAGTGTAGTAGTCTCCAAGTACCTTTTTTTGCAATGTAGGGGCTTCCAAGTGCCTTTCTTGGTGGTTCCGGGCCCTCCGAGTGCCTTGTTTCACATTGTAGCAGCCCCCGAGTGCCTTTTATTGTGCTGTAGGGGCCACCCAGTACCTTTTTTTGTGGTGTGGTCCTCTGAGTGCCTTTTTTTTGTGGTGTAGATGCCTCCGAGTGCCTTTTTTTGCTGTGCAGGGGCCTGTGATTGACTTTTTTGGCAGTGCAGGGGCCTCCGAGTGCCTTTTCTTGTGGTGCACTGGCCTCTGAGTGCCTTTTTTTCCACTGCAGGGGCCTCCAAGTGCCTTTTTTCGCATTGTAGCAGCCCCTGAGTGGCTTTCTTTTGCAGTGTAGCAGCCTCGGAGTGCCTTTGGCCTTTTTTTTGCAGTGTAGCAGCCCCCAAGTGCCTTTTTTGTGGTATCGGGGCCACCGAGTGCCTTTTTTTGCAATGTAGGGGCTTCCGAGTGCCTATTTTTGTGGTGCAGGGGCCTCCAAGTGCCTTTTTTTGCAGTGTAGGGGCCTCCAAGTGCCTTCTTTTGTGGTGCAGGGGCCTCCAAGTGCCTTTATATCCAGTGTACAGGCCTGCAAGTGCCTCTTTTTCCAGTGCAGGAGCCTCTGAGTGCTGTTTTTTGTGGTGCAGGGCCCTCCGAGTGCCTTTTGTCGCGTTGTAGCAGCCTCCGAGTGCCTTTCTTTTCGCATTGTAGCAGCCCCCGAGTGCCTTTTTTTGTGCTGTAGGGGCCACTGAGTGCCTTTTCTTGTGGTTCAGGGGCCTCTGAGTGCTGTTATTTTGGGGGGTGTGGTCCTCCATGTATCTTTTTTTTTGCGGTGTAGTGGCCCCGAGTGCCTTTTATTGTGCTGTAGAGGCCACCGAGTGCCTTTTCTTGTGGTTCAGGGGCCACCAAGTGCCTTTTCTTGTGGTTCAGGGGCCACCAAGTGCCTTTTTTTGCATTGTAGCAGCCCCCGAGTGCCTTTTTTTGTGCTGTAGGGGCCTCCGAGTGCCCTGTTTTTGCAGTGCACTGGCCTCTGTGTGCCTTTTGTTCCAGTGTAGTGGCCTCCGAGTGCCCTTTTTTGGGGTGCACTGGCCTCTGAGTGCCTTTTGTTCCAGTGTAGTGGCCTGCGAGTGCCCTGTTTTTGCAGTGCACTGGCCTCCGAGTGCCTTTTGTTCCAGTGTAGTGGCCTGCGAGTGCCCTGTTTTTGCAGTGCACTGGCCTCTGAGTGCCTTTTGTTCCAGTGTAGTGGCCTCCTAGTGCCTTTTCTTTGTGGTGTAGAGGCCTCCGAGTGCCCTTTTTTGGGGTGCACTGGCCTCCAAGTGCCTTTTATGGCAGTTTAGGGGCCTCCGAGTGCCATTTTATCCATTTTAGCAGCCTCCGAGTGCCTTTTTTGTGGTGCACTGGCCTCCAAGTGCCCTGTTTTTCAGTGCACTGGCCTCCAAGTGCCTTTTTTTCCGGTGCAGGGGCCTCCAAGTGCCTTTCTTGGTGGTGTAGCAGCCTCCGAGTGCCTTTTTTTGCGGTGCAGGGTCCTCCCAGTGCCTTTATTTCCGGTGTAGGGGCACCGGAGTGCCTGTTTTCGCATTGTAGCAGCCACCGAGTGCCTTTTTTTGCCGTGCATGGTCCTCCGAGTGCCTTTTTTTGCAGTGCAGAGGCCTCCGAGTGCCTTCTTTTGTGGTGCAGGAGCCTCCGAGTGCCTTCTTTTGTGGTGCAGGTCCCTCCGAGTGCCTTTTTTCGCGTTGTAGCAGCCTCCGAGTGCCTTTCTTTTCGCATTGTAGCAGCCCCCGAGTGCCGCCACCAAGTGCCTTTTTTCGTGGTGCAGAGGGCCTCCAAGTGCCTTGTTTCACATTGTAGCAGCCCCCGAGTGCCTTTTTTTGTACTGTAGGAGCCACTGAGTGCCTTTCCTTGTGGTTCAGGGGCCTCCGAGTGCTGTTATTTTGGGGTGTGTGGTCCTCCATGTACCTTTTTTTTGCGGTGCAGTGGCCCCGAGAGCCTTTTCTTGTGGTTCAGGGGCCTCCGAGTGCCTTTTTTTGCAGTGTAGCAGCCCCCGAGTGCCTTTTTTTGTGCTGTAGGGGCCTCCGAGTGCCTCTTTTTCCAGTGCGGGAGCCTCCGAGTGCCTTTTTTGGTGGTGCTGGGCCCTCCGAGTGCCTTGTTTCACATATTAGCAGCCCCCAAGTGCCTTTGTTTGTGCTGTCGGGGCCAGCCAGTACCTTTTTTTGTGGTGGGGGCCTCCAAGTGCCATTTTTGTGGTGTAGAGACCTCCGAGTGCCTTTTTTTGCTGTGCAGGGGCCTGTGATGGACTTTTTTGGCAGTGCAGGGGCCACCGAATGCCTTTTCTCGTGGTGCACTGGCCTCCGAGTGCCTTTTATTCCAGTGTAGGGGCCTCCGAGTACCTTTTTTTGCATTGTAGCAGCCCCTGAGTGCCTTTTTTTGCATTGTCGCAGCCCCCAAGTGCCTTTTTTTGTGCTGTAGCGGCCTCCGAGTGCCTTTCTTGGTCGTGTAGGGGCCACTGAGTGCCTTTTTCTGGGGTGTAGAGGCCTCCAAGTGCCTGTTTTTCCAGTGTAAGGGCAACTGAGTGCCTTTTTTTGTGCTGCAGGGCCCTCTGAGTGCCTTTCTTTCCGCTGTAGGGGCATCGGAGTGCCTGTTTTTGCATTGTAGCAGCCCCCGAGTGCCTTTTTTTGTGGTGTTGGGGCCACCGAGTGCCTTTTTTTGCGGTGCAGGGGCCTCAGGGTGCATTTTTTTGCAGTGTAGTAGCTTCCAAGTGCCTTTTTTTGCAATGTAGGGGCTTCTGAGTGCCTTTTTGGTCGTGCCGGGCCCCCTGAATGCCTTGTTTCACATTGTAGCAGCCCCCGAGTGCATTTGTTTGTGCTGTCGGGGCCACCCAGTACCTTTTTTTGTGGTGTGGTCCTCCGAATGCCTTTTTTTGTGGTGTAGACGCCTCCGAGTGCCTTTTTTTCCATTTTAGCAACCTCCAAGTGCCTTTTTTTTGCGGTGTAGGGGCCTCCGAGTGCCTTTTTTTCCAGTGCAGGTGCCTCCGAGTGCCTTTATTTCCAGTGTACAGGCCTGCAAGTGCCTCTTTTTCCTGTGCAGGAGCCTCCGAGTGCCTCTTTTGGTGGTGCAGGGGCTTCCGAGTGCTTTGTTTCGCATTGTAGCAGTCCCCGAGTGCCTTTTTTTGCAGTGTAGGGGCCACTGAGTGCCTTTTTTCTGGGGTGTAGAGGCCTCCGAGTGCCTTTTTTCCCAGTGTAGGGGCCTCCGAGTGCCTTTTTTTATGCTGCAGGGCCCTCTGAGTGCCTTTCTTTCCAGTGTCGGGGCCACCGAGTGCCTTTTTTTGCAGTTCAGGGGCCTCAGGGTGCATTTTTTTGCAGTGTAGTAGTCTCCAAGTACCTTTTTTTGCAATGTAGGGGCTTCCAAGTGCCTTTCTTGGTGGTTCCGGGCCCTCCGAGTGCCTTGTTTCACATTGTAGCAGCCCCCGAGTGCCTTTTATTGTGCTGTAGGGGCCACCCAGTACCTTTTTTTGTGGTGTGGTCCTCTGAGTGCCTTTTTTTTGTGGTGTAGATGCCTCCGAGTGCCTTTTTTTGCTGTGCAGGGGCCTGTGATTGACTTTTTTGGCAGTGCAGGGGCCTCCGAGTGCCTTTTCTTGTGGTGCACTGGCCTCTGAGTGCCTTTTTTTCCACTGCAGGGGCCTCCAAGTGCCTTTTTTCGCATTGTAGCAGCCCCTGAGTGGCTTTCTTTTGCAGTGTAGCAGCCTCGGAGTGCCTTTGGCCTTTTTTTTGCAGTGTAGCAGCCCCCAAGTGCCTTTTTTGTGGTATCGGGGCCACCGAGTGCCTTTTTTTGCAATGTAGGGGCTTCCGAGTGCCTATTTTTGTGGTGCAGGGGCCTCCAAGTGCCTTTTTTTGCAGTGTAGGGGCCTCCAAGTGCCTTCTTTTGTGGTGCAGGGGCCTCCAAGTGCCTTTATATCCAGTGTACAGGCCTGCAAGTGCCTCTTTTTCCAGTGCAGGAGCCTCTGAGTGCTGTTTTTTGTGGTGCAGGGCCCTCCGAGTGCCTTTTGTCGCGTTGTAGCAGCCTCCGAGTGCCTTTCTTTTCGCATTGTAGCAGCCCCCGAGTGCCTTTTTTTGTGCTGTAGGGGCCACTGAGTGCCTTTTCTTGTGGTTCAGGGGCCTCTGAGTGCTGTTATTTTGGGGGGTGTGGTCCTCCATGTATCTTTTTTTTTGCGGTGTAGTGGCCCCGAGTGCCTTTTATTGTGCTGTAGAGGCCACCGAGTGCCTTTTCTTGTGGTTCAGGGGCCACCAAGTGCCTTTTCTTGTGGTTCAGGGGCCACCAAGTGCCTTTTTTTGCATTGTAGCAGCCCCCGAGTGCCTTTTTTTGTGCTGTAGGGGCCTCCGAGTGCCCTGTTTTTGCAGTGCACTGGCCTCTGTGTGCCTTTTGTTCCAGTGTAGTGGCCTCCGAGTGCCCTTTTTTGGGGTGCACTGGCCTCTGAGTGCCTTTTGTTCCAGTGTAGTGGCCTGCGAGTGCCCTGTTTTTGCAGTGCACTGGCCTCCGAGTGCCTTTTGTTCCAGTGTAGTGGCCTGCGAGTGCCCTGTTTTTGCAGTGCACTGGCCTCTGAGTGCCTTTTGTTCCAGTGTAGTGGCCTCCTAGTGCCTTTTCTTTGTGGTGTAGAGGCCTCCGAGTGCCCTTTTTTGGGGTGCACTGGCCTCCAAGTGCCTTTTATGGCAGTTTAGGGGCCTCCGAGTGCCATTTTATCCATTTTAGCAGCCTCCGAGTGCCTTTTTTGTGGTGCACTGGCCTCCAAGTGCCCTGTTTTTCAGTGCACTGGCCTCCAAGTGCCTTTTTTTCCGGTGCAGGGGCCTCCAAGTGCCTTTCTTGGTGGTGTAGCAGCCTCCGAGTGCCTTTTTTTGCGGTGCAGGGTCCTCCCAGTGCCTTTATTTCCGGTGTAGGGGCACCGGAGTGCCTGTTTTCGCATTGTAGCAGCCACCGAGTGCCTTTTTTTGCCGTGCATGGTCCTCCGAGTGCCTTTTTTTGCAGTGCAGAGGCCTCCGAGTGCCTTCTTTTGTGGTGCAGGAGCCTCCGAGTGCCTTCTTTTGTGGTGCAGGTCCCTCCGAGTGCCTTTTTTCGCGTTGTAGCAGCCTCCGAGTGCCTTTCTTTTCGCATTGTAGCAGCCCCCGAGTGCCGCCACCAAGTGCCTTTTTTCGTGGTGCAGAGGGCCTCCAAGTGCCTTGTTTCACATTGTAGCAGCCCCCGAGTGCCTTTTTTTGTACTGTAGGAGCCACTGAGTGCCTTTCCTTGTGGTTCAGGGGCCTCCGAGTGCTGTTATTTTGGGGTGTGTGGTCCTCCATGTACCTTTTTTTTGCGGTGCAGTGGCCCCGAGAGCCTTTTCTTGTGGTTCAGGGGCCTCCGAGTGCCTTTTTTTGCAGTGTAGCAGCCCCCGAGTGCCTTTTTTTGTGCTGTAGGGGCCTCCGAGTGCCTCTTTTTCCAGTGCGGGAGCCTCCGAGTGCCTTTTTTGGTGGTGCTGGGCCCTCCGAGTGCCTTGTTTCACATATTAGCAGCCCCCAAGTGCCTTTGTTTGTGCTGTCGGGGCCAGCCAGTACCTTTTTTTGTGGTGGGGGCCTCCAAGTGCCATTTTTGTGGTGTAGAGACCTCCGAGTGCCTTTTTTTGCTGTGCAGGGGCCTGTGATGGACTTTTTTGGCAGTGCAGGGGCCACCGAATGCCTTTTCTCGTGGTGCACTGGCCTCCGAGTGCCTTTTATTCCAGTGTAGGGGCCTCCGAGTACCTTTTTTTGCATTGTAGCAGCCCCTGAGTGCCTTTTTTTGCATTGTCGCAGCCCCCAAGTGCCTTTTTTTGTGCTGTAGCGGCCTCCGAGTGCCTTTCTTGGTCGTGTAGGGGCCACTGAGTGCCTTTTTCTGGGGTGTAGAGGCCTCCAAGTGCCTGTTTTTCCAGTGTAAGGGCAACTGAGTGCCTTTTTTTGTGCTGCAGGGCCCTCTGAGTGCCTTTCTTTCCGCTGTAGGGGCATCGGAGTGCCTGTTTTTGCATTGTAGCAGCCCCCGAGTGCCTTTTTTTGTGGTGTTGGGGCCACCGAGTGCCTTTTTTTGCGGTGCAGGGGCCTCAGGGTGCATTTTTTTGCAGTGTAGTAGCTTCCAAGTGCCTTTTTTTGCAATGTAGGGGCTTCTGAGTGCCTTTTTGGTCGTGCCGGGCCCCCTGAATGCCTTGTTTCACATTGTAGCAGCCCCCGAGTGCATTTGTTTGTGCTGTCGGGGCCACCCAGTACCTTTTTTTGTGGTGTGGTCCTCCGAATGCCTTTTTTTGTGGTGTAGACGCCTCCGAGTGCCTTTTTTTCCATTTTAGCAACCTCCAAGTGCCTTTTTTTTGCGGTGTAGGGGCCTCCGAGTGCCTTTTTTTCCAGTGCAGGTGCCTCCGAGTGCCTTTATTTCCAGTGTACAGGCCTGCAAGTGCCTCTTTTTCCTGTGCAGGAGCCTCCGAGTGCCTCTTTTGGTGGTGCAGGGGCTTCCGAGTGCTTTGTTTCGCATTGTAGCAGTCCCCGAGTGCCTTTTTTTGCAGTGTAGGGGCCACTGAGTGCCTTTTTTCTGGGGTGTAGAGGCCTCCGAGTGCCTTTTTTCCCAGTGTAGGGGCCTCCGAGTGCCTTTTTTTATGCTGCAGGGCCCTCTGAGTGCCTTTCTTTCCAGTGTCGGGGCCACCGAGTGCCTTTTTTTGCAGTTCAGGGGCCTCAGGGTGCATTTTTTTGCAGTGTAGTAGTCTCCAAGTACCTTTTTTTGCAATGTAGGGGCTTCCAAGTGCCTTTCTTGGTGGTTCCGGGCCCTCCGAGTGCCTTGTTTCACATTGTAGCAGCCCCCGAGTGCCTTTTATTGTGCTGTAGGGGCCACCCAGTACCTTTTTTTGTGGTGTGGTCCTCTGAGTGCCTTTTTTTTGTGGTGTAGATGCCTCCGAGTGCCTTTTTTTGCTGTGCAGGGGCCTGTGATTGACTTTTTTGGCAGTGCAGGGGCCTCCGAGTGCCTTTTCTTGTGGTGCACTGGCCTCTGAGTGCCTTTTTTTCCACTGCAGGGGCCTCCAAGTGCCTTTTTTCGCATTGTAGCAGCCCCTGAGTGGCTTTCTTTTGCAGTGTAGCAGCCTCGGAGTGCCTTTGGCCTTTTTTTTGCAGTGTAGCAGCCCCCAAGTGCCTTTTTTGTGGTATCGGGGCCACCGAGTGCCTTTTTTTGCAATGTAGGGGCTTCCGAGTGCCTATTTTTGTGGTGCAGGGGCCTCCAAGTGCCTTTTTTTGCAGTGTAGGGGCCTCCAAGTGCCTTCTTTTGTGGTGCAGGGGCCTCCAAGTGCCTTTATATCCAGTGTACAGGCCTGCAAGTGCCTCTTTTTCCAGTGCAGGAGCCTCTGAGTGCTGTTTTTTGTGGTGCAGGGCCCTCCGAGTGCCTTTTGTCGCATTGTAGCAGCCTCCGAGTGCCTTTCTTTTCGCATTGTAGCAGCCCCCGAGTGCCTTTTTTTGTGCTGTAGGGGCCACCGAGTGCCTTTTTTTGTGGTGCAGGGGCCTCAGGGTGCATTTCTTTGCAGTGTAGTAGCCTCCAAGTGCCTTTTTTTGCAATGTGGGGGCCACCGAGTGCCTTTCTTGGTCGTGTAGGGGCCACTGAGTGCCTTTTTCTGGGGTGTAGAGGCCTCCAAGTGCCTGTTTTTCCAGTGTAAGGGCAACTGAGTGCCTTTTTTTGTGCTGCAGGGCCCTCTGAGTGCCTTTCTTTCCGCTGTAGGGGCATCGGAGTGCCTGTTTTTGCATTGTAGCAGCCCCCGAGTGCCTTTTTTTGTGGTGTTGGGGCCACCGAGTGCCTTTTTTTGCGGTGCAGGGGCCTCAGGGTGCATTTTTTTGCAGTGTAGTAGCTTCCAAGTGCCTTTTTTTGCAATGTAGGGGCTTCTGAGTGCCTTTTTGGTCGTGCCGGGCCCCCTGAATGCCTTGTTTCACATTGTAGCAGCCCCCGAGTGCATTTGTTTGTGCTGTCGGGGCCACCCAGTACCTTTTTTTGTGGTGTGGTCCTCCGAATGCCTTTTTTTTGTGGTGTAGATGCCTCCGAGTGCCTTTTTTTCCATTTTAGCAACCTCCAAGTGCCTTTTTTTTGCGGTGTAGGGGCCTCCGAGTGCCTTTTTTTCCAGTGCAGGTGCCTCCGAGTGCCTTTATTTCCAGTGTACAGGCCTGCAAGTGCCTCTTTTTCCTGTGCAGGAGCCTCCGAGTGCTTCTTTTGGTGGTGCAGGGGCTTCCGAGTGCTTTGTTTCGCATTGTAGCAGTCCCCGAGTGCCTTTTTTCCCAGTGTAGGGGCCTCCGAGTGCCTTTTTTTATGCTGCAGGGCCCTCTGAGTGCCTTTCTTTCCAGTGTCGGGGCCACCGAGTGCCTTTTTTTGCGGTTCAGGGGCCTCAGGGTGCATTTTTTTGCAGTGTAGTAGTCTCCAAGTACCTTTTTTTGCAATGTAGGGGCTTCCAAGTGCCTTTCTTGGTGGTTCCGGGCCCTCCGAGTGCCTTGTTTCACATTGTAGCAGCCCCCGAGTGCCTTTTATTGTGCTGTAGGGGCCACCCAGTACCTTTTTTTGTGGTGTGGTCCTCTGAGTGCCTTTTTTTTGTGGTGTAGATGCCTCCGAGTGCCTTTTTTTGCTGTGCAGGGGCCTGTGATTGACTTTTTTGGCAGTGCAGGGGCCTCCGAGTGCCTTTTCTTGTGGTGCACTGGCCTCCGAGTGCCTTTTTTTCCACTGCAGGGGCCTCCAAGTGCCTTTTTTCGCATTGTAGCAGCCCCTGAGTGGCTTTTTTTTGCGGTGTAGCAGCCTCGGAGTGCCTTTGGCCTTTTTTTTGCAGTGTAGCAGCCCCCAAGTGCCTTTTTTGTGGTATCGGGGCCACCGAGTGCCTTTTTTTGCAATGTAGGGGCTTCCGAGTGCCTTCTTTTGTGGTGCAGGGGCCTCCGAGTGCCTTTTTTTGCATTGTAGCAGCCCGCAAGTGCCTTTTTTTGCAATGTGGGGGCCTCCAAGTGCCTTTCTTGGTGGTGTAGGGGCCTCTGAGTGCCTTTTTTTCTGGTGTACAGGCCTGCAAGTGCCTCTTTTTCCAGTGCAGGAGCCTCCGAGTGCCTTTTTTGGTGGTGCAGGGCCCTCCAAGTGCCTTGGTTCACATTGTAGCAGCCCCCAAGTGCTTTTTATTGTGCTGTAGGGGCCACCGAGTGCCTTTTCTTGTGGTTCAGGGGCCACCAAGTGCCTTTTCTTGTGGTTCAGGGCCCTCTGAGTGCCTTTTTTTGCATTGTAGCAGCCCCCGAGTGCCTTTTTTTGTGCTGTAGGGGCCACTGAGTGCCTTTTCTTGTGGTGCACTGGCCTGCGAGTGCCTTTTGTTCCAGTGTAGTGGCCTCCGAGTGCCCTGTTTTTGCAGTGCACTGGCCTCTGAGTGCCTTTTGTTCCAGTGTAGTGGCCTGCGAGTGCCCTGTTTTTGCAGTGCACTGGCCTCCGAGTGCCTTTTGTTCCAGTGTAGTGGCCTGCGAGTGCCCTGTTTTTGCAGTGCACTGGCCTCCGAGTGCCTTTTGTTCCAGTGTAGTGGCCTGCGAGTGCCCTGTTTTTGCAGTGCACTGGCCTCTGAGTGCCTTTTGTTCCAGTGTAGTGGCCTCCTAGTGCCTTTTCTTTGTGGTGTAGAGGCCTCCGAGTGCCCTTTTTTGGGGTGCACTGGCCTCCAAGTGCCTTTTATGGCAGTTTAGGGGCCTCCGAGTGCCATTTTATCCATTTTAGCAGCCTCCGAGTGCCTTTTTTGTGGTGCACTGGCCTCCAAGTGCCCTGTTTTTCAGTGCACTGGCCTCCAAGTGCCTTTTTTTCCGGTGCAGGGGCCTCCAAGTGCCTTTCTTGGTGGTGTAGCAGCCTCCGAGTGCCTTTTTTTGCGGTGCAGGGTCCTCCCAGTGCCTTTATTTCCGGTGTAGGGGCACCGGAGTGCCTGTTTTCGCATTGTAGCAGCCACCGAGTGCCTTTTTTTGCCGTGCATGGTCCTCCGAGTGCCTTTTTTTGCAGTGCAGAGGCCTCCGAGTGCCTTCTTTTGTGGTGCAGGAGCCTCCGAGTGCCTTCTTTTGTGGTGCAGGAGCCTCCGAGTGCCTTCTTTTGTGGTGCAGGTCCCTCCGAGTGCCTTTTTTCGCGTTGTAGCAGCCTCCGAGTGCCTTTCTTTTCGCATTGTAGCAGCCCCCGAGTGCCGCCACCAAGTGCCTTTTTTCGTGGTGCAGAGGGCCTCCAAGTGCCTTGTTTCACATTGTAGCAGCCCCCGAGTGCCTTTTTTTGTACTGTAGGAGCCACTGAGTGCCTTTCCTTGTGGTTCAGGGGCCTCCGAGTGCTGTTATTTTGGGGTGTGTGGTCCTCCATGTACCTTTTTTTTGCGGTGCAGTGGCCCCGAGAGCCTTTTCTTGTGGTTCAGGGGCCTCCGAGTGCCTTTTTTTGCAGTGTAGCAGCCTCCGAGTGCCTTTTTTTGTGCTGTAGGGGCCTCCGAGTGCCTCTTTTTCCAGTGCGGGAGCCTCCGAGTGCCTTTTTTGGTGGTGCTGGGCCCTCCGAGTGCCTTGTTTCACATATTAGCAGCCCCCAAGTGCCTTTGTTTGTGCTGTCGGGGCCAGCCAGTACCTTTTTTTGTGGTGGGGGCCTCCAAGTGCCATTTTTGTGGTGTAGAGACCTCCGAGTGCCTTTTTTTGCTGTGCAGGGGCCTGTGATGGACTTTTTTGGCAGTGCAGGGGCCACCGAATGCCTTTTCTCGTGGTGCACTGGCCTCCGAGTGCCTTTTATTCCAGTGTAGGGGCCTCCGAGTACCTTTTTTTGCATTGTAGCAGCCCCTGAGTGCCTTTTTTTGCATTGTCGCAGCCCCCAAGTGCCTTTTTTTGTGCTGTAGCGGCCTCCGAGTGCCTTTCTTGGTCGTGTAGGGGCCACTGAGTGCCTTTTTCTGGGGTGTAGAGGCCTCCAAGTGCCTGTTTTTCCAGTGTAAGGGCAACTGAGTGCCTTTTTTTGTGCTGCAGGGCCCTCTGAGTGCCTTTCTTTCCGCTGTAGGGGCATCGGAGTGCCTGTTTTTGCATTGTAGCAGCCCCCGAGTGCCTTTTTTTGTGGTGTTGGGGCCACCGAGTGCCTTTTTTTGCGGTGCAGGGGCCTCAGGGTGCATTTTTTTGCAGTGTAGTAGCTTCCAAGTGCCTTTTTTTGCAATGTAGGGGCTTCTGAGTGCCTTTTTGGTCGTGCCGGGCCCCCTGAATGCCTTGTTTCACATTGTAGCAGCCCCCGAGTGCATTTGTTTGTGCTGTCGGGGCCACCCAGTACCTTTTTTTGTGGTGTGGTCCTCCGAATGCCTTTTTTTGTGGTGTAGACGCCTCCGAGTGCCTTTTTTTCCATTTTAGCAACCTCCAAGTGCCTTTTTTTTGCGGTGTAGGGGCCTCCGAGTGCCTTTTTTTCCAGTGCAGGTGCCTCCGAGTGCCTTTATTTCCAGTGTACAGGCCTGCAAGTGCCTCTTTTTCCTGTGCAGGAGCCTCCGAGTGCCTCTTTTGGTGGTGCAGGGGCTTCCGAGTGCTTTGTTTCGCATTGTAGCAGTCCCCGAGTGCCTTTTTTTGCAGTGTAGGGGCCACTGAGTGCCTTTTTTCTGGGGTGTAGAGGCCTCCGAGTGCCTTTTTTCCCAGTGTAGGGGCCTCCGAGTGCCTTTTTTTATGCTGCAGGGCCCTCTGAGTGCCTTTCTTTCCAGTGTCGGGGCCACCGAGTGCCTTTTTTTGCAGTTCAGGGGCCTCAGGGTGCATTTTTTTGCAGTGTAGTAGTCTCCAAGTACCTTTTTTTGCAATGTAGGGGCTTCCAAGTGCCTTTCTTGGTGGTTCCGGGCCCTCCGAGTGCCTTGTTTCACATTGTAGCAGCCCCCGAGTGCCTTTTATTGTGCTGTAGGGGCCACCCAGTACCTTTTTTTGTGGTGTGGTCCTCTGAGTGCCTTTTTTTTGTGGTGTAGATGCCTCCGAGTGCCTTTTTTTGCTGTGCAGGGGCCTGTGATTGACTTTTTTGGCAGTGCAGGGGCCTCCGAGTGCCTTTTCTTGTGGTGCACTGGCCTCTGAGTGCCTTTTTTTCCACTGCAGGGGCCTCCAAGTGCCTTTTTTCGCATTGTAGCAGCCCCTGAGTGGCTTTCTTTTGCAGTGTAGCAGCCTCGGAGTGCCTTTGGCCTTTTTTTTGCAGTGTAGCAGCCCCCAAGTGCCTTTTTTGTGGTATCGGGGCCACCGAGTGCCTTTTTTTGCAATGTAGGGGCTTCCGAGTGCCTATTTTTGTGGTGCAGGGGCCTCCAAGTGCCTTTTTTTGCAGTGTAGGGGCCTCCAAGTGCCTTCTTTTGTGGTGCAGGGGCCTCCAAGTGCCTTTATATCCAGTGTACAGGCCTGCAAGTGCCTCTTTTTCCAGTGCAGGAGCCTCTGAGTGCTGTTTTTTGTGGTGCAGGGCCCTCCGAGTGCCTTTTGTCGCGTTGTAGCAGCCTCCGAGTGCCTTTCTTTTCGCATTGTAGCAGCCCCCGAGTGCCTTTTTTTGTGCTGTAGGGGCCACCGAGTGCCTTTTTTTGTGGTGCAGGGGCCTCAGGGTGCATTTCTTTGCAGTGTAGTAGCCTCCAAGTGCCTTTTTTTGCAATGTGGGGGCCACCGAGTGCCTTTCTTGGTCGTGTAGGGGCCACTGAGTGCCTTTTTCTGGGGTGTAGAGGCCTCCAAGTGCCTGTTTTTCCAGTGTAAGGGCAACTGAGTGCCTTTTTTTGTGCTGCAGGGCCCTCTGAGTGCCTTTCTTTCCGCTGTAGGGGCATCGGAGTGCCTGTTTTTGCATTGTAGCAGCCCCCGAGTGCCTTTTTTTGTGGTGTTGGGGCCACCGAGTGCCTTTTTTTGCGGTGCAGGGGCCTCAGGGTGCATTTTTTTGCAGTGTAGTAGCTTCCAAGTGCCTTTTTTTGCAATGTAGGGGCTTCTGAGTGCCTTTTTGGTCGTGCCGGGCCCCCTGAATGCCTTGTTTCACATTGTAGCAGCCCCCGAGTGCATTTGTTTGTGCTGTCGGGGCCACCCAGTACCTTTTTTTGTGGTGTGGTCCTCCGAATGCCTTTTTTTGTGGTGTAGACGCCTCCGAGTGCCTTTTTTTCCATTTTAGCAACCTCCAAGTGCCTTTTTTTTGCGGTGTAGGGGCCTCCGAGTGCCTTTTTTTCCAGTGCAGGTGCCTCCGAGTGCCTTTATTTCCAGTGTACAGGCCTGCAAGTGCCTCTTTTTCCTGTGCAGGAGCCTCCGAGTGCCTCTTTTGGTGGTGCAGGGGCTTCCGAGTGCTTTGTTTCGCATTGTAGCAGTCCCCGAGTGCCTTTTTTTGCAGTGTAGGGGCCACTGAGTGCCTTTTTTCTGGGGTGTAGAGGCCTCCGAGTGCCTTTTTTCCCAGTGTAGGGGCCTCCGAGTGCCTTTTTTTATGCTGCAGGGCCCTCTGAGTGCCTTTCTTTCCAGTGTCGGGGCCACCGAGTGCCTTTTTTTGCAGTTCAGGGGCCTCAGGGTGCATTTTTTTGCAGTGTAGTAGTCTCCAAGTACCTTTTTTTGCAATGTAGGGGCTTCCAAGTGCCTTTCTTGGTGGTTCCGGGCCCTCCGAGTGCCTTGTTTCACATTGTAGCAGCCCCCGAGTGCCTTTTATTGTGCTGTAGGGGCCACCCAGTACCTTTTTTTGTGGTGTGGTCCTCTGAGTGCCTTTTTTTTGTGGTGTAGATGCCTCCGAGTGCCTTTTTTTGCTGTGCAGGGGCCTGTGATTGACTTTTTTGGCAGTGCAGGGGCCTCCGAGTGCCTTTTCTTGTGGTGCACTGGCCTCCGAGTGCCTTTTTTTCCACTGCAGGGGCCTCCAAGTGCCTTTTTTCGCATTGTAGCAGCCCCTGAGTGGCTTTTTTTTGCGGTGTAGCAGCCTCGGAGTGCCTTTTGCCTTTTTTTTGCGGTGTAGCAGCCCCCAAGTGCCTTTTTTGTGGTATCGGGGCCACCGAGTGCCTTTTTTTGCAATGTAGGGGCTTCCGAGTGCCTTCTTTTGTGGTGCAGGGGCCTCCGAGTGCCTTTTTTTGCATTGTAGCAGCCCGCAAGTGCCTTTTTTTGCAATGTGGGGGCCTCCAAGTGCCTTTCTTGGTGGTGTAGGGGCCTCTGAGTGCCTTTTTTTCTGGTGTACAGGCCTGCAAGTGCCTCTTTTTCCAGTGCAGGAGCCTCCGAGTGCCTTTTTTGGTGGTGCAGGGCCCTCCAAGTGCCTTGGTTCACATTGTAGCAGCCCCCAAGTGCTTTTTATTGTGCTGTAGGGGCCACCGAGTGCCTTTTCTTGTGGTTCAGGGGCCACCAAGTGCCTTTTCTTGTGGTTCAGGGCCCTCTGAGTGCCTTTTTTTGCATTGTAGCAGCCCCCGAGTGCCTTTTTTTGTGCTGTAGGGGCCACTGAGTGCCTTTTCTTGTGGTGCACTGGCCTGCGAGTGCCTTTTGTTCCAGTGTAGTGGCCTCCGAGTGCCCTGTTTTTGCAGTGCACTGGCCTCTGAGTGCCTTTTTTTCCAGTGTAAGGCCCTCCTAGTGCCTTTTCTTTGTGGTGTAGAGGCCTCCGAGTGCCTTTTTTTGGGGTGCACTGGCCTCCAAGTGCCTTTTATTGCAGTTTAGGGGCCTCCGAGTGCCATTTTATCCATTGTAGCAGCCTCCGAGTGCCTTTTTTTCCGGTGCAGGGGCCTCCAGGTGCCTTTTTTTCCGGTGCAGGGGCCTCCAAGTGCCTTTTGTTCCAGTGTGGGGGCCTCCGATTGCCATTTTATCCATTGTAGCAGCCACCGAGTGCCTTTTTTGTGGTGCACTGGCCTCCAAGTGCCTTTTTTTCCAGTGCAGGGGCCTCCGAGTGCCTTTCTTGGTGGTGTAGCAGCCTCCGAGTGCCTTTTTTTTGCGGTGCAGGGCCCTCCGAGTGCCTTTATTTCCGGTGTAGGGGCACCGGAGTGCCTGTTTTCGCATTGTAGCAGCCACCGAGTGCCTTTTTTTGCCGTGCATGGTCCTCCGAGTGCCTTTTTTTGCAGTGTAGAGGCCTCCGAGTGCCTTCTTTTGTGGTGCAGGAGCCTCCGAGTGCCTTCTTCTGTGGTGCAGGTCCCTCCGAGTGCTGTTTTTTGTGGTGCAGGGCCCTCCAAGTGCCTTGTTTCACATTGTAGCAGCCCCCGAGTGCTTTTTCTTGTGCTGTAGGGGCCACTGAGTGCCTTTTCTTGTGGTTCAGGGGCCACCAAGTGCCTTTTCTTGTGGTTCAGGGTCCTCTGAGTGCCTTTTTTTTGCATTGTAGCAGCCCCCAAGAGCCTTTTTTTGTGCTGTAGGGGCCAGTGAGTGCCTTTTCTTGTGGTGCACTGGCCTCCGAGTGCCTTTTGTTCCAGTGTAGTGGCCTCCGAGTGCCTTCTTTTGCAGTGTAGAGGCCTCCAAGTGCCCTGTTTTTGCAGTGCACTGGCCTCCGTGTGCCTTTTGTTCCACTGTAAGGCCCTCCTAGTGCAATTTCTTTGTGGTGTAGAGGCCTCCGAGTGCCTTTTCTTGTGGTGCACTGGCCTCCGAGTGCCTTTTTTTCCATTGTAGCAGCCACCGAGTGCCTTTTTTTCCGGTGCAGGGGCCTCCGAGTGCCTTTTTTTCCGGTGCAGGGGCCTCCAAGTGCCTTTTTTTCCAGTGCAGGGGCCTCCAAGTGCCTTTTTTTCCTAGTGTACAGGCCTGCAAGTGCCTCTTTTTCCAGTGCAGGAGCCTCCGAGTGCTTTTTTTTGTGGTGCAGGGCCCTCCGAGTGCCTTTTTTGCAGCGAGTCGGCCTCCAAGTGCCTTTATATCCGGTGTACAGGCCTGCAAGTGCCTTTTTTTTTCCAGTGCAGGGGCCTCCGAGTGCCTTTTTTGGTGGTGCAGGGCCCTCCAAGTGCCTTGTTTCACATTGTAGCAGCCCCCGAGTGCCTATTTTTGTGCTGTAGGAGCCACTGAGTGCCTTTTCTTGTGGTTCAGGGGCCTCTGAGTGCTGTTATTTTGGGGGGTGTGGTCCTCCATGTATCTTTTTTTTTGCGGTGTAGTGGCCCCGAGTGCCTTTTATTGTGCTGTAGAGGCCACCGAGTGCCTTTTCTTGTGGTTCAGGGGCCACCAAGTGCCTTTTCTTGTGGTTCAGGGGCCACCAAGTGCCTTTTTTTGCATTGTAGCAGCCCCCGAGTGCCTTTTTTTGTGCTGTAGGGGCCTCCGAGTGCCCTGTTTTTGCAGTGCACTGGCCTCTGTGTGCCTTTTGTTCCAGTGTAGTGGCCTCCGAGTGCCCTTTTTTGGGGTGCACTGGCCTCTGAGTGCCTTTTGTTCCAGTGTAGTGGCCTGCGAGTGCCCTGTTTTTGCAGTGCACTGGCCTCCGAGTGCCTTTTGTTCCAGTGTAGTGGCCTGCGAGTGCCCTGTTTTTGCAGTGCACTGGCCTCTGAGTGCCTTTTGTTCCAGTGTAGTGGCCTCCTAGTGCCTTTTCTTTGTGGTGTAGAGGCCTCCGAGTGCCCTTTTTTGGGGTGCACTGGCCTCCAAGTGCCTTTTATGGCAGTTTAGGGGCCTCCGAGTGCCATTTTATCCATTTTAGCAGCCTCCGAGTGCCTTTTTTGTGGTGCACTGGCCTCCAAGTGCCCTGTTTTTCAGTGCACTGGCCTCCAAGTGCCTTTTTTTCCGGTGCAGGGGCCTCCAAGTGCCTTTCTTGGTGGTGTAGCAGCCTCCGAGTGCCTTTTTTTGCGGTGCAGGGTCCTCCCAGTGCCTTTATTTCCGGTGTAGGGGCACCGGAGTGCCTGTTTTCGCATTGTAGCAGCCACCGAGTGCCTTTTTTTGCCGTGCATGGTCCTCCGAGTGCCTTTTTTTGCAGTGCAGAGGCCTCCGAGTGCCTTCTTTTGTGGTGCAGGAGCCTCCGAGTGCCTTCTTTTGTGGTGCAGGTCCCTCCGAGTGCCTTTTTTCGCGTTGTAGCAGCCTCCGAGTGCCTTTCTTTTCGCATTGTAGCAGCCCCCGAGTGCCGCCACCAAGTGCCTTTTTTCGTGGTGCAGAGGGCCTCCAAGTGCCTTGTTTCACATTGTAGCAGCCCCCGAGTGCCTTTTTTTGTACTGTAGGAGCCACTGAGTGCCTTTCCTTGTGGTTCAGGGGCCTCCGAGTGCTGTTATTTTGGGGTGTGTGGTCCTCCATGTACCTTTTTTTTGCGGTGCAGTGGCCCCGAGAGCCTTTTCTTGTGGTTCAGGGGCCTCCGAGTGCCTTTTTTTGCAGTGTAGCAGCCCCCGAGTGCCTTTTTTTGTGCTGTAGGGGCCTCCGAGTGCCTCTTTTTCCAGTGCGGGAGCCTCCGAGTGCCTTTTTTGGTGGTGCTGGGCCCTCCGAGTGCCTTGTTTCACATATTAGCAGCCCCCAAGTGCCTTTGTTTGTGCTGTCGGGGCCAGCCAGTACCTTTTTTTGTGGTGGGGGCCTCCAAGTGCCATTTTTGTGGTGTAGAGACCTCCGAGTGCCTTTTTTTGCTGTGCAGGGGCCTGTGATGGACTTTTTTGGCAGTGCAGGGGCCACCGAATGCCTTTTCTCGTGGTGCACTGGCCTCCGAGTGCCTTTTATTCCAGTGTAGGGGCCTCCGAGTACCTTTTTTTGCATTGTAGCAGCCCCTGAGTGCCTTTTTTTGCATTGTCGCAGCCCCCAAGTGCCTTTTTTTGTGCTGTAGCGGCCTCCGAGTGCCTTTCTTGGTCGTGTAGGGGCCACTGAGTGCCTTTTTCTGGGGTGTAGAGGCCTCCAAGTGCCTGTTTTTCCAGTGTAAGGGCAACTGAGTGCCTTTTTTTGTGCTGCAGGGCCCTCTGAGTGCCTTTCTTTCCGCTGTAGGGGCATCGGAGTGCCTGTTTTTGCATTGTAGCAGCCCCCGAGTGCCTTTTTTTGTGGTGTTGGGGCCACCGAGTGCCTTTTTTTGCGGTGCAGGGGCCTCAGGGTGCATTTTTTTGCAGTGTAGTAGCTTCCAAGTGCCTTTTTTTGCAATGTAGGGGCTTCTGAGTGCCTTTTTGGTCGTGCCGGGCCCCCTGAATGCCTTGTTTCACATTGTAGCAGCCCCCGAGTGCATTTGTTTGTGCTGTCGGGGCCACCCAGTACCTTTTTTTGTGGTGTGGTCCTCCGAATGCCTTTTTTTGTGGTGTAGACGCCTCCGAGTGCCTTTTTTTCCATTTTAGCAACCTCCAAGTGCCTTTTTTTTGCGGTGTAGGGGCCTCCGAGTGCCTTTTTTTCCAGTGCAGGTGCCTCCGAGTGCCTTTATTTCCAGTGTACAGGCCTGCAAGTGCCTCTTTTTCCTGTGCAGGAGCCTCCGAGTGCCTCTTTTGGTGGTGCAGGGGCTTCCGAGTGCTTTGTTTCGCATTGTAGCAGTCCCCGAGTGCCTTTTTTTGCAGTGTAGGGGCCACTGAGTGCCTTTTTTCTGGGGTGTAGAGGCCTCCGAGTGCCTTTTTTCCCAGTGTAGGGGCCTCCGAGTGCCTTTTTTTATGCTGCAGGGCCCTCTGAGTGCCTTTCTTTCCAGTGTCGGGGCCACCGAGTGCCTTTTTTTGCAGTTCAGGGGCCTCAGGGTGCATTTTTTTGCAGTGTAGTAGTCTCCAAGTACCTTTTTTTGCAATGTAGGGGCTTCCAAGTGCCTTTCTTGGTGGTTCCGGGCCCTCCGAGTGCCTTGTTTCACATTGTAGCAGCCCCCGAGTGCCTTTTATTGTGCTGTAGGGGCCACCCAGTACCTTTTTTTGTGGTGTGGTCCTCTGAGTGCCTTTTTTTTGTGGTGTAGATGCCTCCGAGTGCCTTTTTTTGCTGTGCAGGGGCCTGTGATTGACTTTTTTGGCAGTGCAGGGGCCTCCGAGTGCCTTTTCTTGTGGTGCACTGGCCTCTGAGTGCCTTTTTTTCCACTGCAGGGGCCTCCAAGTGCCTTTTTTCGCATTGTAGCAGCCCCTGAGTGGCTTTCTTTTGCAGTGTAGCAGCCTCGGAGTGCCTTTGGCCTTTTTTTTGCAGTGTAGCAGCCCCCAAGTGCCTTTTTTGTGGTATCGGGGCCACCGAGTGCCTTTTTTTGCAATGTAGGGGCTTCCGAGTGCCTATTTTTGTGGTGCAGGGGCCTCCAAGTGCCTTTTTTTGCAGTGTAGGGGCCTCCAAGTGCCTTCTTTTGTGGTGCAGGGGCCTCCAAGTGCCTTTATATCCAGTGTACAGGCCTGCAAGTGCCTCTTTTTCCAGTGCAGGAGCCTCTGAGTGCTGTTTTTTGTGGTGCAGGGCCCTCCGAGTGCCTTTTGTCGCGTTGTAGCAGCCTCCGAGTGCCTTTCTTTTCGCATTGTAGCAGCCCCCGAGTGCCTTTTTTTGTGCTGTAGGGGCCACCGAGTGCCTTTTTTTGTGGTGCAGGGGCCTCAGGGTGCATTTCTTTGCAGTGTAGTAGCCTCCAAGTGCCTTTTTTTGCAATGTGGGGGCCACCGAGTGCCTTTCTTGGTCGTGTAGGGGCCACTGAGTGCCTTTTTCTGGGGTGTAGAGGCCTCCAAGTGCCTGTTTTTCCAGTGTAAGGGCAACTGAGTGCCTTTTTTTGTGCTGCAGGGCCCTCTGAGTGCCTTTCTTTCCGCTGTAGGGGCATCGGAGTGCCTGTTTTTGCATTGTAGCAGCCCCCGAGTGCCTTTTTTTGTGGTGTTGGGGCCACCGAGTGCCTTTTTTTGCGGTGCAGGGGCCTCAGGGTGCATTTTTTTGCAGTGTAGTAGCTTCCAAGTGCCTTTTTTTGCAATGTAGGGGCTTCTGAGTGCCTTTTTGGTCGTGCCGGGCCCCCTGAATGCCTTGTTTCACATTGTAGCAGCCCCCGAGTGCATTTGTTTGTGCTGTCGGGGCCACCCAGTACCTTTTTTTGTGGTGTGGTCCTCCGAATGCCTTTTTTTTGTGGTGTAGATGCCTCCGAGTGCCTTTTTTTCCATTTTAGCAACCTCCAAGTGCCTTTTTTTTGCGGTGTAGGGGCCTCCGAGTGCCTTTTTTTCCAGTGCAGGTGCCTCCGAGTGCCTTTATTTCCAGTGTACAGGCCTGCAAGTGCCTCTTTTTCCTGTGCAGGAGCCTCCGAGTGCTTCTTTTGGTGGTGCAGGGGCTTCCGAGTGCTTTGTTTCGCATTGTAGCAGTCCCCGAGTGCCTTTTTTCCCAGTGTAGGGGCCTCCGAGTGCCTTTTTTTATGCTGCAGGGCCCTCTGAGTGCCTTTCTTTCCAGTGTCGGGGCCACCGAGTGCCTTTTTTTGCGGTTCAGGGGCCTCAGGGTGCATTTTTTTGCAGTGTAGTAGTCTCCAAGTACCTTTTTTTGCAATGTAGGGGCTTCCAAGTGCCTTTCTTGGTGGTTCCGGGCCCTCCGAGTGCCTTGTTTCACATTGTAGCAGCCCCCGAGTGCCTTTTATTGTGCTGTAGGGGCCACCCAGTACCTTTTTTTGTGGTGTGGTCCTCTGAGTGCCTTTTTTTTGTGGTGTAGATGCCTCCGAGTGCCTTTTTTTGCTGTGCAGGGGCCTGTGATTGACTTTTTTGGCAGTGCAGGGGCCTCCGAGTGCCTTTTCTTGTGGTGCACTGGCCTCCGAGTGCCTTTTTTTCCACTGCAGGGGCCTCCAAGTGCCTTTTTTCGCATTGTAGCAGCCCCTGAGTGGCTTTTTTTTGCGGTGTAGCAGCCTCGGAGTGCCTTTGGCCTTTTTTTTGCAGTGTAGCAGCCCCCAAGTGCCTTTTTTGTGGTATCGGGGCCACCGAGTGCCTTTTTTTGCAATGTAGGGGCTTCCGAGTGCCTTCTTTTGTGGTGCAGGGGCCTCCGAGTGCCTTTTTTTGCATTGTAGCAGCCCGCAAGTGCCTTTTTTTGCAATGTGGGGGCCTCCAAGTGCCTTTCTTGGTGGTGTAGGGGCCTCTGAGTGCCTTTTTTTCTGGTGTACAGGCCTGCAAGTGCCTCTTTTTCCAGTGCAGGAGCCTCCGAGTGCCTTTTTTGGTGGTGCAGGGCCCTCCAAGTGCCTTGGTTCACATTGTAGCAGCCCCCAAGTGCTTTTTATTGTGCTGTAGGGGCCACCGAGTGCCTTTTCTTGTGGTTCAGGGGCCACCAAGTGCCTTTTCTTGTGGTTCAGGGCCCTCTGAGTGCCTTTTTTTGCATTGTAGCAGCCCCCGAGTGCCTTTTTTTGTGCTGTAGGGGCCACTGAGTGCCTTTTCTTGTGGTGCACTGGCCTGCGAGTGCCTTTTGTTCCAGTGTAGTGGCCTCCGAGTGCCCTGTTTTTGCAGTGCACTGGCCTCTGTGTGCCTTTTGTTCCAGTGTAGTGGCCTCCGAGTGCCCTTTTTTGGGGTGCACTGGCCTCTGAGTGCCTTTTGTTCCAGTGTAGTGGCCTGCGAGTGCCCTGTTTTTGCAGTGCACTGGCCTCCGAGTGCCTTTTGTTCCAGTGTAGTGGCCTGCGAGTGCCCTGTTTTTGCAGTGCACTGGCCTCTGAGTGCCTTTTGTTCCAGTGTAGTGGCCTCCTAGTGCCTTTTCTTTGTGGTGTAGAGGCCTCCGAGTGCCCTTTTTTGGGGTGCACTGGCCTCCAAGTGCCTTTTATGGCAGTTTAGGGGCCTCCGAGTGCCATTTTATCCATTTTAGCAGCCTCCGAGTGCCTTTTTTGTGGTGCACTGGCCTCCAAGTGCCCTGTTTTTCAGTGCACTGGCCTCCAAGTGCCTTTTTTTCCGGTGCAGGGGCCTCCAAGTGCCTTTCTTGGTGGTGTAGCAGCCTCCGAGTGCCTTTTTTTGCGGTGCAGGGTCCTCCCAGTGCCTTTATTTCCGGTGTAGGGGCACCGGAGTGCCTGTTTTCGCATTGTAGCAGCCACCGAGTGCCTTTTTTTGCCGTGCATGGTCCTCCGAGTGCCTTTTTTTGCAGTGCAGAGGCCTCCGAGTGCCTTCTTTTGTGGTGCAGGAGCCTCCGAGTGCCTTCTTTTGTGGTGCAGGTCCCTCCGAGTGCCTTTTTTCGCGTTGTAGCAGCCTCCGAGTGCCTTTCTTTTCGCATTGTAGCAGCCCCCGAGTGCCGCCACCAAGTGCCTTTTTTCGTGGTGCAGAGGGCCTCCAAGTGCCTTGTTTCACATTGTAGCAGCCCCCGAGTGCCTTTTTTTGTACTGTAGGAGCCACTGAGTGCCTTTCCTTGTGGTTCAGGGGCCTCCGAGTGCTGTTATTTTGGGGTGTGTGGTCCTCCATGTACCTTTTTTTTGCGGTGCAGTGGCCCCGAGAGCCTTTTCTTGTGGTTCAGGGGCCTCCGAGTGCCTTTTTTTGCAGTGTAGCAGCCTCCGAGTGCCTTTTTTTGTGCTGTAGGGGCCTCCGAGTGCCTCTTTTTCCAGTGCGGGAGCCTCCGAGTGCCTTTTTTGGTGGTGCTGGGCCCTCCGAGTGCCTTGTTTCACATATTAGCAGCCCCCAAGTGCCTTTGTTTGTGCTGTCGGGGCCAGCCAGTACCTTTTTTTGTGGTGGGGGCCTCCAAGTGCCATTTTTGTGGTGTAGAGACCTCCGAGTGCCTTTTTTTGCTGTGCAGGGGCCTGTGATGGACTTTTTTGGCAGTGCAGGGGCCACCGAATGCCTTTTCTCGTGGTGCACTGGCCTCCGAGTGCCTTTTATTCCAGTGTAGGGGCCTCCGAGTACCTTTTTTTGCATTGTAGCAGCCCCTGAGTGCCTTTTTTTGCATTGTCGCAGCCCCCAAGTGCCTTTTTTTGTGCTGTAGCGGCCTCCGAGTGCCTTTCTTGGTCGTGTAGGGGCCACTGAGTGCCTTTTTCTGGGGTGTAGAGGCCTCCAAGTGCCTGTTTTTCCAGTGTAAGGGCAACTGAGTGCCTTTTTTTGTGCTGCAGGGCCCTCTGAGTGCCTTTCTTTCCGCTGTAGGGGCATCGGAGTGCCTGTTTTTGCATTGTAGCAGCCCCCGAGTGCCTTTTTTTGTGGTGTTGGGGCCACCGAGTGCCTTTTTTTGCGGTGCAGGGGCCTCAGGGTGCATTTTTTTGCAGTGTAGTAGCTTCCAAGTGCCTTTTTTTGCAATGTAGGGGCTTCTGAGTGCCTTTTTGGTCGTGCCGGGCCCCCTGAATGCCTTGTTTCACATTGTAGCAGCCCCCGAGTGCATTTGTTTGTGCTGTCGGGGCCACCCAGTACCTTTTTTTGTGGTGTGGTCCTCCGAATGCCTTTTTTTGTGGTGTAGACGCCTCCGAGTGCCTTTTTTTCCATTTTAGCAACCTCCAAGTGCCTTTTTTTTGCGGTGTAGGGGCCTCCGAGTGCCTTTTTTTCCAGTGCAGGTGCCTCCGAGTGCCTTTATTTCCAGTGTACAGGCCTGCAAGTGCCTCTTTTTCCTGTGCAGGAGCCTCCGAGTGCCTCTTTTGGTGGTGCAGGGGCTTCCGAGTGCTTTGTTTCGCATTGTAGCAGTCCCCGAGTGCCTTTTTTTGCAGTGTAGGGGCCACTGAGTGCCTTTTTTCTGGGGTGTAGAGGCCTCCGAGTGCCTTTTTTCCCAGTGTAGGGGCCTCCGAGTGCCTTTTTTTATGCTGCAGGGCCCTCTGAGTGCCTTTCTTTCCAGTGTCGGGGCCACCGAGTGCCTTTTTTTGCGGTTCAGGGGCCTCAGGGTGCATTTTTTTGCAGTGTAGTAGTCTCCAAGTACCTTTTTTTGCAATGTAGGGGCTTCCAAGTGCCTTTCTTGGTGGTTCCGGGCCCTCCGAGTGCCTTGTTTCACATTGTAGCAGCCCCCGAGTGCCTTTTATTGTGCTGTAGGGGCCACCCAGTACCTTTTTTTGTGGTGTGGTCCTCTGAGTGCCTTTTTTTTGTGGTGTAGATGCCTCCGAGTGCCTTTTTTTGCTGTGCAGGGGCCTGTGATTGACTTTTTTGGCAGTGCAGGGGCCTCCGAGTGCCTTTTCTTGTGGTGCACTGGCCTCCGAGTGCCTTTTTTTCCACTGCAGGGGCCTCCAAGTGCCTTTTTTCGCATTGTAGCAGCCCCTGAGTGGCTTTTTTTTGCGGTGTAGCAGCCTCGGAGTGCCTTTGGCCTTTTTTTTGCAGTGTAGCAGCCCCCAAGTGCCTTTTTTGTGGTATCGGGGCCACCGAGTGCCTTTTTTTGCAATGTAGGGGCTTCCGAGTGCCTTCTTTTGTGGTGCAGGGGCCTCCGAGTGCCTTTTTTTGCATTGTAGCAGCCCGCAAGTGCCTTTTTTTGCAATGTGGGGGCCTCCAAGTGCCTTTCTTGGTGGTGTAGGGGCCTCTGAGTGCCTTTTTTTCTGGTGTACAGGCCTGCAAGTGCCTCTTTTTCCAGTGCAGGAGCCTCCGAGTGCCTTTTTTGGTGGTGCAGGGCCCTCCAAGTGCCTTGGTTCACATTGTAGCAGCCCCCAAGTGCTTTTTATTGTGCTGTAGGGGCCACCGAGTGCCTTTTCTTGTGGTTCAGGGGCCACCAAGTGCCTTTTCTTGTGGTTCAGGGCCCTCTGAGTGCCTTTTTTTGCATTGTAGCAGCCCCCGAGTGCCTTTTTTTGTGCTGTAGGGGCCACTGAGTGCCTTTTCTTGTGGTGCACTGGCCTGCGAGTGCCTTTTGTTCCAGTGTAGTGGCCTCCGAGTGCCCTGTTTTTGCAGTGCACTGGCCTCTGAGTGCCTTTTTTTCCAGTGTAAGGCCCTCCTAGTGCCTTTTCTTTGTGGTGTAGAGGCCTCCGAGTGCCTTTTTTTGGGGTGCACTGGCCTCCAAGTGCCTTTTATTGCAGTTTAGGGGCCTCCGAGTGCCATTTTATCCATTGTAGCAGCCTCCGAGTGCCTTTTTTTCCGGTGCAGGGGCCTCCAGGTGCCTTTTTTTCCGGTGCAGGGGCCTCCAAGTGCCTTTTGTTCCAGTGTGGGGGCCTCCGATTGCCATTTTATCCATTGTAGCAGCCACCGAGTGCCTTTTTTGTGGTGCACTGGCCTCCAAGTGCCTTTTTTTCCAGTGCAGGGGCCTCCGAGTGCCTTTCTTGGTGGTGTAGCAGCCTCCGAGTGCCTTTTTTTTGCGGTGCAGGGCCCTCCGAGTGCCTTTATTTCCGGTGTAGGGGCACCGGAGTGCCTGTTTTCGCATTGTAGCAGCCACCGAGTGCCTTTTTTTGCCGTGCATGGTCCTCCGAGTGCCTTTTTTTGCAGTGTAGAGGCCTCCGAGTGCCTTCTTTTGTGGTGCAGGAGCCTCCGAGTGCCTTCTTCTGTGGTGCAGGTCCCTCCGAGTGCTGTTTTTTGTGGTGCAGGGCCCTCCAAGTGCCTTGTTTCACATTGTAGCAGCCCCCGAGTGCTTTTTCTTGTGCTGTAGGGGCCACTGAGTGCCTTTTCTTGTGGTTCAGGGGCCACCAAGTGCCTTTTCTTGTGGTTCAGGGTCCTCTGAGTGCCTTTTTTTTGCATTGTAGCAGCCCCCAAGAGCCTTTTTTTTGCTGTAGGGGCCAGTGAGTGCCTTTTCTTGTGGTGCACTGGCCTCCGAGTGCCTTTTGTTCCAGTGTAGTGGCCTCCGAGTGCCTTCTTTTGCAGTGTAGAGGCCTCCAAGTGCCCTGTTTTTGCAGTGCACTGGCCTCCGTGTGCCTTTTGTTCCACTGTAAGGCCCTCCTAGTGCAATTTCTTTGTGGTGTAGAGGCCTCCGAGTGCCTTTTCTTGTGGTGCACTGGCCTCCGAGTGCCTTTTTTTCCATTGTAGCAGCCACCGAGTGCCTTTTTTTCCGGTGCAGGGGCCTCCGAGTGCCTTTTTTTCCGGTGCAGGGGCCTCCAAGTGCCTTTTTTTCCAGTGCAGGGGCCTCCAAGTGCCTTTTTTTCCTAGTGTACAGGCCTGCAAGTGCCTCTTTTTCCAGTGCAGGAGCCTCCGAGTGCTTTTTTTTGTGGTGCAGGGCCCTCCGAGTGCCTTTTTTGCAGCGAGTCGGCCTCCAAGTGCCTTTATATCCGGTGTACAGGCCTGCAAGTGCCTTTTTTTTTCCAGTGCAGGGGCCTCCGAGTGCCTTTTTTGGTGGTGCAGGGCCCTCCAAGTGCCTTGTTTCACATTGTAGCAGCCCCCGAGTGCCTATTTTTGTGCTGTAGAAGCCACTGAGTGCCTTTTCTTGTGGTTCAGGGGCCTCTGAGTGCTGTTATTTTGGGGGGTGTGGTCCTCCATGTATCTTTTTTTTTGCGGTGTAGTGGCCCCGAGTGCCTTTTATTGTGCTGTAGAGGCCACCGAGTGCCTTTTCTTGTGGTTCAGGGGCCACCAAGTGCCTTTTCTTGTGGTTCAGGGGCCACCAAGTGCCTTTTTTTGCATTGTAGCAGCCCCCGAGTGCCTTTTTTTGTGCTGTAGGGGCCTCCGAGTGCCCTGTTTTTGCAGTGCACTGGCCTCTGTGTGCCTTTTGTTCCAGTGTAGTGGCCTCCGAGTGCCCTTTTTTGGGGTGCACTGGCCTCTGAGTGCCTTTTGTTCCAGTGTAGTGGCCTGCGAGTGCCCTGTTTTTGCAGTGCACTGGCCTCCGAGTGCCTTTTGTTCCAGTGTAGTGGCCTGCGAGTGCCCTGTTTTTGCAGTGCACTGGCCTCTGAGTGCCTTTTGTTCCAGTGTAGTGGCCTCCTAGTGCCTTTTCTTTGTGGTGTAGAGGCCTCCGAGTGCCCTTTTTTGGGGTGCACTGGCCTCCAAGTGCCTTTTATGGCAGTTTAGGGGCCTCCGAGTGCCATTTTATCCATTTTAGCAGCCTCCGAGTGCCTTTTTTGTGGTGCACTGGCCTCCAAGTGCCCTGTTTTTCAGTGCACTGGCCTCCAAGTGCCTTTTTTTCCGGTGCAGGGGCCTCCAAGTGCCTTTCTTGGTGGTGTAGCAGCCTCCGAGTGCCTTTTTTTGCGGTGCAGGGTCCTCCCAGTGCCTTTATTTCCGGTGTAGGGGCACCGGAGTGCCTGTTTTCGCATTGTAGCAGCCACCGAGTGCCTTTTTTTGCCGTGCATGGTCCTCCGAGTGCCTTTTTTTGCAGTGCAGAGGCCTCCGAGTGCCTTCTTTTGTGGTGCAGGAGCCTCCGAGTGCCTTCTTTTGTGGTGCAGGTCCCTCCGAGTGCCTTTTTTCGCGTTGTAGCAGCCTCCGAGTGCCTTTCTTTTCGCATTGTAGCAGCCCCCGAGTGCCGCCACCAAGTGCCTTTTTTCGTGGTGCAGAGGGCCTCCAAGTGCCTTGTTTCACATTGTAGCAGCCCCCGAGTGCCTTTTTTTGTACTGTAGGAGCCACTGAGTGCCTTTCCTTGTGGTTCAGGGGCCTCCGAGTGCTGTTATTTTGGGGTGTGTGGTCCTCCATGTACCTTTTTTTTGCGGTGCAGTGGCCCCGAGAGCCTTTTCTTGTGGTTCAGGGGCCTCCGAGTGCCTTTTTTTGCAGTGTAGCAGCCCCCGAGTGCCTTTTTTTGTGCTGTAGGGGCCTCCGAGTGCCTCTTTTTCCAGTGCGGGAGCCTCCGAGTGCCTTTTTTGGTGGTGCTGGGCCCTCCGAGTGCCTTGTTTCACATATTAGCAGCCCCCAAGTGCCTTTGTTTGTGCTGTCGGGGCCAGCCAGTACCTTTTTTTGTGCTGTAGCGGCCTCCGAGTGCCTTTCTTGGTCGTGTAGGGGCCACTGAGTGCCTTTTTCTGGGGTGTAGAGGCCTCCAAGTGCCTGTTTTTCCAGTGTAAGGGCAACTGAGTGCCTTTTTTTGTGCTGCAGGGCCCTCTGAGTGCCTTTCTTTCCGCTGTAGGGGCATCGGAGTGCCTGTTTTTGCATTGTAGCAGCCCCCGAGTGCCTTTTTTTGTGGTGTTGGGGCCACCGAGTGCCTTTTTTTGCGGTGCAGGGGCCTCAGGGTGCATTTTTTTGCAGTGTAGTAGCTTCCAAGTGCCTTTTTTTGCAATGTAGGGGCTTCTGAGTGCCTTTTTGGTCGTGCCGGGCCCCCTGAATGCCTTGTTTCACATTGTAGCAGCCCCCGAGTGCATTTGTTTGTGCTGTCGGGGCCACCCAGTACCTTTTTTTGTGGTGTGGTCCTCCGAATGCCTTTTTTTGTGGTGTAGACGCCTCCGAGTGCCTTTTTTTCCATTTTAGCAACCTCCAAGTGCCTTTTTTTTGCGGTGTAGGGGCCTCCGAGTGCCTTTTTTTCCAGTGCAGGTGCCTCCGAGTGCCTTTATTTCCAGTGTACAGGCCTGCAAGTGCCTCTTTTTCCTGTGCAGGAGCCTCCGAGTGCCTCTTTTGGTGGTGCAGGGGCTTCCGAGTGCTTTGTTTCGCATTGTAGCAGTCCCCGAGTGCCTTTTTTTGCAGTGTAGGGGCCACTGAGTGCCTTTTTTCTGGGGTGTAGAGGCCTCTGAGTGCCTTTTTTCCCAGTGTAGGGGCCTCCGAGTGCCTTTTTTTATGCTGCAGGGCCCTCTGAGTGCCTTTCTTTCCAGTGTCGGGGCCACCGAGTGCCTTTTTTTGCAGTTCAGGGGCCTCAGGGTGCATTTTTTTGCAGTGTAGTAGTCTCCAAGTACCTTTTTTTGCAATGTAGGGGCTTCCAAGTGCCTTTCTTGGTGGTTCCGGGCCCTCCGAGTGCCTTGTTTCACATTGTAGCAGCCCCCGAGTGCCTTTTATTGTGCTGTAGGGGCCACCCAGTACCTTTTTTTGTGGTGTGGTCCTCTGAGTGCCTTTTTTTTGTGGTGTAGATGCCTCCGAGTGCCTTTTTTTGCTGTGCAGGGGCCTGTGATTGACTTTTTTGGCAGTGCAGGGGCCTCCGAGTGCCTTTTCTTGTGGTGCACTGGCCTCTGAGTGCCTTTTTTTCCACTGCAGGGGCCTCCAAGTGCCTTTTTTCGCATTGTAGCAGCCCCTGAGTGGCTTTCTTTTGCAGTGTAGCAGCCTCGGAGTGCCTTTGGCCTTTTTTTTGCAGTGTAGCAGCCCCCAAGTGCCTTTTTTGTGGTATCGGGGCCACCGAGTGCCTTTTTTTGCAATGTAGGGGCTTCCGAGTGCCTATTTTTGTGGTGCAGGGGCCTCCAAGTGCCTTTTTTTGCAGTGTAGGGGCCTCCAAGTGCCTTCTTTTGTGGTGCAGGGGCCTCCAAGTGCCTTTATATCCAGTGTACAGGCCTGCAAGTGCCTCTTTTTCCAGTGCAGGAGCCTCTGAGTGCTGTTTTTTGTGGTGCAGGGCCCTCCGAGTGCCTTTTGTCGCGTTGTAGCAGCCTCCGAGTGCCTTTCTTTTCGCATTGTAGCAGCCCCCGAGTGCCTTTTTTTGTGCTGTAGGGGCCACCGAGTGCCTTTTTTTGTGGTGCAGGGGCCTCAGGGTGCATTTCTTTGCAGTGTAGTAGCCTCCAAGTGCCTTTTTTTGCAATGTGGGGGCCACCGAGTGCCTTTCTTGGTCGTGTAGGGGCCACTGAGTGCCTTTTTCTGGGGTGTAGAGGCCTCCAAGTGCCTGTTTTTCCAGTGTAAGGGCAACTGAGTGCCTTTTTTTGTGCTGCAGGGCCCTCTGAGTGCCTTTCTTTCCGCTGTAGGGGCATCGGAGTGCCTGTTTTTGCATTGTAGCAGCCCCCGAGTGCCTTTTTTTGTGGTGTTGGGGCCACCGAGTGCCTTTTTTTGCGGTGCAGGGGCCTCAGGGTGCATTTTTTTGCAGTGTAGTAGCTTCCAAGTGCCTTTTTTTGCAATGTAGGGGCTTCCGAGTGCCTTTTTGGTCGTGCCGGGCCCCCTGAATGCCTTGTTTCACATTGTAGCAGCCCCCGAGTGCATTTGTTTGTGCTGTCGGGGCCACCCAGTACCTTTTTTTGTGGTGTGGTCCTCCGAATGCCTTTTTTTTGTGGTGTAGATGCCTCCGAGTGCCTTTTTTTCCATTTTAGCAACCTCCAAGTGCCTTTTTTTTGCGGTGTAGGGGCCTCCGAGTGCCTTTTTTTCCAGTGCAGGTGCCTCCGAGTGCCTTTATTTCCAGTGTACAGGCCTGCAAGTGCCTCTTTTTCCTGTGCAGGAGCCTCCGAGTGCTTCTTTTGGTGGTGCAGGGGCTTCCGAGTGCTTTGTTTCGCATTGTAGCAGTCCCCGAGTGCCTTTTTTCCCAGTGTAGGGGCCTCCGAGTGCCTTTTTTTATGCTGCAGGGCCCTCTGAGTGCCTTTCTTTCCAGTGTCGGGGCCACCGAGTGCCTTTTTTTGCGGTTCAGGGGCCTCAGGGTGCATTTTTTTGCAGTGTAGTAGTCTCCAAGTACCTTTTTTTGCAATGTAGGGGCTTCCAAGTGCCTTTCTTGGTGGTTCCGGGCCCTCCGAGTGCCTTGTTTCACATTGTAGCAGCCCCCGAGTGCCTTTTATTGTGCTGTAGGGGCCACCCAGTACCTTTTTTTGTGGTGTGGTCCTCTGAGTGCCTTTTTTTTGTGGTGTAGATGCCTCCGAGTGCCTTTTTTTGCTGTGCAGGGGCCTGTGATTGACTTTTTTGGCAGTGCAGGGGCCTCCGAGTGCCTTTTCTTGTGGTGCACTGGCCTCCGAGTGCCTTTTTTTCCACTGCAGGGGCCTCCAAGTGCCTTTTTTCGCATTGTAGCAGCCCCTGAGTGGCTTTTTTTTGCGGTGTAGCAGCCTCGGAGTGCCTTTTGCCTTTTTTTTGCGGTGTAGCAGCCCCCAAGTGCCTTTTTTGTGGTATCGGGGCCACCGAGTGCCTTTTTTTGCAATGTAGGGGCTTCCGAGTGCCTTCTTTTGTGGTGCAGGGGCCTCCGAGTGCCTTTTTTTGCATTGTAGCAGCCCGCAAGTGCCTTTTTTTGCAATGTGGGGGCCTCCAAGTGCCTTTCTTGGTGGTGTAGGGGCCTCTGAGTGCCTTTTTTTCTGGTGTACAGGCCTGCAAGTGCCTCTTTTTCCAGTGCAGGAGCCTCCGAGTGCCTTTTTTGGTGGTGCAGGGCCCTCCAAGTGCCTTGGTTCACATTGTAGCAGCCCCCAAGTGCTTTTTATTGTGCTGTAGGGGCCACCGAGTGCCTTTTCTTGTGGTTCAGGGGCCACCAAGTGCCTTTTCTTGTGGTTCAGGGCCCTCTGAGTGCCTTTTTTTGCATTGTAGCAGCCCCCGAGTGCCTTTTTTTGTGCTGTAGGGGCCACTGAGTGCCTTTTCTTGTGGTGCACTGGCCTGCGAGTGCCTTTTGTTCCAGTGTAGTGGCCTCCGAGTGCCCTGTTTTTGCAGTGCACTGGCCTCTGAGTGCCTTTTTTTCCAGTGTAAGGCCCTCCTAGTGCCTTTTCTTTGTGGTGTAGAGGCCTCCGAGTGCCTTTTTTTGGGGTGCACTGGCCTCCAAGTGCCTTTTATTGCAGTTTAGGGGCCTCCGAGTGCCATTTTATCCATTGTAGCAGCCTCCGAGTGCCTTTTTTTCCGGTGCAGGGGCCTCCAGGTGCCTTTTTTTCCGGTGCAGGGGCCTCCAAGTGCCTTTTGTTCCAGTGTGGGGGCCTCCGATTGCCATTTTATCCATTGTAGCAGCCACCGAGTGCCTTTTTTGTGGTGCACTGGCCTCCAAGTGCCTTTTTTTCCAGTGCAGGGGCCTCCGAGTGCCTTTCTTGGTGGTGTAGCAGCCTCCGAGTGCCTTTTTTTTGCGGTGCAGGGCCCTCCGAGTGCCTTTATTTCCGGTGTAGGGGCACCGGAGTGCCTGTTTTCGCATTGTAGCAGCCACCGAGTGCCTTTTTTTGCCGTGCATGGTCCTCCGAGTGCCTTTTTTTGCAGTGTAGAGGCCTCCGAGTGCCTTCTTTTGTGGTGCAGGAGCCTCCGAGTGCCTTCTTCTGTGGTGCAGGTCCCTCCGAGTGCTGTTTTTTGTGGTGCAGGGCCCTCCAAGTGCCTTGTTTCACATTGTAGCAGCCCCCGAGTGCTTTTTCTTGTGCTGTAGGGGCCACTGAGTGCCTTTTCTTGTGGTTCAGGGGCCACCAAGTGCCTTTTCTTGTGGTTCAGGGTCCTCTGAGTGCCTTTTTTTTGCATTGTAGCAGCCCCCAAGAGCCTTTTTTTTGCTGTAGGGGCCAGTGAGTGCCTTTTCTTGTGGTGCACTGGCCTCCGAGTGCCTTTTGTTCCAGTGTAGTGGCCTCCGAGTGCCTTCTTTTGCAGTGTAGAGGCCTCCAAGTGCCCTGTTTTTGCAGTGCACTGGCCTCCGTGTGCCTTTTGTTCCACTGTAAGGCCCTCCTAGTGCAATTTCTTTGTGGTGTAGAGGCCTCCGAGTGCCTTTTCTTGTGGTGCACTGGCCTCCGAGTGCCTTTTTTTCCATTGTAGCAGCCACCGAGTGCCTTTTTTTCCGGTGCAGGGGCCTCCGAGTGCCTTTTTTTCCGGTGCAGGGGCCTCCAAGTGCCTTTTTTTCCAGTGCAGGGGCCTCCAAGTGCCTTTTTTTCCTAGTGTACAGGCCTGCAAGTGCCTCTTTTTCCAGTGCAGGAGCCTCCGAGTGCTTTTTTTTGTGGTGCAGGGCCCTCCGAGTGCCTTTTTTGCAGCGAGTCGGCCTCCAAGTGCCTTTATATCCGGTGTACAGGCCTGCAAGTGCCTTTTTTTTTCCAGTGCAGGGGCCTCCGAGTGCCTTTTTTGGTGGTGCAGGGCCCTCCAAGTGCCTTGTTTCACATTGTAGCAGCCCCCGAGTGCCTATTTTTGTGCTGTAGAAGCCACTGAGTGCCTTTTCTTGTGGTTCAGGGGCCTCTGAGTGCTGTTATTTTGGGGGGTGTGGTCCTCCATGTATCTTTTTTTTTGCGGTGTAGTGGCCCCGAGTGCCTTTTATTGTGCTGTAGAGGCCACCGAGTGCCTTTTCTTGTGGTTCAGGGGCCACCAAGTGCCTTTTCTTGTGGTTCAGGGGCCACCAAGTGCCTTTTTTTGCATTGTAGCAGCCCCCGAGTGCCTTTTTTTGTGCTGTAGGGGCCTCCGAGTGCCCTGTTTTTGCAGTGCACTGGCCTCTGTGTGCCTTTTGTTCCAGTGTAGTGGCCTCCGAGTGCCCTTTTTTGGGGTGCACTGGCCTCTGAGTGCCTTTTGTTCCAGTGTAGTGGCCTGCGAGTGCCCTGTTTTTGCAGTGCACTGGCCTCCGAGTGCCTTTTGTTCCAGTGTAGTGGCCTGCGAGTGCCCTGTTTTTGCAGTGCACTGGCCTCTGAGTGCCTTTTGTTCCAGTGTAGTGGCCTCCGAGTGCCCTTTTTTGGGGTGCACTGGCCTCTGAGTGCCTTTTGTTCCAGTGTAGTGGCCTGCGAGTGCCCTGTTTTTGCAGTGCACTGGCCTCCGAGTGCCTTTTGTTCCAGTGTAGTGGCCTGCGAGTGCCCTGTTTTTGCAGTGCACTGGCCTCTGAGTGCCTTTTGTTCCAGTGTAGTGGCCTCCTAGTGCCTTTTCTTTGTGGTGTAGAGGCCTCCGAGTGCCCTTTTTTGGGGTGCACTGGCCTCCAAGTGCCTTTTATGGCAGTTTAGGGGCCTCCGAGTGCCATTTTATCCATTTTAGCAGCCTCCGAGTGCCTTTTTTGTGGTGCACTGGCCTCCAAGTGCCCTGTTTTTCAGTGCACTGGCCTCCAAGTGCCTTTTTTTCCGGTGCAGGGGCCTCCAAGTGCCTTTCTTGGTGGTGTAGCAGCCTCCGAGTGCCTTTTTTTGCGGTGCAGGGTCCTCCCAGTGCCTTTATTTCCGGTGTAGGGGCACCGGAGTGCCTGTTTTCGCATTGTAGCAGCCACCGAGTGCCTTTTTTTGCAGTGCAGAGGCCTCCGAGTGCCTTCTTTTGCAGTGCAGAGGCCTCCGAGTGCCTTCTTTTGCAGTGCAGAGGCCTCCGAGTGCCTTCTTTTGTGGTGCAGGAGCCTCCGAGTGCCTTCTTTCGCGTTGTAGCAGCCTCCGAGTGCCTTTCTTTTCGCATTGTAGCAGCCCCCGAGTGCCGCCACCAAGTGCCTTTTTTCGTGGTGCAGAGGGCCTCCAAGTGCCTTGTTTCACATTGTAGCAGCCCCCGAGTGCCTTTTTTTGTACTGTAGGAGCCACTGAGTGCCTTTCCTTGTGGTTCAGGGGCCTCCGAGTGCTGTTATTTTGGGGTGTGTGGTCCTCCATGTACCTTTTTTTTGCGGTGCAGTGGCCCCGAGAGCCTTTTCTTGTGGTTCAGGGGCCTCCGAGTGCCTTTTTTTGCAGTGTAGCAGCCCCCGAGTGCCTTTTTTTGTGCTGTAGGGGCCTCCGAGTGCCTCTTTTTCCAGTGCGGGAGCCTCCGAGTGCCTTTTTTGGTGGTGCTGGGCCCTCCGAGTGCCTTGTTTCACATATTAGCAGCCCCCAAGTGCCTTTGTTTGTGCTGTCGGGGCCAGCCAGTACCTTTTTTTGTGGTGGGGGCCTCCAAGTGCCATTTTTGTGGTGTAGAGACCTCCGAGTGCCTTTTTTTGCTGTGCAGGGGCCTGTGATGGACTTTTTTGGCAGTGCAGGGGCCACCGAATGCCTTTTCTCGTGGTGCACTGGCCTCCGAGTGCCTTTTATTCCAGTGTAGGGGCCTCCGAGTACCTTTTTTTGCATTGTAGCAGCCCCTGAGTGCCTTTTTTTGCATTGTCGCAGCCCCCAAGTGCCTTTTTTTGTGCTGTAGCGGCCTCCGAGTGCCTTTCTTGGTCGTGTAGGGGCCACTGAGTGCCTTTTTCTGGGGTGTAGAGGCCTCCAAGTGCCTGTTTTTCCAGTGTAAGGGCAACTGAGTGCCTTTTTTTGTGCTGCAGGGCCCTCTGAGTGCCTTTCTTTCCGCTGTAGGGGCATCGGAGTGCCTGTTTTTGCATTGTAGCAGCCCCCGAGTGCCTTTTTTTGTGGTGTTGGGGCCACCGAGTGCCTTTTTTTGCGGTGCAGGGGCCTCAGGGTGCATTTTTTTGCAGTGTAGTAGCTTCCAAGTGCCTTTTTTTGCAATGTAGGGGCTTCTGAGTGCCTTTTTGGTCGTGCCGGGCCCCCTGAATGCCTTGTTTCACATTGTAGCAGCCCCCGAGTGCATTTGTTTGTGCTGTCGGGGCCACCCAGTACCTTTTTTTGTGGTGTGGTCCTCCGAATGCCTTTTTTTGTGGTGTAGACGCCTCCGAGTGCCTTTTTTTCCATTTTAGCAACCTCCAAGTGCCTTTTTTTTGCGGTGTAGGGGCCTCCGAGTGCCTTTTTTTCCAGTGCAGGTGCCTCCGAGTGCCTTTATTTCCAGTGTACAGGCCTGCAAGTGCCTCTTTTTCCTGTGCAGGAGCCTCCGAGTGCCTCTTTTGGTGGTGCAGGGGCTTCCGAGTGCTTTGTTTCGCATTGTAGCAGTCCCCGAGTGCCTTTTTTTGCAGTGTAGGGGCCACTGAGTGCCTTTTTTCTGGGGTGTAGAGGCCTCCGAGTGCCTTTTTTCCCAGTGTAGGGGCCTCCGAGTGCCTTTTTTTATGCTGCAGGGCCCTCTGAGTGCCTTTCTTTCCAGTGTCGGGGCCACCGAGTGCCTTTTTTTGCAGTTCAGGGGCCTCAGGGTGCATTTTTTTGCAGTGTAGTAGTCTCCAAGTACCTTTTTTTGCAATGTAGGGGCTTCCAAGTGCCTTTCTTGGTGGTTCCGGGCCCTCCGAGTGCCTTGTTTCACATTGTAGCAGCCCCCGAGTGCCTTTTATTGTGCTGTAGGGGCCACCCAGTACCTTTTTTTGTGGTGTGGTCCTCTGAGTGCCTTTTTTTTGTGGTGTAGATGCCTCCGAGTGCCTTTTTTTGCTGTGCAGGGGCCTGTGATTGACTTTTTTGGCAGTGCAGGGGCCTCCGAGTGCCTTTTCTTGTGGTGCACTGGCCTCTGAGTGCCTTTTTTTCCACTGCAGGGGCCTCCAAGTGCCTTTTTTCGCATTGTAGCAGCCCCTGAGTGGCTTTCTTTTGCAGTGTAGCAGCCTCGGAGTGCCTTTGGCCTTTTTTTTGCAGTGTAGCAGCCCCCAAGTGCCTTTTTTGTGGTGCAGGGGCCTCTGAGTGCCTTTTTTTGCAGTGTAGGGGCCTCCAAGTGCCTTCTTTTGTGGTGCAGGGGCCTCCAAGTGCCTTTATATCCAGTGTACAGGCCTGCAAGTGCCTCTTTTTCCAGTGCAGGAGCCTCTGAGTGCTGTTTTTTGTGGTGCAGGGCCCTCCGAGTGCCTTTTGTCGCGTTGTAGCAGCCTCCGAGTGCCTTTCTTTTCGCATTGTAGCAGCCCCCGAGTGCCTTTTTTTGTGCTGTAGGGGCCACCGAGTGCCTTTTTTTGTGGTGCAGGGGCCTCAGGGTGCATTTCTTTGCAGTGTAGTAGCCTCCAAGTGCCTTTTTTTGCAATGTGGGGGCCACCGAGTGCCTTTCTTGGTCGTGTAGGGGCCACTGAGTGCCTTTTTCTGGGGTGTAGAGGCCTCCAAGTGCCTGTTTTTCCAGTGTAAGGGCAACTGAGTGCCTTTTTTTGTGCTGCAGGGCCCTCTGAGTGCCTTTCTTTCCGCTGTAGGGGCATCGGAGTGCCTGTTTTTGCATTGTAGCAGCCCCCGAGTGCCTTTTTTTGTGGTGTTGGGGCCACCGAGTGCCTTTTTTTGCGGTGCAGGGGCCTCAGGGTGCATTTTTTTGCAGTGTAGTAGCTTCCAAGTGCCTTTTTTTGCAATGTAGGGGCTTCCGAGTGCCTTTTTGGTCGTGCCGGGCCCCCTGAATGCCTTGTTTCACATTGTAGCAGCCCCCGAGTGCATTTGTTTGTGCTGTCGGGGCCACCCAGTACCTTTTTTTGTGGTGTGGTCCTCCGAATGCCTTTTTTTTGTGGTGTAGATGCCTCCGAGTGCCTTTTTTTCCATTTTAGCAACCTCCAAGTGCCTTTTTTTTGCGGTGTAGGGGCCTCCGAGTGCCTTTTTTTCCAGTGCAGGTGCCTCCGAGTGCCTTTATTTCCAGTGTACAGGCCTGCAAGTGCCTCTTTTTCCTGTGCAGGAGCCTCCGAGTGCTTCTTTTGGTGGTGCAGGGGCTTCCGAGTGCTTTGTTTCGCATTGTAGCAGTCCCCGAGTGCCTTTTTTCCCAGTGTAGGGGCCTCCGAGTGCCTTTTTTTATGCTGCAGGGCCCTCTGAGTGCCTTTCTTTCCAGTGTCGGGGCCACCGAGTGCCTTTTTTTGCGGTTCAGGGGCCTCAGGGTGCATTTTTTTGCAGTGTAGTAGTCTCCAAGTACCTTTTTTTGCAATGTAGGGGCTTCCAAGTGCCTTTCTTGGTGGTTCCGGGCCCTCCGAGTGCCTTGTTTCACATTGTAGCAGCCCCCGAGTGCCTTTTATTGTGCTGTAGGGGCCACCCAGTACCTTTTTTTGTGGTGTGGTCCTCTGAGTGCCTTTTTTTTGTGGTGTAGATGCCTCCGAGTGCCTTTTTTTGCTGTGCAGGGGCCTGTGATTGACTTTTTTGGCAGTGCAGGGGCCTCCGAGTGCCTTTTCTTGTGGTGCACTGGCCTCCGAGTGCCTTTTTTTCCACTGCAGGGGCCTCCAAGTGCCTTTTTTCGCATTGTAGCAGCCCCTGAGTGGCTTTTTTTTGCGGTGTAGCAGCCTCGGAGTGCCTTTTGCCTTTTTTTTGCGGTGTAGCAGCCCCCAAGTGCCTTTTTTGTGGTATCGGGGCCACCGAGTGCCTTTTTTTGCAATGTAGGGGCTTCCGAGTGCCTTCTTTTGTGGTGCAGGGGCCTCCGAGTGCCTTTTTTTGCATTGTAGCAGCCCGCAAGTGCCTTTTTTTGCAATGTGGGGGCCTCCAAGTGCCTTTCTTGGTGGTGTAGGGGCCTCTGAGTGCCTTTTTTTCTGGTGTACAGGCCTGCAAGTGCCTCTTTTTCCAGTGCAGGAGCCTCCGAGTGCCTTTTTTGGTGGTGCAGGGCCCTCCAAGTGCCTTGGTTCACATTGTAGCAGCCCCCAAGTGCTTTTTATTGTGCTGTAGGGGCCACCGAGTGCCTTTTCTTGTGGTTCAGGGGCCACCAAGTGCCTTTTCTTGTGGTTCAGGGCCCTCTGAGTGCCTTTTTTTGCATTGTAGCAGCCCCCGAGTGCCTTTTTTTGTGCTGTAGGGGCCACTGAGTGCCTTTTCTTGTGGTGCACTGGCCTGCGAGTGCCTTTTGTTCCAGTGTAGTGGCCTCCGAGTGCCCTGTTTTTGCAGTGCACTGGCCTCTGAGTGCCTTTTTTTCCAGTGTAAGGCCCTCCTAGTGCCTTTTCTTTGTGGTGTAGAGGCCTCCGAGTGCCTTTTTTTGGGGTGCACTGGCCTCCAAGTGCCTTTTATTGCAGTTTAGGGGCCTCCGAGTGCCATTTTATCCATTGTAGCAGCCTCCAAGTGCCTTTTTTTCCGGTGCAGGGGCCTCCAGGTGCCTTTTTTTCCGGTGCAGGGGCCTCCAAGTGCCTTTTTTTCCAGTGCAGGGGCCTCCGAGTGCCTTTCTTGGTGGTGTAGCAGCCTCCGAGTGCCTTTTTTTTGCGGTGCAGGGCCCTCCGAGTGCCTTTATTTCCGGTGTAGGGGCACCGGAGTGCCTGTTTTCGCATTGTAGCAGCCACCGAGTGCCTTTTTTTGCCGTGCATGGTCCTCCGAGTGCCTTTTTTTGCAGTGTAGAGGCCTCCGAGTGCCTTCTTTTGTGGTGCAGGAGCCTCTGAGTGCCTTCTTCTGTGGTGCAGGTCCCTCCGAGTGCTGTTTTTTGTGGTGCAGGGCCCTCCAAGTGCCTTGTTTCACATTGTAGCAGCCCCCGAGTGCTTTTTCTTGTGCTGTAGGGGCCACTGAGTGCCTTTTCTTGTGGTTCAGGGGCCACCAAGTGCCTTTTCTTGTGGTTCAGGGTCCTCTGAGTGCCTTTTTTTTGCATTGTAGCAGCCCCCAAGAGCCTTTTTTTTGCTGTAGGGGCCAGTGAGTGCCTTTTCTTGTGGTGCACTGGCCTCCGAGTGCCTTTTGTTCCAGTGTAGTGGCCTCCGAGTGCCTTCTTTTGCAGTGTAGAGGCCTCCAAGTGCCCTGTTTTTGCAGTGCACTGGCCTCCGTGTGCCTTTTGTTCCACTGTAAGGCCCTCCTAGTGCAATTTCTTTGTGGTGTAGAGGCCTCCGAGTGCCTTTTCTTGTGGTGCACTGGCCTCCGAGTGCCTTTTTTTCCATTGTAGCAGCCACCGAGTGCCTTTTTTTCCGGTGCAGGGGCCTCCGAGTGCCTTTTTTTCCGGTGCAGGGGCCTCCAAGTGCCTTTTTTTCCAGTGCAGGGGCCTCCAAGTGCCTTTTTTTCCTAGTGTACAGGCCTGCAAGTGCCTCTTTTTCCAGTGCAGGAGCCTCCGAGTGCTTTTTTTTGTGGTGCAGGGCCCTCCGAGTGCCTTTTTTGCAGCGAGTCGGCCTCCAAGTGCCTTTATATCCGGTGTACAGGCCTGCAAGTGCCTTTTTTTTTCCAGTGCAGGGGCCTCCGAGTGCCTTTTTTGGTGGTGCAGGGCCCTCCAAGTGCCTTGTTTCACATTGTAGCAGCCCCCGAGTGCCTATTTTTGTGCTGTAGGAGCCACTGAGTGCCTTTTCTTGTGGTTCAGGGGCCTCTGAGTGCTGTTATTTTGGGGGGTGTGGTCCTCCATGTATCTTTTTTTTTGCGGTGTAGTGGCCCCGAGTGCCTTTTATTGTGCTGTAGAGGCCACCGAGTGCCTTTTCTTGTGGTTCAGGGGCCACCAAGTGCCTTTTCTTGTGGTTCAGGGGCCACCAAGTGCCTTTTTTTGCATTGTAGCAGCCCCCGAGTGCCTTTTTTTGTGCTGTAGGGGCCTCCGAGTGCCCTGTTTTTGCAGTGCACTGGCCTCTGTGTGCCTTTTGTTCCAGTGTAGTGGCCTCCGAGTGCCCTTTTTTGGGGTGCACTGGCCTCTGAGTGCCTTTTGTTCCAGTGTAGTGGCCTGCGAGTGCCCTGTTTTTGCAGTGCACTGGCCTCCGAGTGCCTTTTGTTCCAGTGTAGTGGCCTGCGAGTGCCCTGTTTTTGCAGTGCACTGGCCTCTGAGTGCCTTTTGTTCCAGTGTAGTGGCCTCCTAGTGCCTTTTCTTTGTGGTGTAGAGGCCTCCGAGTGCCCTTTTTTGGGGTGCACTGGCCTCCAAGTGCCTTTTATGGCAGTTTAGGGGCCTCCGAGTGCCATTTTATCCATTTTAGCAGCCTCCGAGTGCCTTTTTTGTGGTGCACTGGCCTCCAAGTGCCCTGTTTTTCAGTGCACTGGCCTCCAAGTGCCTTTTTTTCCGGTGCAGGGGCCTCCAAGTGCCTTTCTTGGTGGTGTAGCAGCCTCCGAGTGCCTTTTTTTGCGGTGCAGGGTCCTCCCAGTGCCTTTATTTCCGGTGTAGGGGCACCGGAGTGCCTGTTTTCGCATTGTAGCAGCCACCGAGTGCCTTTTTTTGCCGTGCATGGTCCTCCGAGTGCCTTTTTTTGCAGTGCAGAGGCCTCCGAGTGCCTTCTTTTGTGGTGCAGGAGCCTCCGAGTGCCTTCTTTTGTGGTGCAGGTCCCTCCGAGTGCCTTTTTTCGCGTTGTAGCAGCCTCCGAGTGCCTTTCTTTTCGCATTGTAGCAGCCCCCGAGTGCCGCCACCAAGTGCCTTTTTTCGTGGTGCAGAGGGCCTCCAAGTGCCTTGTTTCACATTGTAGCAGCCCCCGAGTGCCTTTTTTTGTACTGTAGGAGCCACTGAGTGCCTTTCCTTGTGGTTCAGGGGCCTCCGAGTGCTGTTATTTTGGGGTGTGTGGTCCTCCATGTACCTTTTTTTTGCGGTGCAGTGGCCCCGAGAGCCTTTTCTTGTGGTTCAGGGGCCTCCGAGTGCCTTTTTTTGCAGTGTAGCAGCCCCCGAGTGCCTTTTTTTGTGCTGTAGGGGCCTCCGAGTGCCTCTTTTTCCAGTGCGGGAGCCTCCGAGTGCCTTTTTTGGTGGTGCTGGGCCCTCCGAGTGCCTTGTTTCACATATTAGCAGCCCCCAAGTGCCTTTGTTTGTGCTGTCGGGGCCAGCCAGTACCTTTTTTTGTGGTGGGGGCCTCCAAGTGCCATTTTTGTGGTGTAGAGACCTCCGAGTGCCTTTTTTTGCTGTGCAGGGGCCTGTGATGGACTTTTTTGGCAGTGCAGGGGCCACCGAATGCCTTTTCTCGTGGTGCACTGGCCTCCGAGTGCCTTTTATTCCAGTGTAGGGGCCTCCGAGTACCTTTTTTTGCATTGTAGCAGCCCCTGAGTGCCTTTTTTTGCATTGTCGCAGCCCCCAAGTGCCTTTTTTTGTGCTGTAGCGGCCTCCGAGTGCCTTTCTTGGTCGTGTAGGGGCCACTGAGTGCCTTTTTCTGGGGTGTAGAGGCCTCCAAGTGCCTGTTTTTCCAGTGTAAGGGCAACTGAGTGCCTTTTTTTGTGCTGCAGGGCCCTCTGAGTGCCTTTCTTTCCGCTGTAGGGGCATCGGAGTGCCTGTTTTTGCATTGTAGCAGCCCCCGAGTGCCTTTTTTTGTGGTGTTGGGGCCACCGAGTGCCTTTTTTTGCGGTGCAGGGGCCTCAGGGTGCATTTTTTTGCAGTGTAGTAGCCTCCAAGTGCCTTTTTTTGCAATGTAGGGGCTTCTGAGTGCCTTTTTGGTCGTGCCGGGCCCCCTGAATGCCTTGTTTCACATTGTAGCAGCCCCCGAGTGCATTTGTTTGTGCTGTCGGGGCCACCCAGTACCTTTTTTTGTGGTGTGGTCCTCCGAATGCCTTTTTTTGTGGTGTAGACGCCTCCGAGTGCCTTTTTTTCCATTTTAGCAACCTCCAAGTGCCTTTTTTTTGCGGTGTAGGGGCCTCCGAGTGCCTTTTTTTCCAGTGCAGGTGCCTCCGAGTGCCTTTATTTCCAGTGTACAGGCCTGCAAGTGCCTCTTTTTCCTGTGCAGGAGCCTCCGAGTGCCTCTTTTGGTGGTGCAGGGGCTTCCGAGTGCTTTGTTTCGCATTGTAGCAGTCCCCGAGTGCCTTTTTTTGCAGTGTAGGGGCCACTGAGTGCCTTTTTTCTGGGGTGTAGAGGCCTCCGAGTGCCTTTTTTCCCAGTGTAGGGGCCTCCGAGTGCCTTTTTTTATGCTGCAGGGCCCTCTGAGTGCCTTTCTTTCCAGTGTCGGGGCCACCGAGTGCCTTTTTTTGCAGTTCAGGGGCCTCAGGGTGCATTTTTTTGCAGTGTAGTAGTCTCCAAGTACCTTTTTTTGCAATGTAGGGGCTTCCAAGTGCCTTTCTTGGTGGTTCCGGGCCCTCCGAGTGCCTTGTTTCACATTGTAGCAGCCCCCGAGTGCCTTTTATTGTGCTGTAGGGGCCACCCAGTACCTTTTTTTGTGGTGTGGTCCTCTGAGTGCCTTTTTTTTGTGGTGTAGATGCCTCCGAGTGCCTTTTTTTGCTGTGCAGGGGCCTGTGATTGACTTTTTTGGCAGTGCAGGGGCCTCCGAGTGCCTTTTCTTGTGGTGCACTGGCCTCCGAGTGCCTTTTTTTCCACTGCAGGGGCCTCCAAGTGCCTTTTTTCGCATTGTAGCAGCCCCTGAGTGGCTTTTTTTTGCGGTGTAGCAGCCTCGGAGTGCCTTTTGCCTTTTTTTTGCGGTGTAGCAGCCCCCAAGTGCCTTTTTTGTGGTATCGGGGCCACCGAGTGCCTTTTTTTGCAATGTAGGGGCTTCCGAGTGCCTTCTTTTGTGGTGCAGGGGCCTCCGAGTGCCTTTTTTTGCATTGTAGCAGCCCGCAAGTGCCTTTTTTTGCAATGTGGGGGCCTCCAAGTGCCTTTCTTGGTGGTGTAGGGGCCTCTGAGTGCCTTTTTTTCTGGTGTACAGGCCTGCAAGTGCCTCTTTTTCCAGTGCAGGAGCCTCCGAGTGCCTTTTTTGGTGGTGCAGGGCCCTCCAAGTGCCTTGGTTCACATTGTAGCAGCCCCCAAGTGCTTTTTATTGTGCTGTAGGGGCCACCGAGTGCCTTTTCTTGTGGTTCAGGGGCCACCGAGTGCCTTTTCTTGTGGTTCAGGGGCCACCAAGTGCCTTTTTTTGCATTGTAGCAGCCCCCGAGTGCCTTTTTTTGTGCTGTAGGGGCCACTGAGTGCCTTTTCTTGTGGTGCACTGGCCTGCGAGTGCCTTTTGTTCCAGTGTAGTGGCCTCCGAGTGCCCTGTTTTTGCAGTGCACTGGCCTCTGAGTGCCTTTTTTTCCAGTGTAAGGCCCTCCTAGTGCCTTTTCTTTGTGGTGTAGAGGCCTCCGAGTGCCTTTTTTTGGGGTGCACTGGCCTCCAAGTGCCTTTTATTGCAGTTTAGGGGCCTCCGAGTGCCATTTTATCCATTGTAGCAGCCTCCGAGTGCCTTTTTTTCCGGTGCAGGGGCCTCCAGGTGCCTTTTTTTCCGGTGCAGGGGCCTCCAAGTGCCTTTTTTTCCAGTGCAGGGGCCTCCGAGTGCCTTTCTTGGTGGTGTAGCAGCCTCCGAGTGCCTTTTTTTTGCGGTGCAGGGCCCTCCGAGTGCCTTTATTTCCGGTGTAGGGGCACCGGAGTGCCTGTTTTCGCATTGTAGCAGCCACCGAGTGCCTTTTTTTGCCGTGCATGGTCCTCCGAGTGCCTTTTTTTGCAGTGTAGAGGCCTCCGAGTGCCTTCTTTTGTGGTGCAGGAGCCTCTGAGTGCCTTCTTCTGTGGTGCAGGTCCCTCCGAGTGCTGTTTTTTGTGGTGCAGGGCCCTCCAAGTGCCTTGTTTCACATTGTAGCAGCCCCCGAGTGCTTTTTCTTGTGCTGTAGGGGCCACTGAGTGCCTTTTCTTGTGGTTCAGGGGCCACCAAGTGCCTTTTCTTGTGGTTCAGGGTCCTCTGAGTGCCTTTTTTTTGCATTGTAGCAGCCCCCAAGAGCCTTTTTTTTGCTGTAGGGGCCAGTGAGTGCCTTTTCTTGTGGTGCACTGGCCTCCGAGTGCCTTTTGTTCCAGTGTAGTGGCCTCCGAGTGCCTTCTTTTGCAGTGTAGAGGCCTCCAAGTGCCCTGTTTTTGCAGTGCACTGGCCTCCGTGTGCCTTTTGTTCCACTGTAAGGCCCTCCTAGTGCAATTTCTTTGTGGTGTAGAGGCCTCCGAGTGCCTTTTCTTGTGGTGCACTGGCCTCCGAGTGCCTTTTTTTCCATTGTAGCAGCCACCGAGTGCCTTTTTTTCCGGTGCAGGGGCCTCCGAGTGCCTTTTTTTCCACTGCAGGGGCCTCCAAGTGCCTTTTTTCGCATTGTAGCAGCCCCTGAGTGGCTTTCTTTTGCAGTGTAGCAGCCTCGGAGTGCCTTTGGCCTTTTTTTTGCGGTGTAGCAGCCCCCAAGTGCCTTTTTTGTGGTATCGGGGCCACCGAGTGCCTTTTTTTGCAATGTAGGGGCTTCCGAGTGCCTATTTTTGTGGTGCAGGGGCCTCCAAGTGCCTTTTTTTGCAGTGTAGGGGCCTCCAAGTGCCTTCTTTTGTGGTGCAGGGGCCTCCAAGTGCCTTTATATCCAGTGTACAGGCCTGCAAGTGCCTCTTTTTCCAGTGCAGGAGCCTCTGAGTGCTGTTTTTTGTGGTGCAGGGCCCTCCGAGTGCCTTTTGTCGCGTTGTAGCAGCCTCCGAGTGCCTTTCTTTTCGCATTGTAGCAGCCCCCGAGTGCCTTTTTTTGTGCTGTAGGGGCCACCGAGTGCCTTTTTTTGTGGTGCAGGGGCCTCAGGGTGCATTTCTTTGCAGTGTAGTAGCCTCCAAGTGCCTTTTTTTGCAATGTGGGGGCCACCGAGTGCCTTTCTTGGTCGTGTAGGGGCCACTGAGTGCCTTTTTCTGGGGTGTAGAGGCCTCCAAGTGCCTGTTTTTCCAGTGTAAGGGCAACTGAGTGCCTTTTTTTGTGCTGCAGGGCCCTCTGAGTGCCTTTCTTTCCGCTGTAGGGGCATCGGAGTGCCTGTTTTTGCATTGTAGCAGCCCCCGAGTGCCTTTTTTTGTGGTGTTGGGGCCACCGAGTGCCTTTTTTTGCGGTGCAGGGGCCTCAGGGTGCATTTTTTTGCAGTGTAGTAGCTTCCAAGTGCCTTTTTTTGCAATGTAGGGGCTTCTGAGTGCCTTTTTGGTCGTGCCGGGCCCCCTGAATGCCTTGTTTCACATTGTAGCAGCCCCCGAGTGCATTTGTTTGTGCTGTCGGGGCCACCCAGTACCTTTTTTTGTGGTGTGGTCCTCCGAATGCCTTTTTTTTGTGGTGTAGATGCCTCCGAGTGCCTTTTTTTCCATTTTAGCAACCTCCAAGTGCCTTTTTTTTGCGGTGTAGGGGCCTCCGAGTGCCTTTTTTTCCAGTGCAGGTGCCTCCGAGTGCCTTTATTTCCAGTGTACAGGCCTGCAAGTGCCTCTTTTTCCTGTGCAGGAGCCTCCGAGTGCTTCTTTTGGTGGTGCAGGGGCTTCCGAGTGCTTTGTTTCGCATTGTAGCAGTCCCCGAGTGCCTTTTTTCCCAGTGTAGGGGCCTCCGAGTGCCTTTTTTTATGCTGCAGGGCCCTCTGAGTGCCTTTCTTTCCAGTGTCGGGGCCACCGAGTGCCTTTTTTTGCGGTTCAGGGGCCTCAGGGTGCATTTTTTTGCAGTGTAGTAGTCTCCAAGTACCTTTTTTTGCAATGTAGGGGCTTCCAAGTGCCTTTCTTGGTGGTTCCGGGCCCTCCGAGTGCCTTGTTTCACATTGTAGCAGCCCCCGAGTGCCTTTTATTGTGCTGTAGGGGCCACCCAGTACCTTTTTTTGTGGTGTGGTCCTCTGAGTGCCTTTTTTTTGTGGTGTAGATGCCTCCGAGTGCCTTTTTTTGCTGTGCAGGGGCCTGTGATTGACTTTTTTGGCAGTGCAGGGGCCTCCGAGTGCCTTTTCTTGTGGTGCACTGGCCTCCGAGTGCCTTTTTTTCCACTGCAGGGGCCTCCAAGTGCCTTTTTTCGCATTGTAGCAGCCCCTGAGTGGCTTTTTTTTGCGGTGTAGCAGCCTCGGAGTGCCTTTTGCCTTTTTTTTGCGGTGTAGCAGCCCCCAAGTGCCTTTTTTGTGGTATCGGGGCCACCGAGTGCCTTTTTTTGCAATGTAGGGGCTTCCGAGTGCCTTCTTTTGTGGTGCAGGGGCCTCCGAGTGCCTTTTTTTGCATTGTAGCAGCCCGCAAGTGCCTTTTTTTGCAATGTGGGGGCCTCCAAGTGCCTTTCTTGGTGGTGTAGGGGCCTCTGAGTGCCTTTTTTTCTGGTGTACAGGCCTGCAAGTGCCTCTTTTTCCAGTGCAGGAGCCTCCGAGTGCCTTTTTTGGTGGTGCAGGGCCCTCCAAGTGCCTTGGTTCACATTGTAGCAGCCCCCAAGTGCTTTTTATTGTGCTGTAGGGGCCACCGAGTGCCTTTTCTTGTGGTTCAGGGGCCACCAAGTGCCTTTTCTTGTGGTTCAGGGCCCTCTGAGTGCCTTTTTATGCATTGTAGCAGCCCCCGAGTGCCTTTTTTTGTGCTGTAGGGGCCACTGAGTGCCTTTTCTTGTGGTGCACTGGCCTGCGAGTGCCTTTTGTTCCAGTGTAGTGGCCTCCGAGTGCCCTGTTTTTGCAGTGCACTGGCCTCTGAGTGCCTTTTTTTCCAGTGTAAGGCCCTCCTAGTGCCTTTTCTTTGTGGTGTAGAGGCCTCCGAGTGCCTTTTTTTGGGGTGCACTGGCCTCCAAGTGCCTTTTATTGCAGTTTAGGGGCCTCCGAGTGCCATTTTATCCATTGTAGCAGCCTCCGAGTGCCTTTTTTTCCGGTGCAGGGGCCTCCAGGTGCCTTTTTTTCCGGTGCAGGGGCCTCCAAGTGCCTTTTGTTCCAGTGTGGGGGCCTCCGATTGCCATTTTATCCATTGTAGCAGCCACCGAGTGCCTTTTTTGTGGTGCACTGGCCTCCAAGTGCCTTTTTTTCCAGTGCAGGGGCCTCCGAGTGCCTTTCTTGGTGGTGTAGCAGCCTCCGAGTGCCTTTTTTTTGCGGTGCAGGGCCCTCCGAGTGCCTTTATTTCCGGTGTAGGGGCACCGGAGTGCCTGTTTTCGCATTGTAGCAGCCACCGAGTGCCTTTTTTTGCCGTGCATGGTCCTCCGAGTGCCTTTTTTTGCAGTGTAGAGGCCTCCGAGTGCCTTCTTTTGTGGTGCAGGAGCCTCCGAGTGCCTTCTTCTGTGGTGCAGGTCCCTCCGAGTGCTGTTTTTTGTGGTGCAGGGCCCTCCAAGTGCCTTGTTTCACATTGTAGCAGCCCCCGAGTGCTTTTTCTTGTGCTGTAGGGGCCACTGAGTGCCTTTTCTTGTGGTTCAGGGGCCACCAAGTGCCTTTTCTTGTGGTTCAGGGTCCTCTGAGTGCCTTTTTTTTGCATTGTAGCAGCCCCCAAGAGCCTTTTTTTTGCTGTAGGGGCCAGTGAGTGCCTTTTCTTGTGGTGCACTGGCCTCCGAGTGCCTTTTGTTCCAGTGTAGTGGCCTCCGAGTGCCTTCTTTTGCAGTGTAGAGGCCTCCAAGTGCCCTGTTTTTGCAGTGCACTGGCCTCCGTGTGCCTTTTGTTCCACTGTAAGGCCCTCCTAGTGCAATTTCTTTGTGGTGTAGAGGCCTCCGAGTGCCTTTTCTTGTGGTGCACTGGCCTCCGAGTGCCTTTTTTTCCATTGTAGCAGCCACCGAGTGCCTTTTTTTCCGGTGCAGGGGCCTCCGAGTGCCTTTTTTTCCACTGCAGGGGCCTCCAAGTGCCTTTTTTCGCATTGTAGCAGCCCCTGAGTGGCTTTCTTTTGCAGTGTAGCAGCCTCGGAGTGCCTTTGGCCTTTTTTTTGCGGTGTAGCAGCCCCCAAGTGCCTTTTTTGTGGTATCGGGGCCACCGAGTGCCTTTTTTTGCAATGTAGGGGCTTCCGAGTGCCTATTTTTGTGGTGCAGGGGCCTCCAAGTGCCTTTTTTTGCAGTGTAGGGGCCTCCAAGTGCCTTCTTTTGTGGTGCAGGGGCCTCCAAGTGCCTTTATATCCAGTGTACAGGCCTGCAAGTGCCTCTTTTTCCAGTGCAGGAGCCTCTGAGTGCTGTTTTTTGTGGTGCAGGGCCCTCCAAGTGCCTTTTGTCGCGTTGTAGCAGCCTCCGAGTGCCTTTCTTTTCGCATTGTAGCAGCCCCCGAGTGCCTTTTTTTGTGCTGTAGGGGCCACCGAGTGCCTTTTTTTGTGGTGCAGGGGCCTCAGGGTGCATTTCTTTGCAGTGTAGTAGCCTCCAAGTGCCTTTTTTTGCAATGTGGGGGCCACCGAGTGCCTTTCTTGGTCGTGTAGGGGCCACTGAGTGCCTTTTTCTGGGGTGTAGAGGCCTCCAAGTGCCTGTTTTTCCAGTGTAAGGGCAACTGAGTGCCTTTTTTTGTGCTGCAGGGCCCTCTGAGTGCCTTTCTTTCCGCTGTAGGGGCATCGGAGTGCCTGTTTTTGCATTGTAGCAGCCCCCGAGTGCCTTTTTTTGTGGTGTTGGGGCCACCGAGTGCCTTTTTTTGCGGTGCAGGGGCCTCAGGGTGCATTTTTTTGCAGTGTAGTAGCTTCCAAGTGCCTTTTTTTGCAATGTAGGGGCTTCTGAGTGCCTTTTTGGTCGTGCCGGGCCCCCTGAATGCCTTGTTTCACATTGTAGCAGCCCCCGAGTGCATTTGTTTGTGCTGTCGGGGCCACCCAGTACCTTTTTTTGTGGTGTGGTCCTCCGAATGCCTTTTTTTTGTGGTGTAGATGCCTCCGAGTGCCTTTTTTTCCATTTTAGCAACCTCCAAGTGCCTTTTTTTTGCGGTGTAGGGGCCTCCGAGTGCCTTTTTTTCCAGTGCAGGTGCCTCCGAGTGCCTTTATTTCCAGTGTACAGGCCTGCAAGTGCCTCTTTTTCCTGTGCAGGAGCCTCCGAGTGCTTCTTTTGGTGGTGCAGGGGCTTCCGAGTGCTTTGTTTCGCATTGTAGCAGTCCCCGAGTGCCTTTTTTCCCAGTGTAGGGGCCTCCGAGTGCCTTTTTTTATGCTGCAGGGCCCTCTGAGTGCCTTTCTTTCCAGTGTCGGGGCCACCGAGTGCCTTTTTTTGCGGTTCAGGGGCCTCAGGGTGCATTTTTTTGCAGTGTAGTAGTCTCCAAGTACCTTTTTTTGCAATGTAGGGGCTTCCAAGTGCCTTTCTTGGTGGTTCCGGGCCCTCCGAGTGCCTTGTTTCACATTGTAGCAGCCCCCGAGTGCCTTTTATTGTGCTGTAGGGGCCACCCAGTACCTTTTTTTGTGGTGTGGTCCTCTGAGTGCCTTTTTTTTGTGGTGTAGATGCCTCCGAGTGCCTTTTTTTGCTGTGCAGGGGCCTGTGATTGACTTTTTTGGCAGTGCAGGGGCCTCCGAGTGCCTTTTCTTGTGGTGCACTGGCCTCCGAGTGCCTTTTTTTCCACTGCAGGGGCCTCCAAGTGCCTTTTTTCGCATTGTAGCAGCCCCTGAGTGGCTTTTTTTTGCGGTGTAGCAGCCTCGGAGTGCCTTTTGCCTTTTTTTTGCGGTGTAGCAGCCCCCAAGTGCCTTTTTTGTGGTATCGGGGCCACCGAGTGCCTTTTTTTGCAATGTAGGGGCTTCCGAGTGCCTTCTTTTGTGGTGCAGGGGCCTCCGAGTGCCTTTTTTTGCATTGTAGCAGCCCGCAAGTGCCTTTTTTTGCAATGTGGGGGCCTCCAAGTGCCTTTCTTGGTGGTGTAGGGGCCTCTGAGTGCCTTTTTTTCTGGTGTACAGGCCTGCAAGTGCCTCTTTTTCCAGTGCAGGAGCCTCCGAGTGCCTTTTTTGGTGGTGCAGGGCCCTCCAAGTGCCTTGGTTCACATTGTAGCAGCCCCCAAGTGCTTTTTATTGTGCTGTAGGGGCCACCGAGTGCCTTTTCTTGTGGTTCAGGGGCCACCAAGTGCCTTTTCTTGTGGTTCAGGGCCCTCTGAGTGCCTTTTTATGCATTGTAGCAGCCCCCGAGTGCCTTTTTTTGTGCTGTAGGGGCCACTGAGTGCCTTTTCTTGTGGTGCACTGGCCTGCGAGTGCCTTTTGTTCCAGTGTAGTGGCCTCCGAGTGCCCTGTTTTTGCAGTGCACTGGCCTCTGAGTGCCTTTTTTTCCAGTGTAAGGCCCTCCTAGTGCCTTTTCTTTGTGGTGTAGAGGCCTCCGAGTGCCTTTTTTTGGGGTGCACTGGCCTCCAAGTGCCTTTTATTGCAGTTTAGGGGCCTCCGAGTGCCATTTTATCCATTGTAGCAGCCTCCGAGTGCCTTTTTTTCCGGTGCAGGGGCCTCCAGGTGCCTTTTTTTCCGGTGCAGGGGCCTCCAAGTGCCTTTTGTTCCAGTGTGGGGGCCTCCGATTGCCATTTTATCCATTGTAGCAGCCACCGAGTGCCTTTTTTGTGGTGCACTGGCCTCCAAGTGCCTTTTTTTCCAGTGCAGGGGCCTCCGAGTGCCTTTCTTGGTGGTGTAGCAGCCTCCGAGTGCCTTTTTTTTGCGGTGCAGGGCCCTCCGAGTGCCTTTATTTCCGGTGTAGGGGCACCGGAGTGCCTGTTTTCGCATTGTAGCAGCCACCGAGTGCCTTTTTTTGCCGTGCATGGTCCTCCGAGTGCCTTTTTTTGCAGTGTAGAGGCCTCCGAGTGCCTTCTTTTGTGGTGCAGGAGCCTCCGAGTGCCTTCTTCTGTGGTGCAGGTCCCTCCGAGTGCTGTTTTTTGTGGTGCAGGGCCCTCCAAGTGCCTTGTTTCACATTGTAGCAGCCCCCGAGTGCTTTTTCTTGTGCTGTAGGGGCCACTGAGTGCCTTTTCTTGTGGTTCAGGGGCCACCAAGTGCCTTTTCTTGTGGTTCAGGGTCCTCTGAGTGCCTTTTTTTTGCATTGTAGCAGCCCCCAAGAGCCTTTTTTTTGCTGTAGGGGCCAGTGAGTGCCTTTTCTTGTGGTGCACTGGCCTCCGAGTGCCTTTTGTTCCAGTGTAGTGGCCTCCGAGTGCCTTCTTTTGCAGTGTAGAGGCCTCCAAGTGCCCTGTTTTTGCAGTGCACTGGCCTCCGTGTGCCTTTTGTTCCACTGTAAGGCCCTCCTAGTGCAATTTCTTTGTGGTGTAGAGGCCTCCGAGTGCCTTTTCTTGTGGTGCACTGGCCTCCGAGTGCCTTTTTTTCCATTGTAGCAGCCACCGAGTGCCTTTTTTTCCGGTGCAGGGGCCTCCGAGTGCCTTTTTTTCCGGTGCAGGGGCCTCCAAGTGCCTTTTTTTCCAGTGCAGGGGCCTCCAAGTGCCTTTTTTTCCTAGTGTACAGGCCTGCAAGTGCCTCTTTTTCCAGTGCAGGAGCCTCCGAGTGCTTTTTTTTGTGGTGCAGGGCCCTCCGAGTGCCTTTTTTGCAGCGAGTCGGCCTCCAAGTGCCTTTATATCCGGTGTACAGGCCTGCAAGTGCCTTTTTTTTTCCAGTGCAGGGGCCTCCGAGTGCCTTTTTTGGTGGTGCAGGGCCCTCCAAGTGCCTTGTTTCACATTGTAGCAGCCCCCGAGTGCCTTTTTTTGTGCTGTAGGAGCCACTGAGTGCCTTTTCTTGTGGTTCAGGGGCCTCTGAGTGCTGTTATTTTGGGGGGTGTGGTCCTCCATGTATCTTTTTTTTTGCGGTGTAGTGGCCCCGAGTGCCTTTTATTGTGCTGTAGAGGCCACCGAGTGCCTTTTCTTGTGGTTCAGGGGCCACCAAGTGCCTTTTCTTGTGGTTCAGGGGCCACCAAGTGCCTTTTTTTGCATTGTAGCAGCCCCCGAGTGCCTTTTTTTGTGCTGTAGGGGCCTCCGAGTGCCCTGTTTTTGCAGTGCACTGGCCTCTGTGTGCCTTTTGTTCCAGTGTAGTGGCCTCCGAGTGCCCTTTTTTGGGGTGCACTGGCCTCTGAGTGCCTTTTGTTCCAGTGTAGTGGCCTGCGAGTGCCCTGTTTTTGCAGTGCACTGGCCTCTGAGTGCCTTTTGTTCCAGTGTAGTGGCCTCCTAGTGCCTTTTCTTTGTGGTGTAGAGGCCTCCGAGTGCCCTTTTTTGGGGTGCACTGGCCTCCAAGTGCCTTTTATGGCAGTTTAGGGGCCTCCGAGTGCCATTTTATCCATTTTAGCAGCCTCCGAGTGCCTTTTTTGTGGTGCACTGGCCTCCAAGTGCCCTGTTTTTCAGTGCACTGGCCTCCAAGTGCCTTTTTTTCCGGTGCAGGGGCCTCCAAGTGCCTTTCTTGGTGGTGTAGCAGCCTCCGAGTGCCTTTTTTTGCGGTGCAGGGTCCTCCCAGTGCCTTTATTTCCGGTGTAGGGGCACCGGAGTGCCTGTTTTCGCATTGTAGCAGCCACCGAGTGCCTTTTTTTGCCGTGCATGGTCCTCCGAGTGCCTTTTTTTGCAGTGTAGAGGCCTCCGAGTGCCTTCTTTTGTGGTGCAGGAGCCTCCGAGTGCCTTCTTTTGTGGTGCAGGTCCCTCCGAGTGCCTTTTTTCGCGTTGTAGCAGCCTCCGAGTGCCTTTCTTTTCGCATTGTAGCAGCCCCCGAGTGCCGCCACCAAGTGCCTTTTTTCGTGGTGCAGAGGGCCTCCAAGTGCCTTGTTTCACATTGTAGCAGCCCCCGAGTGCCTTTTTTTGTACTGTAGGAGCCACTGAGTGCCTTTCCTTGTGGTTCAGGGGCCTCCGAGTGCTGTTATTTTGGGGTGTGTGGTCCTCCATGTACCTTTTTTTTGCGGTGCAGTGGCCCCGAGAGCCTTTTCTTGTGGTTCAGGGGCCTCCGAGTGCCTTGTTTCACATTGTAGCAGCCCCCGAGTGCCTTTTATTGTGCTGTAGGGGCCACCCAGTACCTTTTTTTGTGGTGTGGTCCTCTGAGTGCCTTTTTTTTGTGGTGTAGATGCCTCCGAGTGCCTTTTTTTGCTGTGCAGGGGCCTGTGATTGACTTTTTTGGCAGTGCAGGGGCCTCCGAGTGCCTTCTCTTGTGGTGCACTGGCCTCCGAGTGCCTTTTTTTCCACTGCAGGGGCCTCCAAGTGCCTTTTTTCGCATTGTAGCAGCCCCTGAGTGGCTTTTTTTTGCGGTGTAGCAGCCTCGGAGTGCCTTTTGCCTTTTTTTTGCGGTGTAGCAGCCCCCAAGTGCCTTTTTTGTGGTATCGGGGCCACCGAGTGCCTTTTTTTGCAATGTAGGGGCTTCCGAGTGCCTTCTTTTGTGGTGCAGGGGCCTCCGAGTGCCTTTTTTTGCATTGTAGCAGCCCGCAAGTGCCTTTTTTTGCAATGTGGGGGCCTCCAAGTGCCTTTCTTGGTGGTGTAGGGGCCTCTGAGTGCCTTTTTTCTGGTGTACAGGCCTGCAAGTGCCTCTTTTTCCAGTGCAGGAGCCTCCGAGTGCCTTTTTTGGTGGTGCAGGGCCCTCCAAGTGCCTTGGTTCACATTGTAGCAGCCCCCAAGTGCTTTTTATTGTGCTGTAGGGGCCACCGAGTGCCTTTTCTTGTGGTTCAGGGGCCACCGAGTGCCTTTTCTTGTGGTTCAGGGCCCTCTGAGTGCCTTTTTTTGCATTGTAGCAGCCCCCGAGTGCCTTTTTTTGTGCTGTAGGGGCCACTGAGTGCCTTTTCTTGTGGTGCACTGGCCTGCGAGTGCCTTTTGTTCCAGTGTAGAGGCCTCCGAGTGCCCTGTTTTTGCAGTGCACTGGCCTCTGAGTGCCTTTTTCCAGTGTAAGGCCCTCCTAGTGCCTTTTCTTTGTGGTGTAGAGGCCTCCGAGTGCCTTTTTTTGGGGTGCACTGGCCTCCAAGTGCCTTTTATTGCAGTTTAGGGGCCTCCGAGTGCCATTTTATCCATTGTAGCAGCCTCCGAGTGCCTTTTTTTCCGGTGCAGGGGCCTCCAGGTGCCTTTTTTTCCGGTGCAGGGGCCTCCAAGTGCCTTTTGTTCCAGTGTGGGGGCCTCCGATTGCCATTTTATCCATTGTAGCAGCCACCGAGTGCCTTTTTTGTGGTGCACTGGCCTCCAAGTGCCTTTTTTTCCAGTGCAGGGGCCTCCGAGTGCCTTTCTTGGTGGTGTAGCAGCCTCCGAGTGCCTTTTTTTTGCGGTGCAGGGCCCTCCGAGTGCCTTTATTTCCGGTGTAGGGGCACCGGAGTGCCTGTTTTCGCATTGTAGCAGCCACCGAGTGCCTTTTTTTGCCGTGCATGGTCCTCCGAGTGCCTTTTTTTGCAGTGTAGAGGCCTCCGAGTGCCTTCTTTTGTGGTGCAGGAGCCTCCGAGTGCCTTCTTCTGTGGTGCAGGTCCCTCCGAGTGCTGTTTTTTGTGGTGCCGGGCCCTCCAAGTGCCTTGTTTCACATTGTAGCAGCCCCCGAGTGCTTTTTCTTGTGCTGTAGGGGCCACTGAGTGCCTTTTCTTGTGGTTCAGGGGCCACCAAGTGCCTTTTCTTGTGGTTCAGGGTCCTCTGAGTGCCTTTTTTTTGCATTGTAGCAGCCCCCAAGAGCCTTTTTTTTGCTGTAGGGGCCAGTGAGTGCCTTTTCTTGTGGTGCACTGGCCTCCGAGTGCCTTTTGTTCCAGTGTAGTGGCCTCCGAGTGCCTTCTTTTGCAGTGTAGAGGCCTCCAAGTGCCCTGTTTTTGCAGTGCACTGGCCTCCGTGTGCCTTTTGTTCCACTGTAAGGCCCTCCTAGTGCAATTTCTTTGTGGTGTAGAGGCCTCCGAGTGCCTTTTCTTGTGGTGCACTGGCCTCCGAGTGCCTTTTTTTCCATTGTAGCAGCCACCGAGTGCCTTTTTTTCCGGTGCAGGGGCCTCCGAGTGCCTTTTTTTCCGGTGCAGGGGCCTCCAAGTGCCTTTTTTTCCAGTGCAGGGGCCTCCAAGTGCCTTTTTTTCCTAGTGTACAGGCCTGCAAGTGCCTCTTTTTCCAGTGCAGGAGCCTCCGAGTGCTTTTTTTTGTGGTGCAGGGCCCTCCGAGTGCCTTTTTTGCAGCGAGTCGGCCTCCAAGTGCCTTTATATCCGGTGTACAGGCCTGCAAGTGCCTTTTTTTTTCCAGTGCAGGGGCCTCCGAGTGCCTTTTTTGGTGGTGCAGGGCCCTCCAAGTGCCTTGTTTCACATTGTAGCAGCCCCCGAGTGCCTTTTTTTGTGCTGTAGGAGCCACTGAGTGCCTTTTCTTGTGGTTCAGGGGCCTCTGAGTGCTGTTATTTTGGGGGGTGTGGTCCTCCATGTATCTTTTTTTTTGCGGTGTAGTGGCCCCGAGTGCCTTTTATTGTGCTGTAGAGGCCACCGAGTGCCTTTTCTTGTGGTTCAGGGGCCACCAAGTGCCTTTTCTTGTGGTTCAGGGGCCACCAAGTGCCTTTTTTTGCATTGTAGCAGCCCCCGAGTGCCTTTTTTTGTGCTGTAGGGGCCTCCGAGTGCCCTGTTTTTGCAGTGCACTGGCCTCTGTGTGCCTTTTGTTCCAGTGTAGTGGCCTCCGAGTGCCCTGTTTTTGCAGTGCACTGGCCTCTGAGTGCCTTTTGTTCCAGTGTAGTGGCCTGCGAGTGCCCTGTTTTTGCAGTGCACTGGCCTCCGAGTGCCTTTTGTTCCAGTGTAGTGGCCTGCGAGTGCCCTGTTTTTGCAGTGCACTGGCCTCTGAGTGCCTTTTGTTCCAGTGTAGTGGCCTCCTAGTGCCTTTTCTTTGTGGTGTAGAGGCCTCCGAGTGCCCTTTTTTGGGGTGCACTGGCCTCCAAGTGCCTTTTATGGCAGTTTAGGGGCCTCCGAGTGCCATTTTATCCATTTTAGCAGCCTCCGAGTGCCTTTTTTGTGGTGCACTGGCCTCCAAGTGCCCTGTTTTTCAGTGCACTGGCCTCCAAGTGCCTTTTTTTCCGGTGCAGGGGCCTCCAAGTGCCTTTCTTGGTGGTGTAGCAGCCTCCGAGTGCCTTTTTTTGCGGTGCAGGGTCCTCCGAGTGCCTTTTTTTGCAGTGTAGAGGCCTCCGAGTGCCTTCTTTTGTGGTGCAGGAGCCTCCGAGTGCCTTCTTTTGTGGTGCAGGTCCCTCCGAGTGCCTTTTTTCGCGTTGTAGCAGCCTCCGAGTGCCTTTCTTTTCGCATTGTAGCAGCCCCCGAGTGCCGCCACCAAGTGCCTTTTTTCGTGGTGCAGAGGGCCTCCAAGTGCCTTGTTTCACATTGTAGCAGCCCCCGAGTGCCTTTTTTTGTACTGTAGGAGCCACTGAGTGCCTTTCCTTGTGGTTCAGGGGCCTCCGAGTGCTGTTATTTTGGGGTGTGTGGTCCTCCATGTACCTTTTTTTTGCGGTGCAGTGGCCCCGAGAGCCTTTTCTTGTGGTTCAGGGGCCTCCGAGTGCCTTTTTTTGCAGTGTAGCAGCCCCCAAGTGCCTTTTTTTGTGCTGTAGGGGCCTCCGAGTGCCTCTTTTTCCAGTGCGGGAGCCTCCGAGTGCCTTTTTTGGTGGTGCTGGGCCCTCCGAGTGCCTTGTTTCACATATTAGCAGCCCCCAAGTGCCTTTGTTTGTGCTGTCGGGGCCAGCCAGTACCTTTTTTTGTGGTGGGGGCCTCCAAGTGCCATTTTTGTGGTGTAGAGACCTCCGAGTGCCTTTTTTTGCTGTGCAGGGGCCTGTGATGGACTTTTTTGGCAGTGCAGGGGCCACCGAATGCCTTTTCTCGTGGTGCACTGGCCTCCGAGTGCCTTTTATTCCAGTGTAGGGGCCTCCGAGTACCTTTTTTTGCATTGTAGCAGCCCCTGAGTGCCTTTTTTTGCATTGTCGCAGCCCCCAAGTGCCTTTTTTTGTGCTGTAGCGGCCTCCGAGTGCCTTTCTTGGTCGTGTAGGGGCCACTGAGTGCCTTTTTCTGGGGTGTAGAGGCCTCCAAGTGCCTGTTTTTCCAGTGTAAGGGCAACTGAGTGCCTTTTTTTGTGCTGCAGGGCCCTCTGAGTGCCTTTCTTTCCGCTGTAGGGGCATCGGAGTGCCTGTTTTTGCATTGTAGCAGCCCCCGAGTGCCTTTTTTTGTGGTGTAGGGGCCTCCGAGTGCCTTTTTTTCCAGTGTAGGGGCAGCCGAGTGCCTTTTTTTGTGGTGCAGGGGCCTCCGAGTGCCTTTTTTTGTGGTGCAGGGGCCTCCGAGTGCCTTTATTTCCAGTGTACAGGCCTGCAAGTGCCTCTTTTTCCAGTGCAGGAGCCTCCGATTGCCCTTTTTGGTGGTGCAGGGCCCTCCAAGTGCCTTTTTTTGCATTGTAGCAGCCCCCGAGTGCCTTTTATTTTGCTGTATAGGCCACTGAATGCCTTTTCTTGTGGTTCAGGGGCCTCCGAGTGCTGTTATTTTGGGGGGTGTGGTCCTCCATGTACCTTTTTTTTGCATTGTAGCAGCCCCCAAGTGCCTTTTTTTGTGGTGTAGGGGCCTCCGAGTGCCTTTTTTTCCATTGTAGGGGCAGCCGAGTGCCATTTTTTTGCGGTGCAGGGGCCTCCAAGTGCCTTCTTTTGTGCTGCAGGGGCCTCCGAGTGCCTTTTTTTGCATTGTAGCAGCCCCTGAGTGCCTTTTTTTGCATTGTCGCAGCCCCCAAGTGCCTTTTTTTGTGCTGTAGCGGCCCCCAAGTGCCTTTTTTTGTGGTGTAGGGGCAGCCGAGTGCCTTTTTTTGTGGTGTAGGGGCAGCCGAGTGCATTTTTTTTTGCGGTGCACTGGCCTCCAAGTGTCCTGTTTTTCAGTGCACTGGCCTCCGAGTGCCTTTTTTGCGGTGCAGGGGCTGCTGAGCGCCTTTTTTTGCAGTGCAGGGGCTGCTGAGCGCCTTTTTTTGCAGTGTAGTAGCCTCCAAGTGCCTTTTTTTGCAGTGTAGTAGCCTCCAAGTGCCTTTTTTTGTGGTGAAGGGCCCTCCGAGTGCCTTTATATCCGGTGTACAGGCCTGCAAGTGCCTCTTTTTCCAGTGCAGGAGCCTCTGAGTGCTGTTTTTTGTGGTGCAGGGCCCTCCGAGTGCCTTTTGTCGCGTTGTAGCAGCCTCCGAGTGCCTTTCTTTTCGCATTGTAGCAGCCCCCGAGTGCCTTTTTTTGTGCTGTAGGGGCCACCGAGTGCCTTTTTTTGTGGTGCAGGGGCCTCAGGGTGCATTTCTTTGCAGTGTAGTAGCCTCCAAGTGCCTTTTTTTGCAATGTGGGGGCCACCGAGTGCCTTTCTTGGTCGTGTAGGGGCCACTGAGTGCCTTTTTCTGGGGTGTAGAGGCCTCCAAGTGCCTGTTTTTCCAGTGTAAGGGCAACTGAGTGCCTTTTTTTGTGCTGCAGGGCCCTCTGAGTGCCTTTCTTTCCGCTGTAGGGGCATCAGAGTGCCTGTTTTTGCATTGTAGCAGCCCCCGAGTGCCTTTTTTTGTGCTGCAGGGGCCACTGAGTGCCTTTTCTTGTGGTGCACTGGCCTCCGAGTGCCTTTTGTTCCAGTGTAGTGGCCTCCGAGTGCCCTGTTTTTGCAGTGCACTGGCCTCTGAGTGCCTTTTTTTCCAGTGTAAGGCCCTCCTAGTGCCTTTTCCTTGTGGTGTAGAGGCCTCCGAGTGCCTTTTTTTGGGGTGCACTGGCCTCCAAGTGCCTTTTTTTCCGGTGCAGGGGCCTCCAAGTGCCTTTTTTTTGCGGTGTAGGGGCCTCCGAGTGCCTTTTTTTCCAGTGCAGGGGCCTCCAAGTGCCTTTCTTGGTGGTGTAGCAGCCTCCGAGTGCCTTTTTTTGCGGTGCAGGGCCCTCCGAGTGCCTTTATTTCCGGTGTAGGGGCACCGGAGTGCCTGTTTTCGCATTGTAGCAGCCACCGAGTGCCTTTTTTTGCCGTGCATGGTCCTCCGAGTGCCTTTTTTTGCAGTGTAGAGGCCTCCGAGTGCCTTCTTTTGTGGTGCAGGAGCCTCCGAGTGCCTTTTTATGCGTTGTAGCAGCCTCCGAGTGCCTTTCTTTTCGCATTGTAGCAGCCCCCGAGTGCCGCCACCAAGTGCCTTTTTTCGTGGTGCAGAGGGCTCAGGGTGCCTTTTTTTGCAGCGTAGTAGCCTCCAAGTGCCTTTTTTGCAATGTAGGGGCTTCTGAGTGCCTTTCTTGGTGGTGCAGGGGCCTCCAAGTGCCTTTATTTCCAGTGTACAGGCCTGCAAGTGCCTCTTTTCCCAGTGCGTGAGCGCCTTTTTTGTTTTGTAGGAGCCAGAGTGCCTTTTCTTGTGGTTCAGGGGCCTCCGAGTGCTGTTATTTTGGGGTGTGTGGCCCTCCATGTATTTTTTTTTGTGGTGTAGTGGCCCCGAGTGCCTTTTCTTGTGGTGCAGGGCCCTCCAAGTGCCTTTGTTTCTGGTGCAGGGGCCTCTGAGTGCCTTTTTTTGCATTGTCGCAGCCCCCAAGTGCCTTTTTTTGTGCTGTAGGGGCCTCCGAGTGCCTTCTTTTTTGGTGCAGGGGCAGCCGAGTGCCTTTTTTTGTGGTGTGGGGGCCTCCGAGTGCATATTTTTCCATTGCAGGTGCCTCCGAGTGCCTTTCTCTGCGGTGTAGCGGCCTCCGAGTGCCTTTATTTCCAGTGTACAGGCCTGCAAGTGCCTCTTTTCCCAGTGCAGGAGCCTCTGAGTGCCTCTTTTGGTGGTGCCGGGCCCTCCGAGTGCCTTGTTTCACATTGTAGCAGCCCCCGAGTGCCTTTTTTTGCAGTGTAGGGGCCACTCAGTGCCTTTTTCTGGGGTGTAGAGGCCTCCGAGTGCCTGTTTTTCCAGTGGAAGGGCTGCTGAGTGCCTTTTTTTGTGCTGCAGGGCCCTCTGAGTGCCTTTCTTTCCGGTGTAGGGGCACCGGAGTGCCTGTTTTTGCATTGTAGCAGCCCCCAAGTGCCTTTTTTTGTGCTGTCGGGGCCACAGAGTGCCTTTTTTTGCGGTGCAGGGGCCTCAGGGTGCAATTTTTGCAGTGTAGTGGCCCCGAGTGCCTTTTCTTGTGCTGTAGAGGCAGCTGAGTGTCTTTTTTTGTGGTGTGGTCCTCCAAGTGCCTTTCTTTTGTGGTGTCGGGGCCTCTGAGTGCATTTTTTTTTGCGGTGCACTGGCCTCCAAGTGCCCTGTTTTTCAGTGCACTGGCCTCTGAGTGCCTTTCTTTCCATTGTAGGGGCTACTGAGTGCCTTTTTTTTTGCAGTGCAGGGGCTACTGAGTGCCTTTTTTTGCAGTGTAGTAGCCTCCAAGTGCCTTTTTTTGTGGTGAAGGGCCCTCCGAGTGCCTTTTTTTGCAGTGTGTTAGCCTCCGAGTGCCTTTATTTCCAGTGTACAGGCCTGCAAGTGCCTCTTTTCCCAGTGCAGGGGCCTCCGAGTGCCTTTTTTGGTGGTGCAGGGACCTCCAAGTGCCTTGTTTCACATTGTAGCAGCCCCCGAGTGCCTTTTTATTGTGCTGTAGGAGCCACTGAGTGCCTTTCCTTGTGGTTCAGGGGCCTCCGAGTGCTGTTATTTTGGGGTGTGTGGTCCTCCATGTACCTTTTTTTTGCGGTGCAGTGGCCCCGAGGGCCTTTTCTTGTGGTTCAGGGGCCTCCGAGTGCCTTTTTTTGCAGTGTAGCAGCCCCCAAGTGCCTTTTTTTGTGCTGTAGGGGCCTCCGAGTGCCTCTTTTTCCAGTGCGGGAGCCTCCGAGTGCCTTTTTTGGTGGTGCTGGGCCCTCCGAGTGCCTTGTTTCACATATTAGCAGCCCCCAAGTGCCTTTGTTTGTGCTGTCGGGGCCAGCCAGTACCTTTTTTTGTGGTGGGGGCCTCCGAGTGCCTTTTTTTGTGGTGTAGAGACCTCCGAGTGCCTTTTTTTGCTGTGCAGGGGCCTGTGATGGACTTTTTTGGCAGTGCAGGGGCCACCGAATGCCTTTTCTTGTGGTGCACTGGCCTCCAAGTGCCTTTTATTCCAGTGTAGGGGCCTCCGAGTGCCTTTTTTTGCATTGTCGCAGCCCCCAAGTGCCTTTTTTTGTGGTGTAGGGGCAGCCGAGTGCCTTTTTTTGTGGTGTAGGCGCAGCCGAGTGCATTTTTTTTTGCGGTGCACTGGCCTCCAAGTGCCTTTTTTGCGGTGCAGGGGGTACTAAGCGCCTTTTTTTGCAGTGCAGGGGCTGCTGAGCGCCTTTTTTTGCAGTGCAGGGGCTACTGAGTGCCTTTTTTTGCAGTGTAGTAGCCTCCAAGTGCCTTTTTTTGCAGTGTAGTAGCCTCCAAGTGCCTTTTTTTGTGGTGAAGGGCCCTCTGAGTGCCTTTATATCCGGTGTACAGGCCTGCAAGTGCCTCTTTTTCCAGTGCAGGAGCCTCTGAGTGCTGTTTTTTGTGGTGCAGGGCCCTCCGAGTGCCTTTTGTCGCGTTGTAGCAGCCTCCGAGTGCCTTTCTTTTCGCATTGTAGCAGCCCCCGAGTGCCTTTTTTTGTGCTGTAGGGGCCACCGAGTGCCTTTTTTTGGTGGTGCAGGGGCCTCAGGGTGCATTTCTTTGCAGTGTAGTAGCCTCCAAGTGCCTTTTTTTGCAATGTGGGGGCCACCGAGTGCCTTTCTTGGTCGTGTAGGGGCCACTGAGTGCCTTTTTCTGGGGTGTAGAGGCCTCCAAGTGCCTGTTTTGCCAGTGGAAGGGCAGCTGAGTGCCTTTTTTTGTGCTGCAGGGCCCTCTGAGTGCCTTTCTTTCCGCTGTAGGGGCATCGGAGTGCCTGTTTTTGCATTGTAGCAGCCCCCGAGTGCCTTTTTTTGTGGTGTTGGGGCCACCGAGTGCCTTTTTTTGCGGTGCAGGGGCCTCAGGGTGCATTTTTTTGCAGTGTAGTAGCCTCCAAGTGCCTTTTTTTGCAATGTAGGGGCTTCTGAGTGCCTTTTTGGTCGTGCCGGGCCCCCTGAATGCCTTGTTTCACATTGTAGCAGCCCCCGAGTGCATTTGTTTGTGCTGTCGGGGCCACCCAGTACCTTTTTTTGTGGTGTGGTCCTCCGAATGCCTTTTTTTTGTGGTGTAGACGCCTCCGAGTGCCTTTTTTTCCATTTTAGCAACCTCCAAGTGCCTTTTTTTTGCGGTGTAGGGGCCTCCGAGTGCCTTTTTTTCCAGTGCAGGTGCCTCCGAGTGCCTTTTTTTCCAGTGTACAGGCCTGCAAGTGCCTCTTTTTCCTGTGCAGGAGCCTCCGAGTGCCTCTTTTGGTGGTGCAGGGGCTTCCGAGTGCTTTGTTTCGCATTGTAGCAGTCCCCGAGTGCCTTTTTTTGCAGTGTAGGGGCCACTGAGTGCCTTTTTTCTGGGGTGTAGAGGCCTCCGAGTGCCTTTTTTCCCAGTGTAGGGGCCTCCGAGTGCCTTTTTTTATGCTGCAGGGCCCTCTGAGTGCCTTTCTTTCCAGTGTCGGGGCCACCGAGTGCCTTTTTTTGCAGTTCAGGGGCCTCAGGGTGCATTTTTTTGCAGTGTAGTAGTCTCCAAGTACCTTTTTTTGCAATGTAGGGGCTTCCAAGTGCCTTTCTTGGTGGTTCCGGGCCCTCCGAGTGCCTTGTTTCACATTGTAGCAGCCCCCGAGTGCCTTTTTTTGTGTTGTAGGGGCCACCGAGTGCCTTCTTTTGCGGTGCATGGTCCTCCGAGTGCCTTTTTTTGCAGTGTAGAGGCCTCCAAGTGCCTTTTTTGTGATGTAGGGGCTTCTGAGAGCCTTTTTTTTGCAGTGTAGCGACCTGCGAGTACCTTTTCTTGTGGTTCACTGTTCTCCGGGTGCCTGTTTTTGTGGTGCAGGGTCCCCCAAGTGCCTTTGTTTGAGGTGCACTGCTGTCTGAGTGCCTTTTTTTTGCAGTGAAGGGACATCTAAGTGCCTTTTTTTCCGGCCTAGCGGCCTCCAAGTGCCTATTTTTGCGATGCAGGCTCCCAAAGTGCCTTTTTTTCCAGTATAGTGTCCTCCATGTGCATATTTTTGCAGTGCATCGCCTCCTAGTGCCCTTTTTTCCCAGTGCTCATGCCTCCAAGTGCCTTTTTTTCTGTTATGGTCCTTCAACGTTCTGTGATATCACTTTACCCTCTGCCTGAAATGATATTGTCAGGCCCACCACTGCTGGATGAGATAGTCATGTCACTTCTGCCTCACGGCCTGGTAGGCCAGTCAGGCCCATCAGTCCTTGTTCTGCTTGTGAGGTTGCTTCTGCCTCTGTGCTTGATAGGCCAGTGGCAGGGCCATGCCTCCTGACTGGGCTTGTGAGGATACTTGTGTCTCCATGCCAAAAAGGGCAGTGGCAGGCCCATGGTTGCTGGTTGTGTCTTATGATGTCACTTTGACCTGCATGCCATTGCATGCATGGCATGCATGGGCATGCACTGCCACGCCCATGGCTGCTGGTCTGCTTGGGTGTTCCCTTCTTTCTCCGTGCTTGATGCGCCATGGCAGGCCCAGAGCTGCTGGCTGTGCTTGTGAGGTCCCTTTGACCTCAGTGCCTGATGAGGCACTCAGAGCGCCATGAGTCCTGCCTGTGCTTCTGAGCTCACTTCTGCCTCAGTGCCTGATTGGCAAGTGGCAGGCCACCGGCTGCTTGCTGAGGTAGTGAGGTCATTTTTACCAGCAGCCCTAAACTTAGCGCTACGGGATGTTCAGAATCCTCCGTGACAGCCTCTAGGACTATTGCCAGTGGAAATTCTTTTGGGGAGACCTTTAGCCACAGTGGGCAACTCAGGCTAAAAGCAACCGCTTGGGTGGAGATGAGCGAATTACACTTACAAAAGGTAGGGGAAAAGCTCAGTGGGCCCACTCAGTACCAGGTGACGTGCAAGCACACGCTAGCCAGCCTGGACATAAGGGTTGGTACAGATAGTCACCTGAAAGTCCGAAGTGCAACCAAATCTCGGGAGGCCCCTACACTGTACTGTTGAGTTCTTATTTCGCTGTTAAACTTCCAGGTAAAGAAAATTGGCTCTAGTCAGATGTAAAGCGGCTGAGTGGACCGGAAGCACCACATGAGCTAAGCCGTCCGGGACATTAAATGTTACAAAGTGTGGCGTGTAACACTTGCTTGTGTTGTTAGTTGTTGTGGTGACCTTTGTGCTTGCACTGGAGTATTGTTTAACCGCCCTAGCAAAAAACCAACCTGGGGGTAAAATGTGTTGTAGCCAAAATCGAGGAGAAGCAATTTGGGAAGCAAATGAGGAACGCTCTTGTTCCTACTTGTATCAAATAGCGCATCCACAGAGTTGACAGCATGTTGCAGTGCCTACCACGTTGAAGGTGAGGCAAAAGCCCTGGAGGAGCATCCCATACGGATAGAAATGGGACCAAGACGTTACCCAAACTGAGAAGAAGTCCAGTGTGTCACTAACTACAAATTGTAGTGACTCTCGCCTGGTGCCGGAGAGACGATTGCACTGAAAACTTCCGCCTTCCATTGCCCGGGTCCCGGCAGACCCCGGTGATGTGTTCTAACAAACGCTCTTGTAATGGGAGTGTAACTTGTAAGTCTACTCCATTAGTTCTACCCTGCACTCTCAGGAACGAGCTTTCAACACTCTCTCCTGCTTTAACCACTTCCCCAATGCTCTCCATTTTAACTTTCCCTGCGGTCACTGCAGGAACAGCCCGACCATCTCCGCAGAGCTCCCACGGAGTTAAATCAACCGGAACACAAAAGTTACTGTTGAACCCTTTGTGGTCTCTAAAACTTGTAGCGTTACTCAGGCGAGAGAACATGTCTATGATTAAACCATCCTGTCTGCCATTTTTAAATACAGCTTACACCGCATGGCTGGAATGGTTACGCAAGCGGACCTGAAGCGCCAAATGGCGAGAAAGAAAGGATGTCAGTGGTGTTACAGGGCCAGGATTAGGAGGTCTAAATAGCATCGATGCTGAGGCATTAGTGAATAAGTGCCACAAACAGAGATGTGTCTACATTAGCAAAGCAAAGCCATTACGATCATCTCTGTTACCTCTTGGAAGTAATCAACGGCGCTCCTCTCAGATTTCTACCTCAGTGGGAGCTCAAAGAAGGAAAGCTCATCAGCTTCCTTAGTTGCATCAGGAGGAGCTCAAACTAATGTTTCTTTGGCGGTCCATTGTATCCAAGCCAAATGGACACAATCCGGACCAGTTGCAACAACTCGGGCAGGTGAGAAAGGGCTCCTACCCAGTGAAATTCGCAAAGCAGGACTCCTTCCAAAGGAGTTCAGCGTTAAGGAATCTTGGACTGCCACCATCTAGAGTTAATCAGAGTCAGGCTAGGGCAGCCCCATGACATTGCCTCCCGTGCCTCACTTACACCACGTCCACTCACAGCTGCCTCCTAAGAATGCCCGCCTGCTCAGCTGCCTGTCTGAACAGCCCACGCTGACTGGCAAGAGCTGTTGCCAAGCAAGCTTGACCTGCATGCGCAGGGCAGCCCCACAGCACTTTCACAGCTGCCTTCCTCGCCGGTTGACACTTACAGCAGGGCTATTCCCTCCGAACGCCTAGGAGTGCCACACTGCTCCAACGCCTCCACTGACAGTCAGGGCTCACAGGCAGGAGCTAGTCCCAGCCAAGCTTCCCCTGCATGCCTACGGCAGTCCCACAACAGGATAACGGCTTGCCTTCCTTTCCTGTCAACATTAATAGCACTGCTATTCCCGCCTTCCTCCTAGCAATGCCACGTTGCTCAAATGCCTGTCCAACGAGCAAGGGCTGCTAGGCAAGAGCGCGGGTATGCGAAACTAGCCTTGGGCAGCCCCACAAGACGTACCCATCTCGCCTTCCTCCCCGTCAACAATTACAGCAGGCGTACTCACAGCTTCCTCCTAAGAATGCCCAGCTGCTCAGACGCCTGTCCGAACAGCAAGGGCCGCTAGGCAAGAGCTCTGGGCATGCCAAGCTTGCCTCGGGCAGCCCACAGCATATTCCCTGCGCTCTTTCTAGGTGAGGGCCTTTTGGCCTTTACCCCCTGGCTACTCCCAGCTTAGTCCTAAGAATGCCAAAATGCTCAGACGCCTTTGCGAGCAAGCAGGGCTCAAAAGCAAGAGCTCGTCCCCACCACACAAGCCACAGCAGGCCCACAACACGTTCACAGTTGCCTTCCTCTCCTGTCCACACTTAAAGGATGCGTACTCACGCCTTACTCCGAGGAGTGCCACATTGCGCAAACGCCTCTCTCTCCTGTCAGTCCTCACAGGCAAGAATTCTGGACACAAGTTGGAAAAGAGCTTCTGGCAGCCGCACAAGATATGCGCAGCTCACCGTTCACTTGTGTCGCCGATCACACCAGGCGTACTCAGCGCTTCCTCCAATGAATGCCAGAATAGTCAGTGGCGCGTCCGAGCAGCCAGGGCTCACAGACAAGAGCCTTCATCCCTGAGGCCACCGCACAGTATGTTCCTGAGTGGCCATCCTCTCCTGGCAAAACAGAGGGGCTTGCTCGCTCTAAGTGTGGAGGGAAGAAGTGGGCAAACTGCGAACCTGTTGTAGAGCTGCCTTAGATATGCAGCTCAAGCCTGTGAGCGCTGGCTGTTCGGACAGCCGTCGGAGCAGTCTGTCGTGCTTAGGCAGAAGCTGTGAGTACGCCTGGTGTAACTGTCGACAGGGAGGCTGGTGAGCCCGGCTCGTTTTGCGGCCCTGCCAGAGACAATCTTCTCCTGCCCAGCTCTCTTGCCTATGAGTGCCGCCTCTCCGGAGAAGCCTCTGAGCAGCCGAGCCCTCTTAAGAGTAAGCATGGTGTAATTGTTGATGGGGAGGATGGCGAAATGTGACTTCCTGTGTTGTGCCAAGAACGCTCGCCTGAGAGTAATGACAGGGCAGAAAGGCATTTGAGCAGTGTGCCACTCCTAGCAGTAGGCTGGGAATCGGCGCGCTGTAACTGTCAGCAGGCGAAGAAGGCAAGTCGTCAACGTGTTGTGGAGCTGCCCTAAGCATGCAGTGCAAGCTTGCTGGGGCAACTCTTTTGCTGTGAGCTCTGGATGTTCGGACAGTCGTCTGGCATTCTTAGGCAGAAGCTGTGAGTACGCCTGGTGTAATTGTCGATGGGGGGACGATGGCGAGACGGGCTCATTTTGCTGTGCTCCCAGAGACAAGCTTGTCGTGCCCAGCGCTCTTGCCCGTGAGCTTTCTAAAGCATAAGCCTGGTGTAATTGTCGACAGGTCTCACAGGCAAGAGTGCTGGACTCCCCCCCGCCCCAGGATTGCTCTGCATGCTTAGGGCAGCCCGACAACACATTCACAGCTGCCTTCCTCGCCGGTCAACACTTACAGCAGGGCTATTCCTCCCGAACGCCTAGGCGTGCCACACTGCTCCAACGCCTCCACTGACAGTCAGGGCTCACAGGCAGGAGCTAGTCCCAGCCAAGCTTCCCCTGCATGCCTATGGCAGTCCCACAACAGGATAACGGCTTGCCTTCTTCTCCTGTCGACGTTAAAAGCACGTCGGCTCCCACCTTCCTCCTAGCAATGCCACGTTGCTCAAATGCCTGTCCAACGAGCAAGGGCTGCTGGGCATGCCAAGCTTGCCTCGGGCAGCCCCACAAGACGTACCCGTCTCGCCTTCCTCCCCCGTCGGCAAACACACCATGCGTACTCACAGCTTCCTGCTAAGAATGCCAGAGTGCTCAGATGCCTGAGCGAACGACAAGTGCAGAGAGGTAATAGCTCTGGGCATGCCAAGCTTCCCTTTGGCAGCCCACAAAATATTCCCTTGCTCTCTTCCTAGGTGCGCGCCTTTTGGCCCTTTACACCACGGCTACTCACAAGCCTTATTCCCGAGAATGCCGGCCGGCTCCGACACCCGTCGTGGCAGAAGTGGATTCAGAGGGGAGAGCTCTGGGCACTACAGGCTTGCCTCGGGCAGCCTCACAAAAAAAAAAAAATCCAGGTCTCGCTTTCCTTCCCTGTGGACAGTTACAGCAGCACTCTTCCCACCTCACTCCTGGGATAGGCAGAGGTATCACATGCCTCTCCCACTTCGCAGCACTCACAGGCAGGAGTTCTTGAGTTCTTCTGTGTCCACGGCTCACCTTCTTTGCCTCTCGACACTTACAGCAGGCCTACTCCCCCACAACTGCTCGGAGTGCCACACTGCTCCAATGCTTCTCTCCGCGTCAGTACGCACAAGGAAGAATTCTGGACACCAGCTGGAAAAGAGCTTCTGGCAGCTCCAGAAGACATACCGGCGCACTCCTCCGCAGTCAACAATTACACAAGGCTTTCTCCTAAGAATGCCAGCCTGCTCAGACGCCTGTCCAAAGAGCAGAAATGGGTTCAGAGGCGAGTGTGCTGGGCACGACAGGCTTGCTTCGGGCAGCCTCACAAAAAGTCCAGGTCTCGCTTTCTGTCCCTGTGGACACTTACAGCAGGCCTCTTCCCACCTCACTCCTAGGCGTGCCACAAGTATCACCCGCCTCTCCCACTTGTCAGCACTCACAGGCAAGAGCTCTGGGCACACCAAACTGGCTTCCGGCAGTCTCGCAAAAAGCCCCCCTCTCCCCATCCTCCTCCAGCGATAATAAGACCAGGCCAACTCAAAGCTTCCTCCTAAGAATGCCAGAAGACTCAGATACAGCCAGGGCTCACAGGCAAGAGCTCTTCCCACGCAAGCCTGACCATCCCTGAGGCCACTGCACAGCATGTTCACGAGCCGGGGGGCCCTTCCTATCCTGGCGACACATACAGCGGGGTTTGCTTGCTCTGTGGCGAGGAGAGAAGAGGTAGGCAAAGTGCGAGCCTGTTGTAGAGCCGCCTTAGATATGCAGAGCAAGTCTGTTCGGAAAGGTGTCAGAGCAGTCTGGCACTCAGGAGGAAGTTGTGAGTACGCCTGGTGTAATTGTCAACGGGGAGGATGGCGAGACGGGCTCATCTGATGGGGCTGCGCAAGACAAGCTTGGCGTGCCCAGATCTCATGCCTGTGCATTCTGACAGGTGGAGAGGCGTTTAATCAGCGTAGACCAAATAGGCGTAAGGTGGGAAAAGGCCTTGTGTTATCGTCGACAGGCGAATAAGGCGAGACTGGGAATTTTGGCGAAACTGCCCGAAGAAAGCTGTCCTTGCCCAGAGCGCTTGCCTGTGAGCCTTTGCTTTTCGGACAGGTGTCTGAGTATTTTAGCAGTCTTCAGAATAAGGTGCGAGCAGAAGTGGTGCGTCGACCAGGTCGATGTGGGGTGGTAGTCAAGGGCACGTTCTGCGGGGCTGCCTGAGCAAAGCTTGGCATGCCCAGAGCTCTTTCCTATGAAAGCTTGCTGGTCTCAGACCCCTGTCCCAGCAGCCAGGGCTCACAAGGCAAGAGCTTTTCCCAAGCACGCTTGACTTTCATCCCTAAAGCAGCCGCACAACACAACCAGGTTGGCCGTCCTCTCCTGGCGGTACTTACAGAGGGACTTGCTTGCTCTGTGTTGGGAGAAGAGGTAGGCAAACTGCGAAACTGTTGGAGAGCTGGCTAAGATATGCAGCTCGGGTCTGTGAGCTCTGGCTGTTCGGACAGGCAGATGAGCAGTCTGGCATTCTAAGGAGGAAGCTATGAGGACACCTGGTGTAATTGTCCATGGGGAGGATGGCGAGACGGGCTCGTCTTGTGGAGCGGCCCGAGACAAGCTTGTCATTTCCAGAGCGCTCGCCTGTGAGTACTGACGAGGAGAGCGCCGTTTGAGCAGTGTGGCACTCCTAGCAGTAAGGTGGAATAGGCCTGCTGTATGTGTCGACGGGCAAAGAAGGGGAGCCGGGAACGTGTCGTTGGGCTGCCCTGAGCATGAGGAGCAAGCTTGGTGGGGGCAGCTCTCTTGGCTGTGAGCGCAGTCGACAGTTACACCAGGCTGACGCCTAAGAAAGTAAGCTTGCTCGGACGCCTGTCCGGAGAGCCGGCACTCATGGGCAAGAGCTCTGGACACAACAAGCTTGTCTCGGGACGGCCCATGGGCAAGCCTGATTCTCCATCTTCCCTCGTCGACAATTGCACCAGGCGTTCTCACAGCTTCCTCCTAAGAATGCCAGCCTGCTCAGCTGCCTGTCTGAACAGCCAGAGCTCACAGGCTTGAGTTGCATATCTAAGGTGGCTCTACAACATTTTCGCAGTTTGCTTACCTCCACACAGCGTAAGCAAGCCCCGCTGTAAGTGTCGCCAGGAGAGGAAAGGCCCCCCGCCCGTGAACGGGCAGTGCGGCTGCCTTAGGGATAAAAGTCAAGCGTGGTTGGGAAGAGCTCTTGCCTGTGAACGCTGGCTGTTCGGGCAGGCGTCTGAGCATTTTGACATTCATAGGAGGAAGCTTTGAGTTGGCCTGGTCTTATAATCGCGGGGGAGGATGGCGAGAAAGGGCGTTTCGCGAGGCTGCCGGAAGCACAATTGGAGTGCCCAGAGCTCTTGCCTCTGAACCCCTTTCTGTTCGGACAGTTGTCTGAGCAGGCTGGCATTCTCAGCAGTAAGGCTTGTATACCTGTCAAACAAGGGTCATATGGGAATTTGGCTCTTCTTCCGGCCTTCCGGATGGAAGCTTGTCCTGCCCAGAGGTCTTGCCTGTGAGCAGGCGGGCATTCTTTGGAGGAAGCTGTGAGTGGATGTGGTGTAAGTGTCCACGGGGAGGATGGCGAGATGGGCAGAGCTTCGAGAGACAAGCTTGTCGTGCCCAGAGCGCTTGACTGTGAGTACTGACAGGGGCGAGAGACACGTTTGAGCAGAGTTGCACTCCCAGCAGTAGGATGCAACTGCAGTGTCGACAGCATCTGCGAGGCCTGGGTGTTCGGACAGTTGTCTGGCATTCTTAGGAGGAGGCTTTGAATACGCCTGCTGTAAGAGTCGACGGAGAGCCGGGTCATCTCACAGGGCTGCCAGAGACAAGCTTGGCTGCCCAGACCTCTTGCCAATGAGTGGCGGCTCTCTGGACAGGCGTCCGAGAGGATGGCTTTCTTAGGAGTCAGCCTGGTGTAGTTGTCGACTGCACTCACAGGCAAGAGCTCTGGGCACGGCCAGCTTGCTTCGAGCAGTCTCGCAAAAATTCCTCATCTCGCCTTTCTCCTGTGTTGGCAATTACACAGGGCTATGCCCACCTTACTGCTAGGAGTGTCACATTGTTTAAACGTCTCTCCCGTGTCTTTTCCCACAGGCATGAGCTCTGGGCATGCCAAGCTTGTGTCGGGCAGCCCTACAAGACGAGCCCGTCTCGCCATCCTCCCCATTGATAATAAGACCAGGCATACTCAAAGCTTCCGCCTAAGAATGCTAGACTGCTCAGACGGCTGTCCGAACAACCAGAGCTCACAGCGTTGATCTGCGGCTCTCCAACAGGTTCGCAGTTTGCCTACCTCTTCTCTCCACACTTAGAACAAGCAAGCCCCGCTTTACGTGCTGCCAGCAGAGAATGGCCACTCAGGAATGCGCTGTGCGGTGGCCAGAGCCCAGGCTGTTCGGACAGTTGTCTGAGCAGTCTGGCATTCTTAGGAGGAAGCTCTGAGTATGCCTGGTGTAATTGCCGACGGGGAGGAAGGCGAGATGTGGACTTCTTGTGGGACTGCCAGAAAGAAGCTTGTGTCCAGAGCGCTTGCCTGTGACTGCAGCCCTGTCCAGAGAGGATCTGAGCAGGCTTGCTTTCTTAAGATTCAGCCTGCTGTAATTGTCGATTGCGCTCACAGGGAAGAGCACTGCCCCAGCAAGCTTGCTCCGCATGCTCAGGGCAGCCCAACAGCACGTTCCCGCTCCCCTTCTTTGCCTGTCGGCACGTACAGCAGGCCTATTCCACCTTACTGCTAGGACTGCCACACTGCTCAAACGGCTCTCCCCTCGTCAGTACTCACAGGCGAGCGCTCCGGACATGACAAGCTTGTCTCTTGAAGCTCACAAGAAACCTCCATCTCGCCCTCCTTCCCTTCGACAATTGCAACAGGCGTACTCACAACTTCCTCCTAAGATGCCAGACTGCTCTGACACCTTTCAGAACATGCAGAGCTCACAGACCTGAGCTGCATATATCTAAGGCGGCTCTACAACAGATGTATACTTTGCCTACCTCGTCTCGCCACACTTAGAGCAAGCCCCACTGTTAGCGGCGCCAGGAGAGGAAGGCCACTTGTGAACGTGCTGTGCGGTGGCCTCAGGGATGGTCAGGCTTGCGTGGGAAGAGCTCTTGCCTGTGAGCCCTGGCTGTATCTGAGTCTTCTGGCATTCTTAGGAGGAAGCTTTGAGTTGGCCTGGTCTTATTATCGCTGGAGGAGGATGGGGAGAGGGGGGCTTTTTGCGAGACTGCCGGAAGCCAGTTTGGTGTGCCCAGAGCTCTTGCCTGTGAGTGCTGACAAGTGGGAGAGGCGGGTGATACTTGTGGCACGCCTAGGAGTGAGGTGGGAAGAGGCCTGCTGTAAGTGTCCACAGGGACAGAAAGCGAGACCTGGACTTTTTGTGAGGCTGCCCAAAGCAAGCCTGTCGTGCCCAGCACACTCGCCTCTGAACCCATTTCTGCTCTTTGGACAGGCGTCTGAGCAGGCTGGCATTCTTAGGAGAAAGCCTTGTGTAATTGTTGACTGCGGAGGAGTGCGCCGGTATGTCTTCTGGAGCTGCCAGAAGCTCTTTTCCAGCTGGTGTCCAGAATTCTTCCTTGTGCGTACTGACGCGGAGAGAAGCATTGGAGCAGTGTGGCACTCCGAGCAGTTGTGGGGGAGTAGGCCTGCTGTAAGTGTCGAGAGGCAAAGAAGGCGAGCCGTGGACGCAGACGAACTCAAGAACTCCTGCCTGTGAGTGCTGCGAAGTGGGAGAGGCATGTGATACCTCTGCCTATCCCAGGAGTGAGGTGGGAAGAGTGCTGCTGTAAGTGTCCACAGGGAAGGAAAGCGAGACCTGGATTTTTTTTTTTGTGAGGCTGCCCGAGGCAAGCCTGTAGTGCCCAGAGCTCTCCCCTCTGAATCCACTTCTGCCACGACGGGTGTCGGAGCCGGCCGGCATTCTCGGGAATAAGGCTTGTGAGTAGCCGTGGTGTAAAGGGCCAAAAGGCGCGCACCTAGGAAGAGAGCAAGGGAATATTTTGTGGGCTGCCAAAGGGAAGCTTGGCATGCCCAGAGCTATTACCTCTCTGCACTTGTCGTTCGCTCAGGCATCTGAGCACTCTGGCATTCTTAGCAGGAAGCTGTGAGTACGCATGGTGTGTTTGCCGACGGGGGAGGAAGGCGAGACGGGTACGTCTTGTGGGGCTGCCCGAGGCAAGCTTGGCATGCCCAGCAGCCCTTGCTCGTTGGACAGGCATTTGAGCAACGTGGCATTGCTAGGAGGAAGGTGGGAGCCGACGTGCTTTTAACGTCGACAGGAGAAGAAGGCAAGCCGTTATCCTGTTGTGGGACTGCCATAGGCATGCAGGGGAAGCTTGGCTGGGACTAGCTCCTGCCTGTGAGCCCTGACTGTCAGTGGAGGCATTGGAGCAGTGTGGCACGCCTAGGCGTTCGGGAGGAATAGCCCTGCTGTAAGTGTTGACCGGCGAGGAAGGCAGCTGTGAATGTGTTGTCGGGCTGCCCTAAGCATGCAGAGCAATCCTGGGGCGGGGGGGAGTCCAGCACTCTTGCCTGTGAGACCTGTCGACAATTACACCAGGCTTATGCTTTAGAAAGCTCACGGGCAAGAGCGCTGGGCACGACAAGCTTGTCTCTGGGAGCACAGCAAAATGAGCCCGTCTCGCCATCGTCCCCCCATCGACAATTACACCAGGCGTACTCACAGCTTCTGCCTAAGAATGCCAGACGACTGTCCGAACATCCAGAGCTCACAGCAAAAGAGTTGCCCCAGCAAGCTTGCACTGCATGCTTAGGGCAGCTCCACAACACGTTGACGACTTGCCTTCTTCGCCTGCTGACAGTTACAGCGCGCCGATTCCCAGCCTACTGCTAGGAGTGGCACACTGCTCAAATGCCTTTCTGCCCTGTCATTACTCTCAGGCGAGCGTTCTTGGCACAACAAGCTTGTCTCTGGCAGCCCCACAGGAAGTCACATTTCGCCATCCTCCCCATCAACAATTACACCATGCTTACTCTTAAGAGGGCTCGGCTGCTCAGAGGCTTCTCCGGAGAGGCGGCACTCATAAGCAAGAGAGCTGGGCAGGAGAAGATTGTCTCTGGCAGGGCCGCAAAACGAGCCGGGCTCACCAGCCTCCCCGTCGACAGTTACACCAGGCGTACTCACAGCTTCTTCCTAAGCGCGACAGACTGCTCCGACGGCTGTCCGAACAGCCAGCGCTCACAGGCTTGAGCTGCATATCTAAGGCAGCTCTACAACAGGTTCGCAGTTTGCCCACTTCTTCCCTCCACACTTAGAGCGAGCAAGCCCCTCTGTTTTGCCAGGAGAGGATGGCCACTCAGGAACATACTGTGCGGTGGCCTCAGGGATGAAGGCTCTTGTCTGTGAGCCCTGGCTGCTCGGACGCGCCACTGACTATTCTGGCATTCATTGGAGGAAGCGCTGAGTACGCCTGGTGTGATCGGCGACACAAGTGAACGGTGAGCTGCGCATATCTTGTGCGGCTGCCAGAAGCTCTTTTCCAACTTGTGTCCAGAATTCTTGCCTGTGAGGACTGACAGGAGAGAGAGGCGTTTGCGCAATGTGGCACTCCTCGGAGTAAGGCGTGAGTACGCATCCTTTAAGTGTGGACAGGAGAGGAAGGCAACTGTGAACGTGTTGTGGGCCTGCTGTGGCTTGTGTGGTGGGGACGAGCTCTTGCTTTTGAGCCCTGCTTGCTCGCAAAGGCGTCTGAGCATTTTGGCATTCTTAGGACTAAGCTGGGAGTAGCCAGGGGGTAAAGGCCAAAAGGCCCTCACCTAGAAAGAGCGCAGGGAATATGCTGTGGGCTGCCCGAGGCAAGCTTGGCATGCCCAGAGCTCTTGCCTAGCGGCCCTTGCTGTTCGGACAGGCGTCTGAGCAGCTGGGCATTCTTAGGAGGAAGCTGTGAGTACGCCTGCTGTAATTGTTGACGGGGAGGAAGGCGAGATGGGTACGTCTTGTGGGGCTGCCCAAGGCTAGTTTCGCATACCCGCGCTCTTGCCTAGCAGCCCTTGCTCGTTGGACAGGCATTTGAGCAACGTGGCATTGCTAGGAGGAAGGCGGGAATAGCAGTGCTATTAATGTCGACAGGAAAGGAAGGCAAGCCGTTATCCTGTTGTGGGACTGCCGTAGGCATGCAGGGGAAGCTTGGCTGGGACTAGCTCCTGCCTGTGAGCCCTGACTGTCAGTGGAGGCGTTGGAGCAGTGTGGCACTCCTAGGCGTTCGGAGGGAATAGCCCTGCTGTAAGTGTCAACCGGCGAGGAAGGCAGCTGTGAAAGTGCTGTGGGGCTGCCCTGCGCATGCAGGTCAAGCTTGCTTGGCAACAGCTCTTGCCAGTCAGCGTGGGCTGTTCAGACAGGCAGCTGAGCAGGCGGGCATTCTTAGGAGGCAGCTGTGAGTGGACGTGGTGTAAGTGAGGCACGGGAGGCAATGTCATGGGGCTGCCCTAGCCTGACTCTGATTAACTCTAGATGGTGGCAGTCCAAGATTCCTTAACGCTGAACTCCTTTGGAAGGAGTCCTGCTTTGCGAATTTCACTGGGTAGGAGCCCTTTCTCACCTGCCCGAGTTGTTGCAACTGGTCCGGATTGTGTCCATTTGGCTTGGATACAATGGACCGCCAAAGAAACATTAGTTTGAGCTCCTCCTGATGCAACTAAGGAAGCTGATGAGCTTTCCTTCTTTGAGCTCCCACTGAGGTAGAAATCTGAGAGGAGCGCCGTTGATTACTTCCAAGAGGTAACAGAGATGATCGTAATGGCTTTGCTTTGCTAATGTAGACACATCTCTGTTTGTGGCACTTATTCACTAATGCCTCAGCATCGATGCTATTTAGACCTCCTAATCCTGGCCCTGTAACACCACTGACATCCTTTCTTTCTCGCCATTTGGCGCTTCAGGTCCGCTTGCGTAACCATTCCAGCCATGCGGTGTAAGCTGTATTTAAAAATGGCAGACAGGATGGTTTAATCATAGACATGTTCTCTCGCCTGAGTAACGCTACAAGTTTTAGAGACCACAAAGGGTTCAACAGTAACTTTTGTGTTCCGGTTGATTTAACTCCGTGGGAGCTCTGCGGAGATGGTCGGGCTGTTCCTGCAGTGACCGCAGGGAAAGTTAAAATGGAGAGCATTGGGGAAGTGGTTAAAGCAGGAGAGAGTGTTGAAAGCTCGTTCCTGAGAGTGCAGGGTAGAACTAATGGAGTAGACTTACAAGTTACACTCCCATTACAAGAGCGTTCGTTAGAACACATCACCGGGGTCTGCCGGGACCCGGGCAATGGAAGGCGGAAGTTTTCAGTGCAATCGTCTCTCCGGCACCAGGCGAGAGTCACTACAATTTGTAGTTAGTGACACACTGGACTTCTTCTCAGTTTGGGTAACGTCTTGGTCCCATTTCTATCCGTATGGGATGCTCCTCCAGGGCTTTTGCCTCACCTTCAACGTGGTAGGCACTGCAACATGCTGTCAACTCTGTGGATGCGCTATTTGATACAAGTAGGAACAAGAGCGTTCCTCATTTGCTTCCCAAATTGCTTCTCCTCGATTTTGGCTACAACACATTTTACCCCCAGGTTGGTTTTTTGCTAGGGCGGTTAAACAATACTCCAGTGCAAGCACAAAGGTCACCACAACAACTAACAACACAAGCAAGTGTTACACGCCACACTTTGTAACATTTAATGTCCCGGACGGCTTAGCTCATGTGGTGCTTCCGGTCCACTCAGCCGCTTTACATCTGACTAGAGCCAATTTTCTTTACCTGGAAGTTTAACAGCGAAATAAGAACTCAACAGTACAGTGTAGGGGCCTCCCGAGATTTGGTTGCACTTCGGACTTTCAGGTGACTATCTGTACCAACCCTTATGTCCAGGCTGGCTAGCGTGTGCTTGCACGTCACCTGGTACTGAGTGGGCCCACTGAGCTTTTCCCCTACCTTTTGTAAGTGTAATTCGCTCATCTCCACCCAAGCGGTTGCTTTTAGCCTGAGTTGCCCACTGTGGCTAAAGGTCTCCCCAAAAGAATTTCCACTGGCAATAGTCCTAGAGGCTGTCACGGAGGATTCTGAACATCCCGTAGCGCTAAGTTTAGGGCTGCTGGTAAAAATGACCTCACTACCTCAGCAAGCAGCCGGTGGCCTGCCACTTGCCAATCAGGCACTGAGGCAGAAGTGAGCTCAGAAGCACAGGCAGGACTCATGGCGCTCTGAGTGCCTCATCAGGCACTGAGGTCAAAGGGACCTCACAAGCACAGCCAGCAGCTCTGGGCCTGCCATGGCGCATCAAGCACGGAGAAAGAAGGGAACACCCAAGCAGACCAGCAGCCATGGGCGTGGCAGTGCCCTTTTTGGCATGGAGACACAAGTATCCTCACAAGCCCAGTCAGGAGGCATGGCCCTGCCACTGGCCTATCAAGCACAGAGGCAGAAGCAACCTCACAAGCAGAGCAAGGACTGATGGGCCTGACTGGCCTACCAGGCCGTGAGGCAGAAGTGACATGACTATCTCATCCAGCAGTGGTGGACCTGACAATATCATTTCAGGCAGAGGGTAAAGTGATATCACAGAACGTTGAAGGACCATAACAGAAAAAAAGGCACTTGGAGGCATGAGCACTGGGAAAAAAGGGCACTAGGAGGCGATGCACTGCAAAAATATGCACATGGAGGACACTATACTGGAAAAAAAGGCACTTTGGGAGCCTGCATCGCAAAAATAGGCACTTGGAGGCCGCTAGGCCGGAAAAAAAGGCACTTAGATGCTCCTTCACTGCAAAAAAAAGGCACTCAGACAGCAATGCACCTCAAACAAAGGCACTCGGGGGCTGCCCCTACACTGGAAAAAAAGGCACTCGGTGGCCCCTACAGCACAAAAAAAGGCACTTGGGGGCTGCTACAATGCAAAAGGCACTCGGTGGCCCCTGCACCACAAAAAAAAGGCACTCGGAAGCCCATACATTGCAAAAAAAGGCACTCGGTGGCCCCTGAACCACAAAAAGGCACTTGGGGGCTGCTACACCGCAAAAAAAAGGCCAAAAGCACTCCGAGGATGCCACACCGCAAAAAAAAAGCCACTCAGGGGCTGCTACAATGCGAAAAAAGGCACTTGGAGGCCCCTGCAGTGGAAAAAAAGGCACTCGGAGGCCAGTGCACCACAAGAAAAGGCACTCGGTGGCCCCTGCACTGCCAAAAAAGTCAATCACAGGCCCCTGCACAGCAAAAAAAGGCACTCGGAGGCATCTACACCACAAAAAAAAGGCACTCGGAGGACCACACCACAAAAAAAGGTACTGGGTAGCCCCGACAGCACAATAAAAGGCACTCGGGGGCTGCTACAAGGTGAAACAAGGCACTCGGAGGGCCCGGCACGACCAAAAAGGCACTCAGAAGCCCCTACATTGCAAAAAAAAGGCACTTGGAAGCTACTACACTGCAAAAAAATGCACCCTGAGGCCCCTGCACCGCATAAAAAGGCACTCGGTGGCCCCTACAGCGGAAAGAAAGGCATCAGAGGGCCCTGCAGCATAAAAAAAGGCACTCGGAGGCCCCTACACTGGGAAAAAAGGCACTCGGAGGCCTCTACACCCCAGAAAAAAGGCACTCAGTGGCCCCTACACTGCAAAAAAAGGCACTCGGGGACTGCTACAATGCGAAACAAAGCACTCAGAAGCCCCTACACGACCAAAAGAGGCACTCGGAGGCTCCTGTACAGGAAAAAGAGCCACTTGCAGGCCTGTACACTGGAAATAAAGGCACTCGGAGTTTGCTAAAATGGAAAAAAAGGCACTCGGAGGCATCTACACCACAGCAAAAAAAGGCATTCGGAGGACCACACCACAAAAAAAGGTACTGGGTGGCCCCGACAGCACAAACAAATGCACTCGGGGGCTGCTACAATGTGAAACAAGGCACTCGGAGGGCCCGGCACGACCAAAAAGGCACTCGGAAGCCCCTACATTGCAAAAAAAGGCACTTGGAAGCTACTACACTGCAAAAAAATGCACCCTGAGGCCCCTGCACCACAAAAAAAGGCACTCGGGGGCTGCTACAATGCGAAAACAGGCACTACGATGCCCCTACACCGGAAAGAAAGGCACTCAGAGGGACCTGCAGCACAAAAAAAGGCACTCAGCTGCCCCTACACTGGAAAAACAGGCACTTGGAGGCCTCTACACCACAGAAAAAGGCACTCTGGCCCCTACACGACCAAGAAAGGCACTCGGTGGCCCCCACGTTGCAAAAAAAGGCACTTGGAGGCTACTACACGGCAAAGAAATGCACCCTGAGGCCCACGCACAGCAAAAAAAAGGCACTTAGTAGCCCCTGCACCGCAATAAAAGGCACTCAGAGGCCTCCACATTGCAAAAAAAGGCACTTGGAGGCTCCTGCACTGGAAAAAGAGTCACTTGCAGGCCTGTACAGCAGAAAAAAGGCACTCAGAGGCCCCTACACCACCAAGAAAGGCACTCGGAAGACACCCTACATTGCAAAAAAAGGCACTTGGAGGCCACTACCCTGCAAAGAAATGCACCCTGAGGCCCACACACAGCAAAAAAAAGGCACTTAGTAGCCCCTGCACCGCAATAAAAGGCACTCAGAGGCCTCCACACCACAAAAAAAGGCACTCGGAGGCCAGTGCACCGAAAAAACAGGGCACTTGGAGGCCAGTGCACCACAAAAGAAAATTCACCCAGAGGCCCCTGCACCACAAAAGAAAGGCACTTGGAGGACCACACCACAAAAATAGGCGCTCAGCTGCCCCTACACTGGAAAAAAAGGCACTCGGAGGCCCCTACAGCACAAAAAAAGGCACTTGGGGGCTGCTACAATGCAAAAAAAGGCACTCGGAGGCCCCTGCACCACAAAAAAAGGCACTCGGAGGCCCCTGCACCACAAAAAAAAGGCACTCGGAAGCCCATACATTGCAAAAAAAGGCACTCGGTGGCCCCGATACCACAAAAAAGGCACTTGGGGGCTGCTACACCGCAAAAAAAAAAGGCCAAAGGCACTCCGAGGCTGCTACACCGCAAAAAAAAAGCCACTCGGGCTGCTACAATGTGAAAAAAGGCACTTGGAGGCCCCTGCAGTGGAAAAAAAGGCACTCGGAGGCCAGTGCACCACAAGAAAAGGCACTCGGTGGCCCCTGCACTGCCAAAAAAGTCAATCACAGGCCCCTGCACAGCAAAAAAAGGTACTCGGAGGCATCTACACCACAAAAAAAAGGCACTCGGAGGACCACACCACAAAAAAAGGTACTGGGTAGCCCCGACAGCACAAACAAATGCACTCGGGGGCTGCTACAAGGTGAAACAAGGCACTCGGAGGGCCCGGCACGACCAAAAAGGCACTCAGAAGCCCCTACATTGCAAAAAAAAGGCACTTGGAAGCTACTACACTGCAAAAAAATGCACCCTGAGGCCCCTGCACCGCATAAAAAGGCACTCGGTGGCCCCTACAGCGGAAAGAAAGGCATCAGAGGGCCCTGCAGCATAAAAAAAGGCACTCGGAGGCCCCTACACTGGGAAAAAAGGCACTCGGAGGCCTCTACACCCAAGAAAAAGGCACTCAGTGGCCCCTACACTGCAAAAAAAGGCACTCGGGGACTGCTACAATGCGAAACAAAGCACTCAGAAGCCCCTACACGACCAAAAGAGGCACTCGGAGGCTCCTGTACAGGAAAAAGAGCCACTTGCAGGCCTGTACACTGGAAATAAAGGCACTCGGAGTTTGCTAAAATGGAAAAAAAGGCACTCGGAGGCATCTACACCACAGCAAAAAAAGGCATTCGGAGGACCACACCACAAAAAAAGGTACTGGGTGGCCCCGACAGCACAAACAAATGCACTCGGGGGCTGCTACAATGTGAAACAAGGCACTCGGAGGGCCCGGCACGACCAAAAAGGCACTCGGAAGCCCCTACATTGCAAAAAAAGGCACTTGGAAGCTACTACACTGCAAAAAAATGCACCCTGAGGCCCCTGCACCACAAAAAAAGGCACTCGGGGGCTGCTACAATGCGAAAACAGGCACTACGATGCCCCTACACCGGAAAGAAAGGCACTCAGAGGGACCTGCAGCACAAAAAAAGGCACTCAGCTGCCCCTACACTGGAAAAACAGGCACTTGGAGGCCTCTACACCACAGAAAAAGGCACTCTGGCCCCTACACGACCAAGAAAGGCACTCGGTGGCCCCCACGTTGCAAAAAAAGGCACGTGGAGGCTACTACACTGCAAAAAAATGCACCCTCAGGCCCCTGCACCGCAAAAAAAGGCACTCGGAAGCCCCTGCATTGCACTGCAGAAAAAAGGCACTCGGGGGCTGCTACAATGTGAAACAAGGCACTCGGAGGGCCCGGCACCACCAAAAGAGGCACTCGGAGGCTCCTGCACCACCAAGAAAGGCACTCGGTGGCCCCCACATTGCAAAAAAAGGCACTTGGAGGCTACTACACTGCAAAAAAATGCACCCTCAGGCCCCTGCACCACAAAAAAAGGCACTCGGAAGCCCCTGCATTGCAAAGAAAGGCACTCGGAGGCCTCCACACCACAAAAAAAGGCACTCGGAGGACCACACCACAAAAAAAGGCACTCGGCTGCCCCTACACCACAAGATAAGGCACTCAGTGGCCCCTACAGCACAAAAAAAGGCACTTGGTGGCTGCTAAAAATGCAAAAAAAGGCACTCAGAGGCTGCTACAACGCGAAAAAAGGCACTCAGAGGGCCCTGCACCACAAAAAAAAGCACTCGGAGGCTCCTGCACTGGAAAAAGAGGCACTTGCAGGCTTGTACACTGGAAATAAAGGCACTCGGAGGCCCCAGCACCACAAAAAAAGGCACTCGGAGGCCCCAGCACCACAAAAAAAGGCACTCGGAGGCCCCAGCACCACAAAAAAAGGCACTCGGAGGCCCCAGCACCACAAAAAAAGGCACTCGGAGGCCCCAGCACCACAAAAAAAGGCACTCGGAGGCCCCAGCACCACAAAAAAAGGCACTCGGAGGCCCCAGCACCACAAAAAAAGGCACTCGGGGGCTGCTACAATGTGATACAAGGCACTCTGAGGGCCCAGCACCACCAAAAAAGGCACTCGGAGGCCCCTGCACTGGGAAAAGAGCCACTTGCAGGCCTGTACACTGGAAATAAAGGCACTTGGCGGCCCCTGCACTGGAAAAAGAGGCACTTGCAGGCCTGTACACTGGAAATAAAGGCACTTGGAAGCCCCCACATTGCAAAAAAAAGCACTCGGTGGCTCCTGCACCACAAAAAAAGGCACTCGGTGGCCCCTGCACCGCAAAAAAAGGCACTTGGAGGCCTCTACAACACCTTCCACTGCCCTATCAGACACAGAGGCTCATGTGACCTCACAAGGACAGGAAGCTGCCAGGGGCCTGCCAGTGGCCTGTCAGGCACTGGTACTTCTGTGAGCTCACAAGCAGAGTCAGCAGCCATGGGCATCCCACTGCCTGATGAGGCACTGAGACAAAGGTGACCTCAAAATGCAGCCAGCACGCAGAGGCCTGCCACTGGCCTATCAGGCAATAGGACTGCCGTGACCTCAAAAGGTCAGCCAGCAGCCAATGGCCTCGCACTGACCTATCAGGCAATAGGACTGCTGTGACCTCACGTACACAGCCAGCAGGTATGGACCTCCCACTGGCTATCAGGCACTCAGACTGCTGTGACCTCACAAGCACAGCAAACAGCCAGGGGCCTGCCACTGCCCTATAGGGCACAGAGGCTGCTGTGACCTGACAAGCACAGCCAGCAGCCAGGGGCCTGCCACTGGCCTGTGAAGCACTGAGGCTGCTGTGAGCTCAGAAGCACAGCCAAGCAGACAGGGGCCTGCCACTGGCCTATCAGGCACTGAGGCTGCTGTGATCTCCCAAGCACAGCCAGCAGCGAAGGGCCTGCCACTGGCCTGTAGGGAACGGAGGCTGATGTTACCTCACAAACACAGCCAGCAGCCATTGGCCTCCCACTGGCCTATGAGGCACTGAGGCTGCTGTGACCTCACAAGCACAGCCAGCAGCCATTGGCCTGCCACTGGCCTATGAGGCACTGAGGCTACTGAACCCCTGGTTTCAGTAAAGCTGGGGAACGAAACAGTTAAATTTTTAGTAGACACCGGAGCAGCATATTCAGTACTAAATAGCTGTAAGGGACCAATGAGTAAATTCTCTATGCCAGTAATTGGGGCCACGGGAAAGCGAGAGGTCAAACCTTTCTTTCAACCAATTAAATGTGAAATAGGAAATAAGGTGTTAACACATGAATTCTTATACATGCCAGAATGCCCATTACCCCTAATGGGGAGGGATTTACTGAATAAACTGGGGGCACAGATAACCTTTGATCAAAACAAAGTTAAGGTGCACATTCCACAAAGTAACGCCTGGAAGGCACAAGCATATATGTTGCAGAAAGCACTGGATTCCGAACAGGTGGAGGATGGACCAAGCGAAATTCCCTCTGAAGTAATGGACGCAGTAATCCCTTTTGTGTGGGCAACAGAGAAACCTGGATGAGCCAGATGTGCAGAACCGGTAAAGGTGGAATTAAAACAAGGAGCTAAACCGGTAAGACGAAAACAGTATCCCATGAAGTTAGAGGCCCGTGTTGGACTGGAGCCTATGATTAATAATTTCTTAAAGTATGGACTGTTGCGAGAATGTCAGTCCGAGTACAATACTCCAATCCTGCCTGTAAAAAAACCACATTCACAAGAATATCGTCTAGTACAGGATTTGCGAGCTATTAACCAGATAGTGACTGATGTGCACCCAGTGGTACCCAATCCATACACTTTGTTAACGACGATAAATGATTCCAATGTCTATTTTACAGTATTGGACTTAAAAGATGCTTTCTTCTGTATCCCTTTGGAGGAACAAAGTCAGCAATTATTCGCCTTTGAGTGGGAAAGTCCTACAACGAAACGCAAAATGCAGTTGTGCTGGACAGTACTCCCTCAAGGATTCAAGAACAGCCCTACAATTTTTGGTAATGTACTTGCGAAAGAATTAGAATTATGGCAAGGTAAGAAAGAGACCACTACCTTATTACAGTATGTGGACGATATCTTACTGGGGGCAGACACTATTGAAGAATGTAGAGAAACAACCATCAGTTTATTAAATTTTTGGGGAACAGCGGGATACAGGGTGTCTCGGAAAAAAAAGTACAGATCATGAAGGAAAGCGTAATCTATCTAGGATTTGAAATATCCCAGGGGGAAAGAAAATTAGGAATTGAAAGAAAAGAAGTGATTTGTCAGATCGCCCCCCCCAAAATCAAAAAGAGAACTCAGGGGATTTTTAGGAATGGCTGGGTGGTGTCGCCTGTGGATACCTAATTTTGGATTAATGGCAAAACCTTTATATGAAGCTGTTAAGGGGCCAGGAGACTTGCTGGAGTGGACTCCAGAATGCCGAAAAGGATTTGATGAAATCAAGATTGCTCTCATGAGTGCCCCTGCATTAGGACTTCCGAACCTAACAAAGCCATTTGAGCTTTATGTACATGAGAGAGGGCACCAGGCTTTGGGAGTGCTTGTACAGACTTTAGGAAATTGGAAAAGGCCTGTGGCTTACTTTTCAAGACAGCTGGATAAAGTGAGTGCAGGGTGGCCAGGATGCCTCAGAGCAGTTGCAGCTGCTGTGCTGTTAATACAAGAGGCACGAAAATTGACATTGGGACAAAAAGTGACTGTTTATGTGCCACATGCTGTTGCAGCAGTGTTAGAACAAAAAGGGCATCACTGGTTATCCCCAAGTAGGATGGTGCAGTACCAGGCAGTGATACTTGAGTAAGAAGATGTAACCATGAAGGTGTCTAATACCCTTAATCCGGCATCTCTATTACCACTTCATGAAGAGGGGAGGTTGGCTCATGACTGTCTGCAAACTATTGAGCGAGTATATTCCAGCCGTCCAGATTTGAGAGATATTCCGTTGCAGAATCCAGACTGGGAATTATTTACCGATGGGAGCAGTTTTATAGTAAAGGGAGAAAGAAGGGCTGGATACGCTGTTGTCACTTTGGAAGGAGAAATCGAAGCAAGATCGCTACCAGCAAATACATCCGCCCAGAAAGCAGAACTGATTGCTTTAACCCGGGCTCTGGAATTATCAGAGGGAAAACGGACTAATGTGTTTACAGATTCAAAATACGCCTTTGGGGTTATACATGCCCATGGCGCAATTTGGAAAGAAAGAGGATTGCTATCTTCTCAAGGGAATCCTATAAAATACAGTAAGGAGATTATGAGACTACTCAAAGCAGTTAATAAACCCAAAGAAATAGCAGTAATGCATTGCAAAGCGCACCAGTCCGGACAGACTGACATAGTTAAAGGGAACAAAAGGGCTGATGAGGCTGCAAAAAGGGCAGCATTATCCGTGTCGGTGGCAGCCTTAGTTCCAGAAAGAATGTTAAAAATGGAAATTCCGGTATACACTGAAAAAGAAAATAAATTAGCAGAAATACTGAAATGCATAAAAACTCCCGAAGGATGGTGGGTGACATCTACTGGACAATGTGTGGTAACTTTGCCGATAATGAAGAAGCTGATGAAGCAAATACATGATAGCACCCACATGGGAGCCGAGGCACTGGTTGAAACAGTTAAAAGATTTGCTGTGGGAGTCAGTATGTTAATAATTGCAAAGGGTATTACACAAAAATGTGAAATCTGTCTTAGAAATAATCCCAAGATTCAGAAGACGCCCCCCCCCAGGGGAAGTAAAAAGGGGCTTCATGCCCGGGGATTACTGGCAAATTGATTTTTCTGAATTACCAAAATGTAATGGATATAAATATTTGTTGGTGATTGTTGACACCTTCTCAGGATGGCCTGAAGCTTTCCCGTGTCGTACCAATAAAGCCAGGGAGGTAGTGAAAATGTTATTAAAAGAAATTATACCAAGATTTGGGGTACCAGAAGGGTTTTCTTCAGACAGGGGACCTCATTTTATAGCAGAAATAGTACAGCAAATCTCAAAAATACTACAAATTAAATGGGACTTACATACCCCCTGGAGGCCACAATCCAGTGGAAAAGTGGAAAGAATGAATCAAACAATTGAGAGACGAGACAGGTAGGAAAATTGTGTCAGGAGACTCAGATGAAATGGACTGATGTTTTACCTCTGGCATTATTAAGAATCAGAATAACCCCAAGGGTTAGGGAGAAAGTTAGTCCATTTGAGATTCTGTATGGTAAACCTTACACTGTAAATCTAACTGGAAATGAAATTCAAATGCACGTTAAGGGCGATCAAATTTTAAGTGATTATCTCTTGTCTATGGCAAAGGTTCTTACTTCTCTCCGTAGGTACATCCAGTTAAGATCTCCTGTACTTTTAGATTCACCTGTACATTCATTCCAGCCGGGAGATCAAGTGTATCTTCGGACCTGGAAGGACGAGCCATTGGTAGAAAAGTGGAGGGGACCGTATCTTGTACTGCTAACAACAAATACTGCTGTGAAACTGCAGGGAATTGATTCCTGGATCCACTACACCCGAGTGAAAGCAGTACCTCGAGAGACGTGGAAAGCTGAACAAGTTCAACCTTTAAAGTTAAAAATATATAAAGATATATGAGTTGTATTAGAAGAGAATCGGTTTTAAATTTAGATTGTATTCAGGAAAGAATTGCTTTATCTGTTTGTTAGGAATAGGGTTAATATTGTTGTTATGGTATCTATGGTATCTGTGTAAAAATGATGTTCTCCCAAATAACCAGGGGAGAAATGTGGTGGTTAGTTTTTCTAAGTTACCTGAGCCAAACAATTAAAGGGAATCAGGAAGGATTTTGGAGCCATAATCTCCATTTGGAAATAATTACGAAATCTATGAAGATAATTAACCAGAAGGATTGCTGGGTGTGTACCCACTTCCCTGAACATTCCAACAAGGGCGTCCCCCTAATTGGAGTGCCTCTTAACTTTTCCTTTATGGAATTTATGAGGCAGATAAGAAATGATAGTGATCAAACGAAATATAATGAAACAACCGAACAGGAATGGGAAGTCCAGAGTGTGACAGGAGATTATTATCAATGTATCCGAAGATGTAATAATAGTAATAAATGGTGGGAAAAAACTGTACTCTATGGAAAGCAACCGATCAACTGTACTGGAGCCATTAAGGTGGGAGGTTATAAAAATTGCTCTCAGATACCTGAAATAGGTTATAAGTGGCCAAGTAAGGAACTAAATGGGTGGCGTGTTCCGAAAGGTAGTGGATGGTATTGGTTGTGTGGAAACAAGGCACGAAAAGTGCTACCTCCTAATTGGTCAGGGACGTGTACTTTAGGGGCAATAATCCCTAATGTTACTATAAGAAAAGAACTGAGTAATAAATACCAAAAATCCTGGCTAAGAACATTCATGAGGAGACAAAGGAGGGTCAATAATCCTTTAATAGATCGACCTACTAGGTTGCAGTCATTCGTAAGGTGGCTGTTTCCACAATTGGGAGTGAGTGAACTTGAAAAAGCAATAGCAAATATTTCAGCAGTTATTGAAAAAAATAGGGAATAAAACCTCTGATGCCATTGCAGCTTTACAAGAGGAGGTTTCAGAAATTGCTAAAATAAGTACCCAAAACAGGATGGCTCTAGATATGTTATTGGCATCTCAGGGAGGAGTATGTACAGTAATAAATACTAGTTGCTGTGTATATGTGGATCAAAGCGGGAGAATTTCTACCGATCTAAACGAAATCTGGAAGCAGACTGAAATCTTACATGGGGTTCAGAAAGATGATACTTCTTTCGGATTTGAAGAAACATGGAAATGGTTGACTTCCTGGTTCCCTGATGTGAGCTCATGGGTTAAAAAATGTTTAACAATTTTAGGATTGGTGTTAGTAGTTTTTGTATGCGTTTATGTAGTGATTCAATGTATTTCTAAGTGTTATATGAAACTAATATGGGAAAGATTTTAAAAGAGTGAGACTAATATGAAAATGATCATATAAGTCTCAAAGGGGGGAATTGTTACAAGACAACCCTAAGAAGCTCAGAAAGAATGTTCGAAGTAGGTAGATTTGGATAACTTCTATCTTAGATAGAATTTGCTTAGCATGAGTAGCCGCACACTTGCTTAGCATAAGTAGCTAAATTTGCTGAAGCCTTAGGCCGCGCTCCTAGTTCGTTAAGAAAAGGACTCAGAGCTGGTGCAGGCTGGAAAGATAAGGGAGTTACAAGCAGTCTGCATTCCTGTGCCCCACTCTCCGAAAGGGAGGATGCCAAGGCTGAGAAATAAGGCCTGTTTGGGCGCCAAGACCTTGGGAAGCAAAAAGCTTCCTCTCACTGTTAAAACAGTGATGATTAAGGGGTCTGGATTATGTCTTCTTCCTCAGGGCCTTAGAAGATAACACCTACTGACCCAGCTGGGGCAGTGTTAATTAATTGACCAGGACCTTGAGAAGCAGGGGTGGGACCCAGGGAAATGTGAAGAAATCATTAACCAATCAGTGTAAAAGAGGAAGGAAGTCACAAATATGGCAAATTTGATTGTATAAAAGCTACCTGAAAAGTTGGGGGGGTGTGCTCGATTTGTGGAAAACCACTGAGCACCCAGGCTTGCGCAACTCTGAAATAAATAAACAAATGTCTCTCCTGAGTGTGTAATTATTGGCTCACTGCACACCAGGCAACGAATCCGCTTTTCGGACAACACTGTGACCTCACAAGCACAGCCAGCAGCCATTGGCCTTCCACTGCCCGATGAGGAGCTGACACTGCTCTGACCTCACAAGCACAGCACACTGTCACGGGCCTGCCACTGCCATAAAGGGCACAGAGGCTGCTGTGACCTCACAAGCAAACCAAGCAGCCATTGGCCTCCCACGGACCTATCAGGCAGTGAGGCTGCTGTGACATCACAAGCACAGCCAGCAGCTGTGGGTCTGCCACTGGCCTATCAGGCTGTAGGAGTATTGTGACCTGACAAGCACAGCCAGCAGGTATGGGCCTGCCACCACCCTCAAGGGCAGGGAGGCTTCTGTAACCTCACAAGCACAGCCAGCAGCCATGGGCCTGCCATTGGCCTGTGAAGCACTGAGGCTGCTGTGACCTCACAAGCACAGCCAGCAGCTATGGGCCTGCCACTGCCCTATAGGGCAGGGAGGCTGCTGTGACCTCACAAGCACAGCGAGGAGCCAGAGGCCTGCCATTGCCCTATAAGGTACAGAGACAAATGTGACCTCAAAAGCCAGCCAGCAGACAGGGGCCTTCCATGGGCCTATCAGGCAACAGGACTGTTGTGACCTGACAAGCAAAGCCAGCAGCTATGGGCCTGCCACTGCCCTATAGGGAATGGAGGCTGCTGTGACCTCACAAGCACAGCCAGCAGCTATGGGCCTGCTACTGCCCTATAGGGCACTGAGGCTGCTGTGACCTCACAAGCACAGCGAGGAGCCAGGGGCCTGCCACTGCCCTATAAGGTACAGAGACAAAAGTGACCTGAAAAGGCAGCCAGCAGACAGAGGCCTGCCACAGGCCTATCAGGAAATAGCACTACTGTGACCTGACAAGCACAGCCAGCAGCTACGGGCCTGCCACTGGCCTATCAGGCACGGAGGCTGCTGGGACCTCAGAAACACACCCAGCAGCCATTGGCCTGCCACTAGCCTATCAGGCAATAGGACTGCATTGACCTGACAAGCACAGCCAGAAGCCAGGGGCGTGCCACTGACCTATCAGGCAATAGGACTGCTGTGACCTCACAAGCACAGCCAGCAGCCAGGGCCTGCTGCTGCCCTGTGAGGTACAGAGACAAATGTGACCTGAAAACGCGGCCAGCAGCCAGGGGCCTGCCACTGCCCGATAAGACACGGAGGCTGCTGTGACGTCACAAGCAAAGCCAGCAGCTGTGGGTCTGCCACTGGCCTATGAGGCACGGAGGCTGCTGTGACCTGACAAGCACAGCCAGCAGCCAGGGGCCTGCCATTGGCCTGTGAAGCACTGAGGCTGCTGTAACCTCACAAGCACAGCCAGCAGCCAGGGGCCTGCCACTGCCCTATGAGAAACTGAGGCTGCTGTGACCTCACAGGCAAAGCCAGCAGCTGTGGGTCTGCCACTGGCCTATCAGGCTGTAGGAGTCTTGTGACCTGACAAGCACAGCCAGCAGCCAGGGGCCTGCCACTGGCCTGTGAAGCACTGAGGCTGCTATGACCTCACGAGCCCAGGCAGCAGCTATGGGCCTGCCACTGCCCTACAGGGCACTGGGGCTGCTGTGACCTCACAAGCACAGCCAGCAGCTATGGGCCTACCACTGCCCGATGAGGCGCTGACGCTGCTGTCAACTCAGAAGCACAGCAAACAGTCAGGGGCCTGCCACTGCCCTAAAGGGCATGGGGGCTGCTGTGACCTCACAAGCACAGCCAGCAGATGGGGCCTGCCACTGGCCTATAGGGAACGGAGGCTGCTGTGACCTCACAAACACAGCCAGCAGCCATTGGCCTTCCACTGCCCAATGAGGCGCTGACACTGCTCTGACCTCACAAGCACAGCACACTGTCACGGGCCTGCCACTGCCATAAAGGGCACGGAAGCTGCTGTGACCTCACAAGCACAGCCAGCAGCCAGGGGCCTGCCATTGGCCTGTGAAGCACTGAGGCTGCTGTGACCTCACAAGCACAGCCAGCAGCCAGGGGCCTGCCACTGCCCTATGAGAAACTGAGGCTGCTGTGACCTGACAAGCAAAGGCAGCAGCTGTGGGTCTGCCACTGGCCTATCAGGCTGTAGGAGTCTTGTGACCTCCCAAGCACAGCCAAGCAGACAGGGGCCTGCCACTGGCCTATAGGGAACGGAGGCTGCTGTGACCTCACAAACACAGCCAGCAGCCATTGGCCTTCCACTGCCCAATGAGGCGCTGACACTGCTCTGACCTCACAAGCACAGCACACTCTCACGGGCCTGCCACTGCCATAAAGGGCACGGAGGCTTCTCTGACCTCACAAGCATAGCCAGCAGCCAGGGGCCTGACACTGGCCTGTGAAGCACTCAGGCTGCTGTGACGTCACAAGCACAGCTAGCAGCCAAGGGCCTGCCACTGGCCTATAAGACACTGAGGCTGCTGTGACCTCACAAGCAAAGCCAGCAGCTATGGGTCTGCCACTGGCCTACCAGTCTGTAGGAGTGTTGTGACCTGACAAGCACAGCCAGCAGCTATGGGCCTGCCACTGCCCTCAAGGGCAGGGAGGCTGCTGTGACCTCACAAGCACAGCCAGCAGCTATGGGCCTGCCATGGCGCATCAAGCACGGAGAAAGAAGGGAACACCCAAGCAAACCAGCAGCCATGGGCGTGGCAGTGCATGCCCATGCATGCCATGCATGCAATGGCATGCAGGTCAAAGTGACATCATAAGACACAACCAGCAACCATGGGCCTGCCACTGCCCTTTTTGGCATGGAGACACAAGTATCCTCACAAGCCCAGTCAGGAGGCATGGCCCTGCCACTGGCCTATCAAGCACAGAGGCAGAAGCAACCTCACAAGCAGAACAAGGACTGATGGGCCTGACTGGCCTACCAGGCCGTGAGGCAGAAGTGACATGACTATCTCATCCAGCAGTGGTGGACCAGACAATATTATTTCAGGCAGAGGGTAAAGTGATATCACAGAACGTTGAAGGACCATAACAGAAAAAAAGGCACTTAGAGGCATGAGCACTGGGAAAAAAGGGCACTAGGAGGCGATGCACTGCAAAAATATGCACAAGGCGGACACTCCTGCACCACAAAAGAAGGCACTCGGAGGCCCCTGACCCACAAGAAAAGGCACTCGGTGGCCCCTACAGCACAATAAAAGGCACTCGGGGGCTGCTACAATGTGAAACAAGGCACTCTGAGGTCCCAGCACTACCAAAAAAGGCACTCGGAGGCCCCTGCACTGGGAAAAGAGCCACTTGCAGGCCTGTACACTGGAAATAAAGGCACTTGGCGGCCCCTGCACTGGAAAAAGTGGCACTTGCAGGCCTGTACACTGGAAATAAAGGCACTTGGAGGCCCCAGCACCACAAAAAAAGGCACTCGGAAGCCCCCACATTGCAAAAAAAGGCACTCGGTGGCCCCTGCATCGCAAAAAAAGGCACTCGGTGGCCCCTGCATCGCAAAAAAAGGCACTCGGTGGCCCCTGCACCGCAAAAAAAGGCACTTGGAGGCCTCTACAACACCTTCCACTGCCCTATCAGACACAGAGGCTCATGTGACCTCACAAGGACAGGAAGCCGCCAGGGGCCTGCCAGGGGCCTGTCAGGTACTGGTACTTCTGTGAGCTCACAAGCATAGTCAGCAGCCATGGGCATCCCACTGCCTGATGAGGCACTGAGACAAAGGTGACCTCAAAATGCAGCCAGCATGCAGAGGCCTGCCACTGGCCTATCAGGCAATAGGACTGCCGTGACCTAAAAAGGACGGCCAGCAGCCAATGGCCTCGCACTGGCCTATCAGGCAATAGGACTGCTGTGACCTCACGAGCACAGCCAGCAGCCAGGGGCCTGACACTGGCCTGTAAAGCACTGAGGCTGCTGTGACCTCACAAGCACAGCCAGCAGTGAAGGGCCTGCCACTGGCCTATAGGGAACAGAGGCTGATGTTACCTCACAAACACAGCCAGCAGCCATTGGCCTTCCACTGCCCTATGAGGTGCTGACACTGCTCTGACCTCACAAGCACAGCACACTGTCACGGGCCTGCCACTGCCATAAAGGGCACGGAAGCTGCTGTGACCTCACAAGCACAGCCAGCAGCCAGGGGCCTGCCGCTGGCCTGTGAAGCACTGAGGCTGCTGTGACCTCACGAGCCCAGGCAGCAGCTATGGGCCTGCCACTGCCCTGTAGGGCAGGGAGGCTGCTGTGACCTCACAAGCACAGCGAGGAGCCAGAGGCCTGCCATTGCCCTATAAGGTACACAGACAAATGTGACCTCAAAAGGCAGTCAGCAGACAGGGGCCTGCCACGGGCCTATCAGGACATAGGACTGCTCTGACCTCACAAGCACAGTCAGCAGCCATGGGCCTGCCACTGGCCTACCAGGCAACAGGACTGCTGTGACCTCACAAGCACAGCCGGCAGCCAGGGCATCCCACTGGCCTATGCGGCACTGAGGCTGCTGTGACCTCAAAAGTACAACCAGCAGCCATGGGGATCCCACTGGCCAATGAGGCACTAAGACAAAGGTGACCTCAAAATGCAGCCAGCAGCCATGGGCCTCCCACTGGCCTATCAGGCAACAGGACTCCTATGACCTCACAAGCACAGCCAGCAGCCAGGGCATCGCACTGGCCTATGAGGCACTGAGGCTGCTGTGACCTCACAAAAACAGCCAGCACCCAGAGGCCTGCCACTTGCCTATCAGTAACTCAGACTGCTGTGAACTCAAAAGGACAACCAGCAACCATTGGCCTGCCACTGACCTATCAGGCAATAGGACTGCTGTGACCTCACAAGCACAGAAAGCAGCCAGTGGCCTGCCCTTGGCCTAGGAGGCACTGATGCTGCTCTGACCTCACAAGCACAGCCAGCAGCCATGAGCCTGCCACTAGCCTAGGAGGCACTGAGGCTGCGGTGACCGCACAAGCACAGCCTGTGGCCAGAAGCCTGCCACTGGCCTAGGAGGCACGGTGGCTGCTGTTACTTCACAAGCACAGCCAGCAGCCATGAGCCTGCCACTGGCCTAGGAGGCACGGTGGCTGCTGTTACTTCACAAGCACAGCCAGCAGCCATGAGCCTGCCACTGGCTTATGAGGCACTGAGGCTGCTGTGACCTCACAAATGCAGCCAGCAGCCAGGAGCCTGCCACTGCCCTGTGTGGCACTGAGGCTGCTGTGACCTGACAAGCACAGCCAGCCGCTATGGGCCTCCACTGGCCTATGAGGCACGGAGGCTACTGTGACCTCACAAGCACAGTCAGCAGCGAGGGCCCTGCCACTGGCCTATGAGGTACAGAGACAAATGTGACCTCAAAACGCGGCCAGCTGCCAGGGGCCTGCCATTGCCCTATAAGACACTGAGGCTGCTGTGACCTCACAAGCACAGCCAGCAGCTGTGGGTCTGCCACTGGCCTATGAGGCACTGAGGCTGCTGTGACCTGACAAGCACAGAGAGCAGCCATTGGCCTCCAACTTCCCGATCAGGTGCTGATGCTGCTGTCAACTCAGAAGCACAGCAAACAGTCAGGGGCCTGCCACTGCCCTAAAGGGCATGGAGGCTGCTGTGATCTCACAAGCCCAGCCAGCAGCTATGGGCCTGCCACTGCCCTATAGGGCACTGAGGCTTCTCTGACCTCACAAGCCCACCCAGCAGTCATTGGCCTCGAACTGGCCTATGAGGCAACAGGACTGCTGTGACCTCACAAGCACGGCCAGCAGGCATGGGCATCCAACTGCCCTATGAGGCCCCAAGACAAACGTGACCTCATAATGCAGCCAGCAGGCATGGAGCTGTCACTGGCCTATCAGGCACTGGTACTTCTGTGACATCACAAGTATGGCCAGCAGCCAGCAGCCATGGCATCCGACCAGCCAATGAGCCACTGAGGCTGCTGTCACCTCACAAAAACAGCCAGCACCCAGAGGCCTGCCACTGGCCTATGAGGCAATGTGACTGCTGTGACCTCACAAGGACAGCCAGCAGCCTTTGGCCTGCCACTGACCTATCAGGCACTGAGGCTGCTGTGACCTCACAAGCACAGCCAGCAGATAGGGGCCTGCCACTGGCCTGTAGGGAATGGAGGCTGCTGTGACCTCACAAACACAGCCAGCAGCCATTGGCCTTCCACTGCCCGATGAGGAGCTGACACTGCTCTGACCTCACAAGCACAGCACACTGTCACAGGCCTGCCACTGCCATAAAGGACACAGAGGCTGCTGTGACCTGACAAGCACAGCGAGGAGCCAGAGGCCTGCCACTGCCCTATAAGACACTGAGGCTGCTGTGACGTCACAAGCAAAGGCAGCAGCTGTGGGTCTGCCACTGGCCTATCAGGCTGTAGGAGTGTTGTGACCTGACAAGCACAGCCAGCAGGTATGGGCCTGCCACCACCCTCAAGGGCAGGGAGGCTTCTGTAACCTCACAAGCACAGCCAGCAGCCAGGGGCCTGCCACTGGCCTGTGAAGCACTGAGGCTGCTGTGACCTCACAAGCACAGCCAGCAGCTATGGGCCTGCCACTGCCCTATAGGGCAGGGAGGCTTGTCTGACCTCACAAGCCCACCCAGCAGTCATTGGCCTCGAACTGGCATATCAGGCAACAGGACTGCTGTGACCTCACAAGCATGGCCAGCAGACATGGGCATCCAACTGCCCTATGAGGCCCCGAGACAAACGTGACCTCATAACGCAGCCAGCAGGCATGGAGCTGTCACTGGCCCATCAGGCACTGGTACTTCCGTGACCTCACAAGCACAGCCAGCAGCCAGGGGCCTGCCATTGGCCTGTGAAGCACTGAGGCTGCTGTGACCTCACAAGCACAGCCAGCAGCCAGGGGCCTGCCACGGCCCTATAAGACACTGAGGCTGCTGTGACGTCACAAGCAAAGCCAGCAGCTGTGGGTCTGCCACTGGCCTATCAGGCTGTAGGAGTCTTGTGACCTGACAAGCACAGCCAGCAGCCAGGGGCCTGCCACTGGCCTGTGAAGCACTGAGGCTGCTATGACCTCACGAGCCCAGGCAGCAGCTATGGGCCTGCCACTGCCCTATAGGGCACTGAGGCTGCTGTGACCTCACAAGCACAGCGAGGAGCCAGAGGCCTGCCATTGCCCTATAAGGTACAGAGACAAATGTGACCTCAAAAGGCAGCCAGCAGACAGGGGCCTTCCATGGGCCTATCAGGAAATAGGACTGCTGTGACCTGACAAGCACAGCCAGCAGCTGTGGGTCTGTCACTGGCCTATGAGGCACTGAGGCTGCTGTGACCTCACAAGCACAGCCAAGCAGACAGGGGCCTGCCACTGGCCTATCAGGCACTGAGGCTGCTGTGACCTCACAAGCACAGCCAGCAGTGAAGGGCCTGCCATGGCGCATCAAGCACGGAGAAAGAAGGGAACACCCAAGCAAACCAGCAGCCATGGGCGTGGCAGTGCATGCCCATGCATGCCATGCATGCAATGGCATGCAGGTCAAAGTGACATCATAAGACACAACCAGCAACCATGGGCCTGCCACTGCCCTTTTTGGCATGGAGACACAAGTATCCTCGCAAGCCCAGTCAGGAGGCATGGCCCTGCCACTGGCCTATCAAGCACAGAGGCAGAAGCAACCTCACAAGCAGAGCAAGGACTGATGGGCCTGACTGGCCTACCAGGCCATGGGAGAGAAGTGACATGACTATCTCATCCAGCAGTGGTGGACCTGACAATATCATTTCAGGCAGAGGGTAAAGTGATATCACAGAACGTTGAAGGACCATAACAGAAAAAAAGGCACTTGGAGGCATGAGCACTGGGAAAAAAGGGCACTAGGAGGCGATGCACTGCAAAAATATGCACATGGAGGACACTATACTGGAAAAAAAGGCACTTTGGGAGCCTGCATCGCAAAAATAGGCACTTGGAGGCCGCTAGGCCGGAAAAAAAGGCACTTAGATGCCCCTTCACTGCAAAAAAAAGGCACTCAGACAGCAGTGCACCTCAAACAAAGGCACTCGGAGGCCCCTGCACCACAAAAAAAGGCACTTAGGGGCTGCTACAATGCAAAAAAAGGCACTCGGTGGCCCCTGCACCACAAGAAAAGGCTCTCGGGGCCACTACACCACAAAAAAAAGGTACATGGAGGACCACACACCCGAAAATAACAGCACTCGGTGGCCCCTGAACCACAAGGAAAGGCACTCGGTGGCTCCTACAGCACAATAAAAGGCACTCGGGGGCTGCTACAATGTGAAACAAGGCACTCCGAGGGCCCTGCACCACCAAAAAAAGCACTCAGAGGCTCCTGCACCACAAAAGAAGGCACTCAGAGGCCCCTACAGCACCAAGAAAGGCACTCGGTGGCCCCCACATTGCAAAAAAAGGCATTTGGAGGCTACTACACTGCAAAGAAATGCACCCTGAGGCCCATGCACAGCAAGAAAAGGCACTCAGTAGCCCCTGCATTGCAAAGAAAGGCACTCAGAGGCCTCCACACCGCAAAAAATGGCACTCGGAGGCCTCCACACCGCAAGAAAAGGCACTTGGAGGCCGCTACACTGCAAAAAAAAAAAAATGCACCCAGAGGCCTCGACACCACGAAAGAAAGGCACTCGGAGGACCACACCACAAAAAAAGGCACTCGGCTGCCCCTACACTGGAAAAAAAGGCACTCGGCTGCCCCTACACCACAAGATAAGGCACTCAGTGGCCCCTACAGCACAAATAAAGGCACTTGGTGGCTGCTAAAATGCAAAAAAAGGCACTCGGAGGCTGCTGCAACGCGAAAAAAGGCACTCAGAGGGCCCTGCACCACAAAAAAAAGCACTCGGAGGCTCCTGCACTGGAAAACGAGGCACTTGCAGGCCTGTACACTGGAAGAAAAGGCACTCAGAGGCCCCTGCACCACAAAAGAAGGCACTCGGAGGCCCCTACACTGGAAAAAAGGCACTCGGAGGGCCCTTCACCACAAAAAAAGGCACTCAGTAGCCCCTGCACCGCAAAAAAGGCACTTGGAGGCCCCTGCACCGCGAAAAAAGGCACTCGGAGGCCCCTAAACTGGAAAAAAGGCAATCGGAGTGCCCTTCACCGCAAGAAAAGGCACTCGGTGGCCACCACATTGCAAAAAAAGGCACTTGGAGGCTACTACACTGCAAAAAAAGGCACTCGGTAGCCCCTGCACCGCAAAAAACGGCACTCGGAGGCCAGAGCACTGAAAAACAGGGCACTTGGAGGCTACTACACTGCAAAAAAAGGCACTCGGTAGCCCCTGCACTGCAAAAAAAGGCACTCGGAGGCCAGAGCACTGAAAAACAGGGCACTTGGAGGCCAGTGCACCGCAAAAAAAAATGCACTCAGAGGCCCCTACAGCACAAAAGCAAGGCACTCGGAGCACCACACCACAAAAAAAGGCACTCGGAGGCCCCTACACCACAAAAAAAGGCACTTGGGGGCTGCTACAATGCAAAAAAAGGCACTCGGAGGCCCCTGCACCAGAAAGAAAGGAACTCGGAGGGCCCTGCACCACAAAAGAAGGCACTCGGAGGCCCCTGCACCACAAGAAAAGGCACTCGGGGCCACTACACCGCAAAAAAAAGGTACATGGAGGACCACACCCCCCAAAATAACAGCACTTGGAGGCCCCTGAACCACAAGAAAAGGCATTCAGTGGCCTATACAGCACAGTAAAAGGCACTCGGGGGCTGCTACAATGTGAAACAAGGCACTCGGAGGGCCCAGCACCCCCAAAAAGGGCATTCGGAGGCTCCTGCACTGGAAAAAGAGGCACTTGCAGGCCTGTACACTGGAAATAAAGGCACTTGGAGGCCCCTGCACCACAAAAAAAGGCACTTGGAGGCCCCTGCACCACAAAAAAAGGCACTCGGCTGCCCCTACACTGGAAAAAAAGGCACTTGGGGGCTGCTACAATGCAAAAAAAGGCACTTGGAGGGCCCTGCACCAGAAACAAAGGCACTTGGAGGGCCCTGCACCACAAAAGCAGGCACTCGGAGGCCCCTGACCCACAAGAAAAGGCACTCGGTGGCCCCTACAGCACAATAAAAGGCACTCGGGGGCTGCTACAATGTGAAACAAGGCACTCTGAGGGCCCAGCACCACCAAAATGGCATTCGGAGGCCCCTGCACTGGGAAAAGAGCCACTTGCAGGCCTGTACACTGGAAATAAAGGCACTTGGCGGCCCCTGCACTGGAAAAAGTGGCACTTGCAGGCCTGTACACTGGAAATAAAGGCACTTGGAGGCCCCAGCACCACAAAAAAAGGCACTCGGAAGCCCCCACATTGCAAAAAAAGGCACTCGGTGGCCCCTGCACCGCAAAAAAAGGCACTTGGAGGCCTCTACAACACCTTCCACTGCCCTATCAGACACAGAGGCTCATGTGACCTCACAAGGACAGGAAGCCGCCAGGGGGCTGCCAGTGGCCTGTCAGGCACTGGTACTTCTGAGAGCTCACAAGTATAGTCAGCAGCCATGTGCATCCCACTGCCTGATGAGGCATTGAGACAAAGGTGACCTCAAAATGCAGCCAGCATGCAGAGGCCTGCCACTGGCCTATCAGGCAATAGGACTGCCGTGACCTCAAAAGGACAGCCAGCAGCCAATGGCCTCGCACTGACCTATCAGGCAATAGGACTGCTGTGACCTCACGAGCACAGCCAGCAGGTATGGACCTCCCACTGGCTATCAGGCACTCAGACTGCTGTGACCTCACAAGCACAGCAAACAGCCAGGGGCCTGCCACTGCCCTATAGGGCACAGAGGTTGCTGTGACCTGACAAGCACAGCCAGCAGCCAGGGGCCTGCCACTGGCCTGTGAAGCACTGAGGCTGCTGTGAGCTCAGAAGCACAGCCAAGCAGACAGGGGCCTGCCACTGGCCTATCAGGCACTGAGGCTGCTGTGACCTCCCAAGCACAGCCAGCAGCGAAGGGCCTGCCACTGGCCTATAGGGAACGGAGGCTGATGTTACCTCACAAACACAGCCAGCAGCCATTGGCCTTCCACTGCCCAATGAGGTGCTGACACTGCTCTGACCTTACAAGCACAGCACACTGTCACGGGCCTGCCACTGCCATAAAGGGCACGGAGGCTTCTCTGACCTCACAAGCACAGCCAGCAGCCAGGGGCCTGACACTGGCCTGTGAAGCACTCAGGCTGCTGTGACGTCACAAGCACAGCCAGCAGCCAAGGGCCTGCCACTGCCCTATAAGACATTGAGGCTGCTGTGACCTCACAAGCAAAGCCAGCAGCTGTGGGTCTGCCACTGGCCTACCAGTCTGTAGGAGTGTTGTGACCTGACAAGCACAGCCAGCAGCCAAGGGCCTGCCACTGCCCTATAAGACATTGAGGCTGCTGTGACCTCACAAGCACAGCCAGCAGCTATGGGCCTGCCATGGCGCATCAAGCACGGAGAAAGAAGGGAACACCCAAGCAAACCAGCAGCCATGGGCGTGGCAGTGCATGCCCATGCATGCCATGCATGCAATGGCATGCAGGTCAAAGTGACATCATAAGACACAACCAGCAACCATGGGCCTGCCACTGCCCTTTTTGGCATGGAGACACAAGTATCCTCACAAGCCCAGTCAGGAGGCATGGCCCTGCCACTGGCCTATCAAGCACAGAGGCAGAAGCAACCTCACAAGCAGAACAAGGACTGATGGGCCTGACTGGCCTACCAGGCCGTGAGGCAGAAGTGACATGACTATCTCATCCAGCAGTGGTGGACCTGACAATATCATTTCAGGCAGAGGGTAAAGTGATATCACAGAACGTTGAAGGACCATAACAGAAAAAAAGGCACTTGGAGGCATGAGCACTGGGAAAAAAGGGCACTAGGAGGCGATGCACTGCAAAAATATGCACATGGAGGACACTATACTGGAAAAAAAGGCACTTTGGGAGCCTGCATCGCAAAAATAGGCACTTGGAGGCCGCTAGGCCGGAAAAAAAGGCACTTAGATGCCCCTTCACTGCAAAAAAAAGGCACTCAGACAGCAGTGCACCTCAAACAAAGGCACTCGGAGGCCCCTGCACCGCAAAAAAAGGCACTTAGGGGCTGCTACAATGCAAAAAAAGGCACTCGGTGGCCCCTGAACCACAAGAAAAGGCTCTCGGGGCCACTACACCACAAAAAAAAGGTACATGGAGGACCACACACCTGAAAATAACAGCACTCGGTGGCCCCTGAACCACAAGGAAAGGCACTCGGTGGCTCCTACAGCAAAATAAAAGGCACTCGGGGGCTGCTACAATGTGAAACAAGGCACTCAGAGGGCCCAGCACCATCAAAAAAGGCACTCGGAGGCTCCTGCACCACAAAAGAAGGCACTCAGAGGCCCCTACACCACCAAGCAAGGCACTCGGTGGCCCCCACATTGCAAAAAAAGGCACTTGGAGACTACTACACTGCAAAGAAATGCACCCTGAGGCCCATCCACAGCAAGAAAAGGCACTCAGTAGCCCCTGCATTGCAAAGAAAGGCACTCGGAGGCCCCTACACCACAAAAGAAGGCACTCGGAGGGCCCTTCACCGCAAGAAAAGGCACTCGGTGGCCACCACATTGCAAAAAAAGGCACTTGGAGGCCCCTGCACCACAAAAGAAGGCACTTGGAGGCCCCTACACCACAAAAGAAGGCACTCGGAGGGCCCTTCACCGCAAGAAAAGGCACTCGGTGGCCACCACATTGCAAAAAAAGGCACTTGGAGGCCCCTGCACCACAAAAAAAGGCACTTGGAGGCCCCTGCACCACAAAAAAAGGCACTCGGCTGCCCCTACACTGGAAAAAAAGGCACTCGGAGGCCCCTACACCACAAAAAAAGGCACTTGGGGGCTGCTACAATGCAAAAAAAGGCACTTGGAGGGCCCTGCACCAGAAACAAAGGCACTTGGAGGGCCCTGCACCACAAAAGAAGGCACTCGGAGGCCCCTGACCCACAAGAAAAGGCACTCGGTGGCCCCTACAGCACAATAAAAGGCACTCAGGGGCTGCTACAATGTGAAACAAGGCACTCTGAGGGCCCAGCACCACCATAAAAGGCACTCGGAGGCTCCTGCACCACAAAAGAAGGCACTCCGAGGCCCCTACACCACCAAGAAAGGCACTCGGTGGCCCCCACATTGCAGAAAAAGGCACTTGGAGGCTACTACACTGCAAAAAAAGGCACTCAGTAGCCCCTGCACCGCAAAAAAAGGCACTCAGTAGCCCCTGCACCGCAAAAAAAAGGCACTCAGTAGCCCCTGCACCGCAAAAAAAAGGCACTCGGAGGCCAGTGCAGCACAAAAGAAAGGCACTCGGAGCACCACACCACAAAAAAAGGCACTCGGAGGCCCCTACACCACAAAAAAAGGCACTTGGGGGCTGCTACAATGCAAAAAAAAGGTACATGGAGGACCACACCCCCCAAAATAACAGCACTCGGAGGCCCCTGAACCACAAGAAAAGGCATTCAGTGGCCTATACAGCAAAATAAAAGGCACTCGGGGGCTGCTACAATGTGAAACAAGGCACTCGGAGGGCCCTGCACCACCAAAAAGGGCAATCGGAGGCTCCTGCACTGGAAAAAGAGGCACTTGCAGGCCTGTACACTGGAAATAAAGGCACTTGGAGGCCCCTGCACGACAAAAAAAGGCACTCGGAGGCCCCTGCACCACAAAAAAAGGCACTCGGCTGCCCCTACACTGGAAAAAAAGGCACTCGGAGGCCCCTACACCACAAAAAAAGGCGCTTGGGGGCTGCTACAATGCAAAAAAAGGCACTCGGAGGCCCCTGCACCAGAAACAAAGGCACTTGGAGGGCCCTGCACCACAAAAGCAGGCACTCGGAGGCCCCTGACCCACAAGAAAAGGCACTCGGTGGCCCCTACAGCACAATAAAAGGCACTCGGGGGCTGCTACAATGTGAAACAAGGCACTCGGAGGCCCCTGCACTGGGAAAAGAGCCACTTGCAGGCCTGTACACTGGAAATAAAGGCACTTGGCGGCCCCTGCACTGGAAAAAGAGGCACTTGCAGGCCTGTACACTGGAAATAAAGGCACTTGGAGGCCCCAGCACCACAAAAAAAGGGACTCGGAAGCCCCCACATTGCAAAAAAAGGCACTTGGAGGCTACTACACTGCAAAGAAATGCACCCTGAGGCCCCTGCACCGCACAAAAAGGCACTCTGTGGCCCCTGCACCGCAAAAAACGGCACTCGGAGGCCTCTACAACACCTTCCACTGCCCTATCAGACACAGAGGCTCATGTGACCTCACAAGGACAGGAAGCTGCCAGGGGCCTGCCAGTGGCCTGTCAGGCACTGGTACTTCTGTGAGCTCACAAGCATAGTCAGCAGCCATGGGCATCCCACTGCCTGATGAGGCACTGAGACAAAGGTGACCTCAAAATGCAGCCAGCATGCAGAGGCCTGCCACTGGCCTATCAGGCAATAGGACTGCCGTGACCTCAAAAGGACAGCCAGCAGCCAATGGCCTCGCACTGACCTATCAGGCAATAGGACTGCTGTGACCTCACGAGCACAGCCAGCAGGTATGGACCTCCCACTGGCTATCAGGCACTCAGACTGCTGTGACCTCACAAGCACAGCAAACAGCCAGGGGCCTGCCACTGCCCTATAGGGCACAGAGGCTGCTGTGACCTGACAAGCACAGCCAGCAGCCAGGGGCCTGCCACTGGCCTGTGAAGCACTGAGGCTGCTGTGAGCTCAGAAGCACAGCCAAGCAGACAGGGGCCTGCCACTGGCCTATCAGGCACTGAGGCTGCTGTGACCTCCCAAGCACAGCCAGCAGCGAAGGGCCTGCCACTGGCCTATAGGGAACGGAGGCTGATGTTACCTCACAAACACAGCCAGCAGCCATTGGCCTTCCACTGCCCTATGAGGAGCTGACACTGCTCTGACCTTACAAGCACAGCACACTGTCATGGGCCTGCCACTGCCATAAAGGGCACGGAGGCTTCTCTGACCTCACAAGCACAGCCAAGCAGACAGGGGCCTGCCACTGGCCTATCAGGCACTGAGGCTGCTGTGACCTCACAAGCACAGCCAGCAGTGAAGGGCCTGCCATGGCGCATCAAGCACGGAGAAAGAAGGGAACACCCAAGCAAACCAGCAGCCATGGGCGTGGCAGTGCATGCCCATGCATGCCATGCATGCAATGGCATGCAGGTCAAAGTGACATCATAAGACACAACCAGCAACCATGGGCCTGCCACTGCCCTTTTTGGCATGGAGACACAAGTATCCTCACAAGCCCAGTCAGGAGGCATGGCCCTGCCACTGGCCTATCAAGCACAGAGGCAGAAGCAACCTCACAAGCAGAACAAGGACTGATGGGCCTGACTGGCCTACCAGGCCGTGAGGCAGAAGTGACATGACTATCTCATCCAGCAGTGGTGGACCTGACAATATCATTTCAGGCAGAGGGTAAAGTGATATCACAGAACGTTGAAGGACCATAACAGAAAAAAAGGCACTTGGAGGCATGAGCACTGGGAAAAAAGGGCACTAGGAGGCGATGCACTGCAAAAATATGCACATGGAGGACACTATACTGGAAAAAAAGGCACTTTGGGAGCCTGCATCGCAAAAATAGGCACTTGGAGGCCGCTAGGCCGGAAAAAAAGGCACTTAGATGCCCCTTCACTGCAAAAAAAAGGCACTCAGACAGCAGTGCACCTCAAACAAAGGCACTCGGAGGGCCCTGCACCACAAAAAAAGGCACTCGGCTGCCCCTACACTGGAAAAAATGGCACTCGGAGGCCCCTACACCACAAAAAAAGGCACTTAGGGGCTGCTACAATGGAAAAAAAGGCACTCGGTGGCCCCTGAACCACAAGAAAAGGCTCTCGGGGCCACTACACCGCAAAAAAAAGGTACATGGAGGACCACACACCCGAAAATAACAGCACTCGGTGGCCCCTGAACCACAAGGAAAGGCACTCGGTGGCTCCTACAGCACAATAAAAGGCACTCGGGGGCTGCTACAATGTGAAACAAGGCACTCAGAGGGCCCAGCACCATCAAAAAAGGCACTCGGAGGCTCCTGCACCACAAAAGAAGGCACTCAGAGGCCCCTACACCACCAAGAAAGGCACTCGGTGGCCCCCACATTGCAAAAAAAGGCACTTGGAGGCTACTACACTGCAAAAAAATGCACCCTGAGGCCCATCCACAGCAAGAAAAGGCACTCAGTAGCCCCTGCATTGCAAAAAAAGGCACTCAGAGGCCTCCACACCGCAAAAAAAGGCACTCGGAGGCCTCCACACCGCAAAAAAAGGCACTCGGAGGCCTCCACACTGCAAAAAAAAAAAAAATGCACCCAGAGGCCTCGACACCACAAAAGAAAAGCACTCGGAGGACCACACCACAAAAAAAGGCACTCGGCTGCCCCTACACCACAAGATAAGGCACTCAGTGGCCCCTACAGCAAAATAAAAGGCACTCGGAGGCCCCTGCACCGCAAAAAAAGGCACTCGGAGGCCAGTGCACTGAAAAACAGGGTACTTGGAGGCCAGTGCACTGAAAAACAGGGTACTTGGAGGCCAGTGCACCGCAAAAAAAAATGCACTCAGAGGCCCCTGCAGCACAAAAGAAAGGCACTCGGAGCACCACACCACAAAAAAAGGCACTCGGAGGCCCCTACACCACAAAAAAAGCCACTTGGGGGCTGCTACAATGCAAAAAAAGGCACTTGGAGGCCCCTGCACCGGAAAGAAAGGAACTCGGAGGGCCCTGCACCACAAAAGAAGGCACTCGGAGGCCCCTGCACCACAAGAAAAGGCTCTCGGGGCCACTACACCGCAAAAAAAAGGTACATGGAGGACCACACCCCCCAAAATAACAGCACTCGGAGGCCCCTGAACCACAAAAAAAGGCATTCAGTGGCCTATACAGCAAAATAAAAGGCACTCGGGGGCTGCTACAATGTGAAACAAGGCACTCGGAGGGCCCTGCACCACCAAAAAGGGCACTCGGAGGCTCCTGCACTGGAAAAAGAGGCACTTGCAGGCCTGTACACTGGAAATAAAGGCACTTGGAGGCCCCTGCACCACAAAAAAAGGCACTCGGAAGCCCCTACATTGCAAAAAAAGGCACTTGGAGGCTACTACACTGCAAAACAATGCACCCTGAGGCCCCTACACTGGAAAAAAAGGCACTCGGAGGCCCCTACACCACAAAAAAAGGCACTTGGGGGCTGCTACAATGCAAAAAAAGGCACTCGGAGGCCCCTGCACCAGAAACAAAGGCACTTGGAGGGCCCTGCACCACAAAAGAAGGCACTCGGAGGCCCCTGACCCACAAGAAAAGGCACTCGGTGGCCCCTACAGCACAATAAAAGGCACTCGGGGGCTGCTACAATGTGAAACAAGGCACTCTGAGGGCCCAGCACCACCAAAAAAGGCACTCGGAGGCCCCTGCACTGGGAAAAGAGCCACTCGCAGACCTGTACACTGGAAATAAAGGCACTTGGAGGCCCCAGCACCACAAAAAAAGGCACTCGGCTGCCCCTACATTGCAAAAAAAGGCACTCGGCTGCCCCTACACCGGAAAAAAAGGCACTTAGGGGCTGCTACAATGCAAAAAAAGGCACTCGGAGGCCCCTGCACCACAAAAGAAGGCACTCGGATGCCCCTGACCCACAAGAAAAGGCACTCGGTGGCCCCCACAGCACAGTAAAAGGCACTCGGGGGCTGCTACAATGTGAAACAAGGCACTCAGAGGGCCCAGCACCACCAAAAAAGGCATTCGGAGGCCCCTGCACTGGGAAAAGAGCCACTTGCAGGCCTGTACACTGGAAATAAAGGCACTTGGAGGCCCCAGCACCACAAAAAAAGGCACTTGGAGGCCCCTGCACCGCAAAAAAATGGCACTCGGCTGCCCCTACAATGGAAAAAAAGGCACTCGGAGGCCCCTACACCACAAAAAAAGGCACTTGGGGGCTGCTACAATGCAAAAAAAAGGTACATGGAGGACCACACCCCCCAAAATAACAGCACTCGGAGGCCCCTGAACCACAAGAAAAGGCATTCAGTGGCCTATACAGCACAATAAAAGGCACTCGGGGGCTGCTACAATGTGAAACAAGGCACTCGGAGGGCCCTGCACCCCCAAAAAGGGCATTCGGAGGCTCCTGCACTGGAAAAAGAGGCACTTGCAGGCCTGTACACTGGAAATAAAGGCACTTGGAGGCCCCTGCACCACAAAAAAGGCACTCGGAGGCCCCTGCACCACAAAAAAAGGCACTCGGCTGCCCCTACACTGGAAAAAAAGGCACTCGGAGGCCCCTACACCACAAAAAAAGGCGCTTGGGGGCTGCTACAATGCAAAAAAAGGCACTCGGAGGCCCCTGCACCAGAAACAAAGGCACTTGGAGGGCCCTGCACCACAAAAGCAGGCACTCGGAGGCCCCTGAACCACAAGAAAAGGCACTCGGTGGCCCCTACAGCACAATAAAAGGCACTCGGGGGCTGCTACAATGTGAAACAAGGCACTCGGAGGCCCCTGCACTGGGAAAAGAGCCACTTGCAGGCCTGTACACTGGAAATAAAGGCACTTGGCGGTCCCTGCACTGGAAAAAGAGGCACTTGCAGGCCTGTACACTGGAAATAAAGGCACTTGGAGGCCCCAGCACCACAAAAAAAGGCACTCGGAAGCCCCCACATTGCAAAAAAAGGCACTTGGAGGCTACTACACTGCAAAGAAATGCACCCTGAGGCCCCTGCACCGCACAAAAAGGCACTCGGTGGCCCCTGCACCGCAAAAAACGGCACTCGGAGGCCTCTACAACACCTTCCACTGCCCTATCAGACACAGAGGCTCATGTGACCTCACAAGGACAGGAAGCTGCCAGGGGCCTGCCAGTGGCCTGTCAGGCACTGGTACTTCTGTGAGCTCACAAGCATAGTCAGCAGCCATGGGCATCCCACTGCCTGATGAGGCACTGAGACAAAGGTGACCTCAAAATGCAGCCAGCATGCAGAGGCCTGCCACTGGCCTATCAGGCAATAGGACTGCCGTGACCTCAAAAGGACAGCCAGCAGCCAATGGCCTCGCACTGACCTATCAGGCAATAGGACTGCTGTGACCTCACGAGCACAGCCAGCAGGTATGGACCTCCCACTGGCTATCAGGCACTCAGACTGCTGTGACCTGACAAGCACAGCCAGCAGCCAGGGGCCTGCCACTGGCCTGTGAAGCACTGAGGCTGCTGTGAGCTCAGAAGCACAGCCAAGCAGACAGGGGCCTGCCACTGGCCTATCAGGCACTGAGGCTGCTGTGACCTCCCAAGCACAGCCAGCAGCGAAGGGCCTGCCACTGGCCTATAGGGAACGGAGGCTGATGTTACCTCACAAACACAGCCAGCAGCCATTGGCCTTCCACTGCCCTATGAGGCGCTGACACTGCTCTGACCTTACAAGCACAGCACACTGTCATGGGCCTGCCACTGCCATAAAGGGCACGGAGGCTTCTCTGACCTCACAAGCACAGCCAAGCAGACAGGGGCCTGCCACTGGCCTATCAGGCACTGAGGCTGCTGTGACCTCACAAGCACAGCCAGCAGTGAAGGGCCTGCCATGGCGCATCAAGCACGGAGAAAGAAGGGAACACCCAAGCAAACCAGCAGCCATGGGCGTGGCAGTGCATGCCCATGCATGCCATGCATGCAATGGCATGCAGGTCAAAGTGACATCATAAGACACAACCAGCAACCATGGGCCTGCCACTGCCCTTTTTGGCATGGAGACACAAGTATCCTCACAAGCCCAGTCAGGAGGCATGGCCCTGCCACTGGCCTATCAAGCACAGAGGCAGAAGCAACCTCACAAGCAGAACAAGGACTGATGGGCCTGACTGGCCTACCAGGCCGTGAGGCAGAAGTGACATGACTATCTCATCCAGCAGTGGTGGACCTGACAATATCATTTCAGGCAGAGAGTAAAGTGATATCACAGAACGTTGAAGGACCATAACAGAAAAAAAGGCACTTGGAGGCATGAGCACTGGGAAAAAAGGGCACTAGGAGGCGATGCACTGCAAAAATATGCACATGGAGGACACTATACTGGAAAAAAAGGCACTTTGGGAGCCTGCATCGCAAAAATAGGCACTTGGAGGCCGCTAGGCCGGAAAAAAAGGCACTTAGATGCCCCTTCACTGCAAAAAAAAGGCACTCAGACAGCAGTGCACCTCAAACAAAGGCACTCGGAGGGCCCTGCACCACAAAAAAAGGCACTCGGCTGCCCCTACACTGGAAAAAATGGCACTCGGAGGCCCCTACACCACAAAAAAAGGCACTTAGGGGCTGCTACAATGGAAAAAAAGGCACTCGGTGGCCCCTGAACCACAAGAAAAGGCTCTCGGGGCCACTACACCGCAAAAAAAAGGTACATGGAGGACCACACACCCGAAAATAACAGCACTCGGTGGCCCCTGAACCACAAGGAAAGGCACTCGGTGGCTCCTACAGCACAATAAAAGGCACTCGGGGGCTGCTACAATGTGAAACAAGGCACTCAGAGGGCCCAGCACCATCAAAAAAGGCACTCGGAGGCTCCTGCACCACAAAAGAAGGCACTCAGAGGCCCCTACACCACCAAGCAAGGCACTCGGTGGCCCCCACATTGCAAAAAAAGGCACTTGGAGGCTACTACACTGCAAAAAAATGCACCCTGAGGCCCATCCACAGCAAGAAAAGGCACTCAGTAGCCCCTGCATTGCAAAAAAAGGCACTCAGAGGCCTCCACACCGCAAAAAAAGGCACTCGGAGGCCTCCACACCGCAAAAAAAGGCACTCGGAGGCCTCCACACTGCAAAAAAAAAAAAAAATGCACCCAGAGGCCTCGACACCACAAAAGAAAAGCACTCGGAGGACCACACCACAAAAAAAGGCACTCGGCTGCCCCTACACCACAAGATAAGGCACTCAGTGGCCCCTACAGCAAAATAAAAGGCACTCGGAGGCCCCTGCACCGCAAAAAAAGGCACTCGGAGGCCAGTGCACTGAAAAACAGGGTACTTGGAGGCCAGTGCACTGAAAAACAGGGTACTTGGAGGCCAGTGCACCGCAAAAAAAAATGCACTCAGAGGCCCCTGCAGCACAAAAGAAAGGCACTCGGAGCACCACACCACAAAAAAAGGCACTCGGAGGCCCCTACACCACAAAAAAAGCCACTTGGGGGCTGCTACAATGCAAAAAAAGGCACTTGGAGGCCCCTGCACCGGAAAGAAAGGAACTCGGAGGGCCCTGCACCACAAAAGAAGGCACTCGGAGGCCCCTGCACCACAAGAAAAGGCTCTCGGGGCCACTACACCGCAAAAAAAAGGTACATGGAGGACCACACCCCCCAAAATAACAGCACTCGGAGGCCCCTGAACCACAAAAAAAGGCATTCAGTGGCCTATACAGCAAAATAAAAGGCACTCGGGGGCTGCTACAATGTGAAACAAGGCACTCGGAGGGCCCTGCACCACCAAAAAGGGCACTCGGAGGCTCCTGCACTGGAAAAAGAGGCACTTGCAGGCCTGTACACTGGAAATAAAGGCACTTGGAGGCCCCTGCACCACAAAAAAAGGCACTCGGAAGCCCCTACATTGCAAAAAAAGGCACTTGGAGGCTACTACACTGCAAAACAATGCACCCTGAGGCCCCTGCACCGCAAAAAAAGGCACTTGGAGGCCCCTGCACCACAAAAAAAAGGCACTCGGCTGCCCCTACACTGGAAAAAAAGGCACTCGGAGGCCCCTACACCACAAAAAAAGGCACTTGGGGGCTGCTACAATGCAAAAAAAGGCACTCGGAGGCCCCTGCACCAGAAACAAAGGCACTTGGAGGGCCCTGCACCACAAAAGCAGGCACTCGGAGGCCCCTGACCCACAAGAAAAGGCACTCGGTGGCCCCTACAGCACAATAAAAGGCACTCGGGGGCTGCTACAATGTGAAACAAGGCACTCGGAGGGCCCAGCACCACCAAAAAAGGCACTCGGAGGCCCCTGCACTGGGAAAAGAGCCACTCGCAGACCTGTACACTGGAAATAAAGGCACTTGGAGGCCCCAGCACCACAAAAAAAGGCACTCGGCTGCCCCTACATTGCAAAAAAAGGCACTCGGCTGCCCCTACACCGGAAAAAAAGGCACTTAGGGGCTGCTACAATGCAAAAAAAGGCACTCGGAGGCCCCTGCACCACAAAAGAAGGCACTCGGATGCCCCTGACCCACAAGAAAAGGCACTCGGTGGCCCCCACAGCACAGTAAAAGGCACTCGGGGGCTGCTACAATGTGAAACAAGGCACTCAGAGGGCCCAGCACCACCAAAAAAGGCATTCGGAGGCCCCTGCACTGGGAAAAGAGCCACTTGCAGGCCTGTACACTGGAAATAAAGGCACTTGGAGGCCCCAGCACCACAAAAAAAGGCACTTGGAGGCCCCTGCACCGCAAAAAAATGGCACTCGGCTGCCCCTACAATGGAAAAAAAGGCACTCGGAGGCCCCTACACCACAAAAAAAGGCACTTGGGGGCTGCTACAATGCAAAAAAAAGGTACATGGAGGACCACACCCCCCAAAATAACAGCACTCGGAGGCCCCTGAACCACAAGAAAAGGCATTCAGTGGCCTATACAGCAAAATAAAAGGCACTCGGGGGCTGCTACAATGTGAAACAAGGCACTCGGAGGGCCCTGCACCACCAAAAAGGGCAATCGGAGGCTCCTGCACTGGGAAAAGAGGCACTTGCAGGCCTGTACACTGGAAATAAAGGCACTTGGCGGCCCCTGCACTGGAAAAAGAGGCACTTGCAGGCCTGTACACTGGAAATAAAGGCACTTGGAGGCCCCTGCACCACAAAAAAAGGCACTCGGAAGCCCCCACATTGCAAAAAAAGGCACTTGGAGGCTACTACACTGCAAAGAAATGCACCCTGAGGCCCCTGCACCGCACAAAAAGGCACTCGGTGGCCCCTGCACCGCAAAAAACGGCACTCGGAGGCCTCTACAACACCTTCCACTGCCCTATCAGACACAGAGGCTCATGTGACCTCACAAGGACAGGAAGCTGCCAGGGGCCTGCCAGTGGCCTGTCAGGCACTGGTACTTCTGTGAGCTCACAAGCATAGTCAGCAGCCATGGGCATCCCACTGCCTGATGAGGCACTGAGACAAAGGTGACCTCAAAATGCAGCCAGCATGCAGAGGCCTGCCACTGGCCTATCAGGCAATAGGACTGCCGTGACCTCAAAAGGACAGCCAGCAGCCAATGGCCTCGCACTGACCTATCAGGCAATAGGACTGCTGTGACCTCACGAGCACAGCCAGCAGGTATGGACCTCCCACTGGCTATCAGGCACTCAGACTGCTGTGACCTGACAAGCACAGCCAGCAGCCAGGGGCCTGCCACTGGCCTGTGAAGCACTGAGGCTGCTGTGAGCTCAGAAGCACAGCCAAGCAGACAGGGGCCTGCCACTGGCCTATCAGGCACTGAGGCTGCTGTGACCTCCCAAGCACAGCCAGCAGCGAAGGGCCTGCCACTGGCCTATAGGGAACGGAGGCTGATGTTACCTCACAAACACAGCCAGCAGCCATTGGCCTTCCACTGCCCTATGAGGCGCTGACACTGCTCTGACCTTACAAGCACAGCACACTGTCATGGGCCTGCCACTGCCATAAAGGGCACGGAGGCTTCTCTGACCTCACAAGCACAGCCAAGCAGACAGGGGCCTGCCACTGGCCTATCAGGCACTGAGGCTGCTGTGACCTCACAAGCACAGCCAGCAGTGAAGGGCCTGCCATGGCGCATCAAGCACGGAGAAAGAAGGGAACACCCAAGCAAACCAGCAGCCATGGGCGTGGCAGTGCATGCCCATGCATGCCATGCATGCAATGGCATGCAGGTCAAAGTGACATCATAAGACACAACCAGCAACCATGGGCCTGCCACTGCCCTTTTTGGCATGGAGACACAAGTATCCTCACAAGCCCAGTCAGGAGGCATGGCCCTGCCACTGGCCTATCAAGCACAGAGGCAGAAGCAACCTCACAAGCAGAACAAGGACTGATGGGCCTGACTGGCCTACCAGGCCGTGAGGCAGAAGTGACATGACTATCTCATCCAGCAGTGGTGGACCTGACAATATCATTTCAGGCAGAGGGTAAAGTGATATCACAGAACGTTGAAGGACCATAACAGAAAAAAAGGCACTTGGAGGCATGAGCACTGGGAAAAAAGGGCACTAGGAGGCGATGCACTGCAAAAATATGCACATGGAGGACACTATACTGGAAAAAAAGGCACTTTGGGAGCCTGCATCGCAAAAATAGGCACTTGGAGGCCGCTAGGCCGGAAAAAAAGGCACTTAGATGCCCCTTCACTGCAAAAAAAAGGCACTCAGACAGCAGTGCACCTCAAACAAAGGCACTCGGAGGGCCCTGCACCACAAAAAAAGGCACTCGGCTGCCCCTACACTGGAAAAAATGGCACTCGGAGGCCCCTACACCACAAAAAAAGGCACTTAGGGGCTGCTACAATGGAAAAAAAGGCACTCGGTGGCCCCTGAACCACAAGAAAAGGCTCTCGGGGCCACTACACCGCAAAAAAAAGGTACATGGAGGACCACACACCCGAAAATAACAGCACTCGGTGGCCCCTGAACCACAAGGAAAGGCACTCGGTGGCTCCTACAGCACAATAAAAGGCACTCGGGGGCTGCTACAATGTGAAACAAGGCACTCAGAGGGCCCAGCACCATCAAAAAAGGCACTCGGAGGCTCCTGCACCACAAAAGAAGGCACTCAGAGGCCCCTACACCACCAAGCAAGGCACTCGGTGGCCCCCACATTGCAAAAAAAGGCACTTGGAGGCTACTACACTGCAAAAAAATGCACCCTGAGGCCCATCCACAGCAAGAAAAGGCACTCAGTAGCCCCTGCATTGCAAAAAAAGGCACTCAGAGGCCTCCACACCGCAAAAAAAGGCACTCGGAGGCCTCCACACCGCAAAAAAAGGCACTCGGAGGCCTCCACACTGCAAAAAAAAAAAAATGCACCCAGAGGCCTCGACACCACAAAAGAAAAGCACTCGGAGGACCACACCACAAAAAAAGGCACTCGGCTGCCCCTACACCACACGATAAGGCACTCAGTGGCCCCTACAGCAAAATAAAAGGCACTCGGAGGCCCCTGCACCGCAAAAAAAGGCACTCGGAGGCCAGTGCACTGAAAAACAGGGTACTTGGAGGCCAGTGCACTGAAAAACAGGGTACTTGGAGGCCAGTGCACCGCAAAAAAAAATGCACTCAGAGGCCCCTGCAGCACAAAAGAAAGGCACTCGGAGCACCACACCACAAAAAAAGGCACTCGGAGGCCCCTACACCACAAAAAAAGCCACTTGGGGGCTGCTACAATGCAAAAAAAGGCACTTGGAGGCCCCTGCACCGGAAAGAAAGGAACTCGGAGGGCCCTGCACCACAAAAGAAGGCACTCGGAGGCCCCTGCACCACAAGAAAAGGCTCTCGGGGCCACTACACCGCAAAAAAAAGGTACATGGAGGACCACACCCCCCAAAATAACAGCACTCGGAGGCCCCTGAACCACAAGAAAAGGCATTCAGTGGCCTATACAGCAAAATAAAAGGCACTCGGGGGCTGCTACAATGTGAAACAAGGCACTCGGAGGGCCCTGCACCACCAAAAAGGGCACTCGGAGGCTCCTGCACTGGAAAAAGAGGCACTTGCAGGCCTGTACACTGGAAATAAAGGCACTTGGAGGCCCCTGCACCACAAAAAAAGGCACTCGGAAGCCCCTACATTGCAAAAAAAGGCACTTGGAGGCTACTACACTGCAAAACAATGCACCCTGAGGCCCCTGCACCGCAAAAAAAGGCACTTGGAGGCCCCTGCACCACAAAAAAAAGGCACTCGGCTGCCCCTACACTGGAAAAAAAGGCACTCGGAGGCCCCTACACCACAAAAAAAGGCACTTGGGGGCTGCTACAATGCAAAAAAAGGCACTTGGAGGGCCCTGCACCAGAAACAAAGGCACTTGGAGGGCCCTGCACCACAAAAGAAGGCACTCGGAGGCCCCTGACCCACAAGAAAAGGCACTCGGTGGCCCCTACAGCACAATAAAAGGCACTCAGGGGCTGCTACAATGTGAAACAAGGCACTCTGAGGGCCCAGCACCACCATAAAAGGCACTCGGAGGCTCCTGCACCACAAAAGAAGGCACTCCGAGGCCCCTACACCACCAAGAAAGGCACTCGGTGGCCCCCACATTGCAGAAAAAGGCACTTGGAGGCTACTACACTGCAAAAAAAGGCACTCAGTAGCCCCTGCACCGCAAAAAAAGGCACTCAGTAGCCCCTGCACCGCAAAAAAAAGGCACTCAGTAGCCCCTGCACCGCAAAAAAAAGGCACTCGGAGGCCAGTGCAGCACAAAAGAAAGGCACTCGGAGCACCACACCACAAAAAAAGGCACTCGGAGGCCCCTGCACTGGGAAAAGAGCCACTCGCAGACCTGTACACTGGAAATAAAGGCACTTGGAGGCCCCAGCACCACAAAAAAAGGCACTCGGCTGCCCCTACATTGCAAAAAAAGGCACTCGGCTGCCCCTACACCGGAAAAAAAGGCACTTAGGGGCTGCTACAATGCAAAAAAAGGCACTCGGAGGCCCCTGCACCACAAAAGAAGGCACTCGGATGCCCCTGACCCACAAGAAAAGGCACTCGGTGGCCCCCACAGCACAGTAAAAGGCACTCGGGGGCTGCTACAATGTGAAACAAGGCACTCAGAGGGCCCAGCACCACCAAAAAAGGCATTCGGAGGCCCCTGCACTGGGAAAAGAGCCACTTGCAGGCCTGTACACTGGAAATAAAGGCACTTGGAGGCCCCAGCACCACAAAAAAAGGCACTTGGAGGCCCCTGCACCGCAAAAAAATGGCACTCGGCTGCCCCTACAATGGAAAAAAAGGCACTCGGAGGCCCCTACACCACAAAAAAAGGCACTTGGGGGCTGCTACAATGCAAAAAAAAGGTACATGGAGGACCACACCCCCCAAAATAACAGCACTCGGAGGCCCCTGAACCACAAGAAAAGGCATTCAGTGGCCTATACAGCAAAATAAAAGGCACTCGGGGGCTGCTACAATGTGAAACAAGGCACTCGGAGGGCCCTGCACCACCAAAAAGGGTAATCGGAGGCTCCTGCACTGGAAAAAGAGGCACTTGCAGGCCTGTACACTGGAAATAAAGGCACTTGGAGGCCCCTGCACCACAAAAAAAGGCACTCGGAGGCCCCTGCACCACAAAAAAAGGCACTCGGCTGCCCCTACACTGGAAAAAAAGGCACTCGGAGGCCCCTACACCACAAAAAAAGGCACTTGGGGGCTGCTACAATGCAAAAAAAGGCACTCGGAGGCCCCTGCACCAGAAACAAAGGCACTTGGAGGGCCCTGCACCACAAAAGCAGGCACTCGGAGGCCCCTGACCCACAAGAAAAGGCACTCGGTGGCCCCTACAGCACAATAAAAGGCACTCGGGGGCTGCTACAATGTGAAACAAGGCACTCGGAGGCCCCTGCACTGGGAAAAGAGCCACTTGCAGGCCTGTACACTGGAAATAAAGGCACTTGGCGGCCCCTGCACTGGAAAAAGAGGCACTTGCAGGCCTGTACACTGGAAATAAAGGCACTTGGAGGCCCCAGCACCACAAAAAAAGGCACTCGGAAGCCCCCACATTGCAAAAAAAGGCACTTGGAGGCTACTACACTGCAAAGAAATGCACCCTGAGGCCCCTGCACCGCACAAAAAGGCACTCGGTGGCCCCTGCACCACAAAAAACGGCACTCGGAGGCCTCTACAACACCTTCCACTGCCCTATCAGACACAGAGGCTCATGTGACCTCACAAGGACAGGAAGCTGCCAGGGGCCTGCCAGTGGCCTGTCAGGCACTGGTACTTCTGTGAGCTCACAAGCATAGTCAGCAGCCATGGGCATCCCACTGCCTGATGAGGCACTGAGACAAAGGTGACCTCAAAATGCAGCCAGCATGCAGAGGCCTGCCACTGGCCTATCAGGCAATAGGACTGCCGTGACCTCAAAAGGACAGCCAGCAGCCAATGGCCTCGCACTGACCTATCAGGCAATAGGACTGCTGTGACCTCACGAGCACAGCCAGCAGGTATGGACCTCCCACTGGCTATCAGGCACTCAGACTGCTGTGACCTGACAAGCACAGCCAGCAGCCAGGGGCCTGCCACCGGCCTGTGAAGCACTGAGGCTGCTCTGACCTCACAAGCACAGCCAAGCAGACAGGGGCCTGCCACTGGCCTATCAGGCACTGAGGCTGCTGTGACCTCACAAGCACAGCCAGCAGTGAAGGGCCTGCCATGGCGCATCAAGCACGGAGAAAGAAGGGAACACCCAAGCAAACCAGCAGCCATGGGCGTGGCAGTGCATGCCCATGCATGCCATGCATGCAATGGCATGCAGGTCAAAGTGACATCATAAGACACAACCAGCAACCATGGGCCTGCCACTGCCCTTTTTGGCATGGAGACACAAGTATCCTCACAAGCCCAGTCAGGAGGCATGGCCCTGCCACTGGCCTATCAAGCACAGAGGCAGAAGCAACCTCACAAGCAGAACAAGGACTGATGGGCCTGACTGGCCTACCAGGCCGTGAGGCAGAAGTGACATGACTATCTCATCCAGCAGTGGTGGACCTGACAATATCATTTCAGGCAGAGGGTAAAGTGATATCACAGAACGTTGAAGGACCATAACAGAAAAAAAGGCACTTGGAGGCATGAGCACTGGGAAAAAAGGGCACTAGGAGGCGATGCACTGCAAAAATATGCACATGGAGGACACTATACTGGAAAAAAAGGCACTTTGGGAGCCTGCATCGCAAAAATAGGCACTTGGAGGCCGCTAGGCCGGAAAAAAAGGCACTTAGATGCCCCTTCACTGCAAAAAAAAGGCACTCAGACAGCAGTGCACCTCAAACAAAGGCACTCGGAGGGCCCTGCACCACAAAAAAAGGCACTCGGCTGCCCCTACACTGGAAAAAATGGCACTCGGAGGCCCCTACACCACAAAAAAAGGCACTTAGGGGCTGCTACAATGGAAAAAAAGGCACTCGGTGGCCCCTGAACCACAAGAAAAGGCTCTCGGGGCCACTACACCGCAAAAAAAAGGTACATGGAGGACCACACACCCGAAAATAACAGCACTCGGTGGCCCCTGAACCACAAGGAAAGGCACTCGGTGGCTCCTACAGCACAATAAAAGGCACTCGGGGGCTGCTACAATGTGAAACAAGGCACTCAGAGGGCCCAGCACCATCAAAAAAGGCACTCGGAGGCTCCTGCACCACAAAAGAAGGCACTCAGAGGCCCCTACACCACCAAGCAAGGCACTCGGTGGCCCCCACATTGCAAAAAAAGGCACTTGGAGGCTACTACACTGCAAAAAAATGCACCCTGAGGCCCATCCACAGCAAGAAAAGGCACTCAGTAGCCCCTGCATTGCAAAAAAAGGCACTCAGAGGCCTCCACACCGCAAAAAAAGGCACTCGGAGGCCTCCACACTGCAAAAAAAAAAAAATGCACCCAGAGGCCTCGACACCACAAAAGAAAAGCACTCGGAGGACCACACCACAAAAAAAGGCACTCGGCTGCCCCTACACCACAAGATAAGGCACTCAGTGGCCCCTACAGCAAAATAAAAGGCACTCGGAGGCCCCTGCACCGCAAAAAAAGGCACTCGGAGGCCAGTGCACTGAAAAACAGGGTACTTGGAGGCCAGTGCACTGAAAAACAGGGTACTTGGAGGCCAGTGCACCGCAAAAAAAAATGCACTCAGAGGCCCCTGCAGCACAAAAGAAAGGCACTCGGAGCACCACACCACAAAAAAAGGCACTCGGAGGCCCCTACACCACAAAAAAAGCCACTTGGGGGCTGCTACAATGCAAAAAAAGGCACTTGGAGGCCCCTGCACCGGAAAGAAAGGAACTCGGAGGGCCCTGCACCACAAAAGAAGGCACTCGGAGGCCCCTGCACCACAAGAAAAGGCTCTCGGGGCCACTACACCGCAAAAAAAAGGTACATGGAGGACCACACCCCCCAAAATAACAGCACTCGGAGGCCCCTGAACCACAAAAAAAGGCATTCAGTGGCCTATACAGCACAATAAAAGGCACTCGGGGGCTGCTACAATGTGAAACAAGGCACTCGGAGGGCCCTGCACCACCAAAAAGGGCAATCGGAGGCTCCTGCACTGGAAAAAGAGGCACTTGCAGGCCTGTACACTGGAAATAAAGGCACTTGGAGGCCCCTGCACCACAAAAAAAGGCACTCGGAGGCCCCTGCACCACAAAAAAAGGCACTCGGCTGCCCCTACACTGGAAAAAAAGGCACTCGGAGGCCCCTACACCACAAAAAAAGGCGCTTGGGGGCTGCTACAATGCAAAAAAAGGCACTCGGAGGCCCCTGCACCAGAAACAAAGGCACTTGGAGGGCCCTGCACCACAAAAGCAGGCACTCGGAGGCCCCTGACCCACAAGAAAAGGCACTCGGTGGCCCCTACAGCACAATAAAAGGCACTCGGGGGCTGCTACAATGTGAAACAAGGCACTCGGAGGCCCCTGCACTGGGAAAAGAGCCACTTGCAGGCCTGTACACTGGAAATAAAGGCACTTGGCGGCCCCTGCACTGGAAAAAGAGGCACTTGCAGGCCTGTACACTGGAAATAAAGGCACTTGGAGGCCCCAGCACCACAAAAAAAGGCACTCGGAAGCCCCCACATTGCAAAAAAAGGCACTTGGAGGCTACTACACTGCAAAGAAATGCACCCTGAGGCCCCTGCACCGCACAAAAAGGCACTCGGTGGCCCCTGCACCGCAAAAAACGGCACTCGGAGGCCTCTACAACACCTTCCACTGCCCTATCAGACACAGAGGCTCATGTGACCTCACAAGGACAGGAAGCTGCCAGGGGCCTGCCAGTGGCCTGTCAGGCACTGGTACTTCTGTGAGCTCACAAGCATAGTCAGCAGCCATGGGCATCCCACTGCCTGATGAGGCACTGAGACAAAGGTGACCTCAAAATGCAGCCAGCATGCAGAGGCCTGCCACTGGCCTATCAGGCAATAGGACTGCCGTGACCTCAAAAGGACAGCCAGCAGCCAATGGCCTCGCACTGACCTATCAGGCAATAGGACTGCTGTGACCTCACGAGCACAGCCAGCAGGTATGGACCTCCCACTGGCTATCAGGCACTCAGACTGCTGTGACCTGACAAGCACAGCCAGCAGCCAGGGGCCTGCCACTGGCCTGTGAAGCACTGAGGCTGCTGTGAGCTCAGAAGCACAGCCAAGCAGACAGGGGCCTGCCACTGGCCTATCAGGCACTGAGGCTGCTGTGACCTCCCAAGCACAGCCAGCAGCGAAGGGCCTGCCACTGGCCTATAGGGAACGGAGGCTGATGTTACCTCACAAACACAGCCAGCAGCCATTGGCCTTCCACTGCCCTATGAGGCGCTGACACTGCTCTGACCTTACAAGCACAGCACACTGTCATGGGCCTGCCACTGCCATAAAGGGCACGGAGGCTTCTCTGACCTCACAAGCACAGCCAAGCAGACAGGGGCCTGCCACTGGCCTATCAGGCACTGAGGCTGCTGTGACCTCACAAGCACAGCCAGCAGTGAAGGGCCTGCCATGGCGCATCAAGCACGGAGAAAGAAGGGAACACCCAAGCAAACCAGCAGCCATGGGCGTGGCAGTGCATGCCCATGCATGCCATGCATGCAATGGCATGCAGGTCAAAGTGACATCATAAGACACAACCAGCAACCATGGGCCTGCCACTGCCCTTTTTGGCATGGAGACACAAGTATCCTCACAAGCCCAGTCAGGAGGCATGGCCCTGCCACTGGCCTATCAAGCACAGAGGCAGAAGCAACCTCACAAGCAGAACAAGGACTGATGGGCCTGACTGGCCTACCAGGCCGTGAGGCAGAAGTGACATGACTATCTCATCCAGCAGTGGTGGACCTGACAATATCATTTCAGGCAGAGGGTAAAGTGATATCACAGAACGTTGAAGGACCATAACAGAAAAAAAGGCACTTGGAGGCATGAGCACTGGGAAAAAAGGGCACTAGGAGGCGATGCACTGCAAAAATATGCACATGGAGGACACTATACTGGAAAAAAAGGCACTTTGGGAGCCTGCATCGCAAAAATAGGCACTTGGAGGCCGCTAGGCCGGAAAAAAAGGCACTTAGATGCCCCTTCACTGCAAAAAAAAGGCACTCAGACAGCAGTGCACCTCAAACAAAGGCACTCGGAGGGCCCTGCACCACAAAAAAAGGCACTCGGCTGCCCCTACACTGGAAAAAATGGCACTCGGAGGCCCCTACACCACAAAAAAAGGCACTTAGGGGCTGCTACAATGGAAAAAAAGGCACTCGGTGGCCCCTGAACCACAAGAAAAGGCTCTCGGGGCCACTACACCGCAAAAAAAAGGTACATGGAGGACCACACACCCGAAAATAACAGCACTCGGTGGCCCCTGAACCACAAGGAAAGGCACTCGGTGGCTCCTACAGCACAATAAAAGGCACTCGGGGGCTGCTACAATGTGAAACAAGGCACTCAGAGGGCCCAGCACCATCAAAAAAGGCACTCGGAGGCTCCTGCACCACAAAAGAAGGCACTCAGAGGCCCCTACACCACCAAGCAAGGCACTCGGTGGCCCCCACATTGCAAAAAAAGGCACTTGGAGGCTACTACACTGCAAAAAAATGCACCCTGAGGCCCATCCACAGCAAGAAAAGGCACTCAGTAGCCCCTGCATTGCAAAAAAAGGCACTCAGAGGCCTCCACACCGCAAAAAAAGGCACTCGGAGGCCTCCACACCGCAAAAAAAGGCACTCGGAGGCCTCCACACTGCAAAAAAAAAAAAAAATGCACCCAGAGGCCTCGACACCACAAAAGAAAAGCACTCGGAGGACCACACCACAAAAAAAGGCACTCGGCTGCCCCTACACCACAAGATAAGGCACTCAGTGGCCCCTACAGCAAAATAAAAGGCACTCGGAGGCCCCTGCACCGCAAAAAAAGGCACTCGGAGGCCAGTGCACTGAAAAACAGGGTACTTGGAGGCCAGTGCACTGAAAAACAGGGTACTTGGAGGCCAGTGCACCGCAAAAAAAAATGCACTCAGAGGCCCCTGCAGCACAAAAGAAAGGCACTCGGAGCACCACACCACAAAAAAAGGCACTCGGAGGCCCCTACACCACAAAAAAAGCCACTTGGGGGCTGCTACAATGCAAAAAAAGGCACTTGGAGGCCCCTGCACCGGAAAGAAAGGAACTCGGAGGGCCCTGCACCACAAAAGAAGGCACTCGGAGGCCCCTGCACCACAAGAAAAGGCTCTCGGGGCCACTACACCGCAAAAAAAAGGTACATGGAGGACCACACCCCCCAAAATAACAGCACTCGGAGGCCCCTGAACCACAAAAAAAGGCATTCAGTGGCCTATACAGCAAAATAAAAGGCACTCGGGGGCTGCTACAATGTGAAACAAGGCACTCGGAGGGCCCTGCACCACCAAAAAGGGTAATCGGAGGCTCCTGCACTGGAAAAAGAGGCACTTGCAGGCCTGTACACTGGAAATAAAGGCACTTGGAGGCCCCTGCACCACAAAAAAAGGCACTCGGAGGCCCCTGCACCACAAAAAAAGGCACTCGGAGGCCCCTACACTGGAAAAAAAGGCACTCGGAGGCCCCTACACCACAAAAAAAAGGCACTTGGGGGCTGCTACAATGCAAAAAAAGGCACTCGGAGGCCCCTGCACCAGAAACAAAGGCACTTGGAGGGCCCTGCACCACAAAAGCAGGCACTCGGAGGCCCCTGACCCACAAGAAAAGGCACTCGGTGGCCCCTACAGCACAATAAAAGGCACTCGGGGGCTGCTACAATGTGAAACAAGGCACTCGGAGGCCCCTGCACTGGGAAAAGAGCCACTTGCAGGCCTGTACACTGGAAATAAAGGCACTTGGCGGCCCCTGCACTGGAAAAAGAGGCACTTGCAGGCCTGTACACTGGAAATAAAGGCACTTGGAGGCCCCTGCACCACAAAAAAAGGCACTCGGAAGCCCCCACATTGCAAAAAAAGGCACTCGGAAGCCCCCACATTGCAAAAAAAGGCACTTGGAGGCTACTACACTGCAAAGAAATGCACCCTGAGGCCCCTGCACCGCACAAAAAGGCACTCGGTGGCCCCTGCACCGCAAAAAACGGCACTCGGAGGCCTCTACAACACCTTCCACTGCCCTATCAGACACAGAGGCTCATGTGACCTCACAAGGACAGGAAGCTGCCAGGGGCCTGCCAGTGGCCTGTCAGGCACTGGTACTTCTGTGAGCTCACAAGCATAGTCAGCAGCCATGGGCATCCCACTGCCTGATGAGGCACTGAGACAAAGGTGACCTCAAAATGCAGCCAGCATGCAGAGGCCTGCCACTGGCCTATCAGGCAATAGGACTGCCGTGACCTCAAAAGGACAGCCAGCAGCCAATGGCCTCGCACTGACCTATCAGGCAATAGGACTGCTGTGACCTCACGAGCACAGCCAGCAGGTATGGACCTCCCACTGGCTATCAGGCACTCAGACTGCTGTGACCTCACAAGCACAGCAAACAGCCAGGGGCCTGCCACTGCCCTATAGGGCACAGAGGCTGCTGTGACCTGACAAGCACAGCCAGCAGCCAGGGGCCTGCCACTGGCCTATCAGGCACTGAGGCTGCTGTGACCTCCCAAGCACAGCCAGCAGCGAAGGGCCTGCCACTGGCCTATAGGGAACGGAGGCTGATGTTACCTCACAAACACAGCCAGCAGCCATTGGCCTTCCACTGCCCAATGAGGCGCTGACACTGCTCTGACCTTACAAGCACAGCACACTGTCATGGGCCTGCCACTGCCATAAAGGGCACGGAGGCTTCTCTGACCTCACAAGCACAGCCAAGCAGACAGGGGCCTGCCACTGGCCTATCAGGCACTGAGGCTGCTGTGACCTCACAAGCACAGCCAGCAGTGAAGGGCCTGCCATGGCGCATCAAGCACGGAGAAAGAAGGGAACACCCAAGCAAACCAGCAGCCATGGGCGTGGCAGTGCATGCCCATGCATGCCATGCATGCAATGGCATGCAGGTCAAAGTGACATCATAAGACACAACCAGCAACCATGGGCCTGCCACTGCCCTTTTTGGCATGGAGACACAAGTATCCTCACAAGCCCAGTCAGGAGGCATGGCCCTGCCACTGGCCTATCAAGCACAGAGGCAGAAGCAACCTCACAAGCAGAACAAGGACTGATGGGCCTGACTGGCCTACCAGGCCGTGAGGCAGAAGTGACATGACTATCTCATCCAGCAGTGGTGGACCTGACAATATCATTTCAGGCAGAGGGTAAAGTGATATCACAGAACGTTGAAGGACCATAACAGAAAAAAAGGCACTTGGAGGCATGAGCACTGGGAAAAAAGGGCACTAGGAGGCGATGCACTGCAAAAATATGCACATGGAGGACACTATACTGGAAAAAAAGGCACTTTGGGAGCCTGCATCGCAAAAATAGGCACTTGGAGGCCGCTAGGCCGGAAAAAAAGGCACTTAGATGCCCCTTCACTGCAAAAAAAAGGCACTCAGACAGCAGTGCACCTCAAACAAAGGCACTCGGAGGGCCCTGCACCACAAAAAAAGGCACTCGGCTGCCCCTACACTGGAAAAAATGGCACTCGGAGGCCCCTACACCACAAAAAAAGGCACTTAGGGGCTGCTACAATGGAAAAAAAGGCACTCGGTGGCCCCTGAACCACAAGAAAAGGCTCTCGGGGCCACTACACCGCAAAAAAAAGGTACATGGAGGACCACACACCCGAAAATAACAGCACTCGGTGGCCCCTGAACCACAAGGAAAGGCACTCGGTGGCTCCTACAGCACAATAAAAGGCACTCGGGGGCTGCTACAATGTGAAACAAGGCACTCAGAGGGCCCAGCACCATCAAAAAAGGCACTCGGAGGCTCCTGCACCACAAAAGAAGGCACTCAGAGGCCCCTACACCACCAAGCAAGGCACTCGGTGGCCCCCACATTGCAAAAAAAGGCACTTGGAGGCTACTACACTGCAAAAAAATGCACCCTGAGGCCCATCCACAGCAAGAAAAGGCACTCAGTAGCCCCTGCATTGCAAAAAAAGGCACTCAGAGGCCTCCACACCGCAAAAAAAGGCACTCGGAGGCCTCCACACCGCAAAAAAAGGCACTCGGAGGCCTCCACACTGCAAAAAAAAAAAAAAATGCACCCAGAGGCCTCGACACCACAAAAGAAAAGCACTCGGAGGACCACACCACAAAAAAAGGCACTCGGCTGCCCCTACACCACAAGATAAGGCACTCAGTGGCCCCTACAGCAAAATAAAAGGCACTCGGAGGCCCCTGCACCGCAAAAAAAGGCACTCGGAGGCCAGTGCACTGAAAAACAGGGTACTTGGAGGCCAGTGCACTGAAAAACAGGGTACTTGGAGGCCAGTGCACCGCAAAAAAAAATGCACTCAGAGGCCCCTGCAGCACAAAAGAAAGGCACTCGGAGCACCACACCACAAAAAAAGGCACTCGGAGGCCCCTACACCACAAAAAAAGCCACTTGGGGGCTGCTACAATGCAAAAAAAGGCACTTGGAGGCCCCTGCACCGGAAAGAAAGGAACTCGGAGGGCCCTGCACCACAAAAGAAGGCACTCGGAGGCCCCTGCACCACAAGAAAAGGCTCTCGGGGCCACTACACCGCAAAAAAAAGGTACATGGAGGACCACACCCCCCAAAATAACAGCACTCGGAGGCCCCTGAACCACAAAAAAAGGCATTCAGTGGCCTATACAGCAAAATAAAAGGCACTCGGGGGCTGCTACAATGTGAAACAAGGCACTCGGAGGGCCCTGCACCACCAAAAAGGGCAATCGGAGGCTCCTGCACTGGAAAAAGAGGCACTTGCAGGCCTGTACACTGGAAATAAAGGCACTCGGAGGCCCCTGCACCACAAAAAAAGGCACTCGGAGGCCCCTGCACCACAAAAAAAGGCACTCGGAGGCCCCTACACTGGAAAAAAAGGCACTCGGAGGCCCCTACACCACAAAAAAAAGGCACTTGGGGGCTGCTACAATGCAAAAAAAGGCACTCGGAGGCCCCTGCACCAGAAACAAAGGCACTTGGAGGGCCCTGCACCACAAAAGCAGGCACTCGGAGGCCCCTGACCCACAAGAAAAGGCACTCGGTGGCCCCTACAGCACAATAAAAGGCACTCGGGGGCTGCTACAATGTGAAACAAGGCACTCGGAGGCCCCTGCACTGGGAAAAGAGCCACTTGCAGGCCTGTACACTGGAAATAAAGGCACTTGGTGGCCCCTGCACTGGAAAAAGAGGCACTTGCAGGCCTGTACACTGGAAATAAAGGCACTTGGAGGCCCCTGCACCACAAAAAAAGGCACTCGGAAGCCCCCACATTGCAAAAAAAGGCACTCGGAAGCCCCCACATTGCAAAAAAAGGCACTTGGAGGCTACTACACTGCAAAGAAATGCACCCTGAGGCCCCTGCACCGCACAAAAAGGCACTCGGTGGCCCCTGCACCGCAAAAAACGGCACTCGGAGGCCTCTACAACACCTTCCACTGCCCTATCAGACACAGAGGCTCATGTGACCTCACAAGGACAGGAAGCTGCCAGGGGCCTGCCAGTGGCCTGTCAGGCACTGGTACTTCTGTGAGCTCACAAGCATAGTCAGCAGCCATGGGCATCCCACTGCCTGATGAGGCACTGAGACAAAGGTGACCTCAAAATGCAGCCAGCATGCAGAGGCCTGCCACTGGCCTATCAGGCAATAGGACTGCCGTGACCTCAAAAGGACAGCCAGCAGCCAATGGCCTCGCACTGACCTATCAGGCAATAGGACTGCTGTGACCTCACGAGCACAGCCAGCAGGTATGGACCTCCCACTGGCTATCAGGCACTCAGACTGCTGTGACCTGACAAGCACAGCCAGCAGCCAGGGGCCTGCCACTGGCCTGTGAAGCACTGAGGCTGCTCTGACCTCACAAGCACAGCCAAGCAGACAGGGGCCTGCCACTGGCCTATCAGGCACTGAGGCTGCTGTGACCTCACAAGCACAGCCAGCAGTGAAGGGCCTGCCATGGCGCATCAAGCACGGAGAAAGAAGGGAACACCCAAGCAAACCAGCAGCCATGGGCGTGGCAGTGCATGCCCATGCATGCCATGCATGCAATGGCATGCAGGTCAAAGTGACATCATAAGACACAACCAGCAACCATGGGCCTGCCACTGCCCTTTTTGGCATGGAGACACAAGTATCCTCACAAGCCCAGTCAGGAGGCATGGCCCTGCCACTGGCCTATCAAGCACAGAGGCAGAAGCAACCTCACAAGCAGAGCAAGGACTGATGGGCCTGACTGGCCTACCAGGCCGTGAGGCAGAAGTGACATGACTATCTCATCCAGCAGTGGTGGACCTGACAATATCATTTCAGGCAGAGGGTAAAGTGATATCACAGAACGTTGAAGGACCATAACAGAAAAAAAGGCACTTGGAGGCATGAGCACTGGGAAAAAAGGGCACTAGGAGGCGATGCACTGCAAAAATATGCACATGGAGGACACTATACTGGAAAAAAAGGCACTTTGGGAGCCTGCATCGCAAAAATAGGCACTTGGAGGCCGCTAGGCCGGAAAAAAAGGCACTTAGATGCCCCTTCACTGCAAAAAAAAGGCACTCAGACAGCAGTGCACCTCAAACAAAGGCACTCGGAGGGCCCTGCACCACAAAAAAAGGCACTCGGCTGCCCCTACACTGGAAAAAATGGCACTCGGAGGCCCCTACACCACAAAAAAAGGCACTTAGGGGCTGCTACAATGGAAAAAAAGGCACTCGGTGGCCCCTGAACCACAAGAAAAGGCTCTCGGGGCCACTACACCGCAAAAAAAAGGTACATGGAGGACCACACACCCGAAAATAACAGCACTCGGTGGCCCCTGAACCACAAGGAAAGGCACTCGGTGGCTCCTACAGCACAATAAAAGGCACTCGGGGGCTGCTACAATGTGAAACAAGGCACTCAGAGGGCCCAGCACCATCAAAAAAGGCACTCGGAGGCTCCTGCACCACAAAAGAAGGCACTCAGAGGCCCCTACACCACCAAGCAAGGCACTCGGTGGCCCCCACATTGCAAAAAAAGGCACTTGGAGGCTACTACACTGCAAAAAAATGCACCCTGAGGCCCATCGACAGCAAGAAAAGGCACTCAGTAGCCCCTGCATTGCAAAAAAAGGCACTCAGAGGCCTCCACACCGCAAAAAAAGGCACTCGGAGGCCTCCACACCGCAAAAAAAGGCACTCGGAGGCCTCCACACTGCAAAAAAAAAAAAAGCACCCAGAGGCCTCGACACCACAAAAGAAAAGCACTCGGAGGACCACACCACAAAAAAAGGCACTCGGCTGCCCCTACACCACAAGATAAGGCACTCAGTGGCCCCTACAGCAAAATAAAAGGCACTCGGAGGCCCCTGCACCGCAAAAAAAGGCACTCGGAGGCCAGTGCACTGAAAAACAGGGTACTTGGAGGCCAGTGCACTGAAAAACAGGGTACTTGGAGGCCAGTGCACCGCAAAAAAAAATGCACTCAGAGGCCCCTGCAGCACAAAAGAAAGGCACTCGGAGCACCACACCACAAAAAAAGGCACTCGGAGGCCCCTACACCACAAAAAAAGCCACTTGGGGGCTGCTACAATGCAAAAAAAGGCACTTGGAGGCCCCTGCACCGGAAAGAAAGGAACTCGGAGGGCCCTGCACCACAAAAGAAGGCACTCGGAGGCCCCTGCACCACAAGAAAAGGCTCTCGGGGCCACTACACCGCAAAAAAAAGGTACATGGAGGACCACACCCCCCAAAATAACAGCACTCGGAGGCCCCTGAACCACAAAAAAAGGCATTCAGTGGCCTATACAGCAAAATAAAAGGCACTCGGGGGCTGCTACAATGTGAAACAAGGCACTCGGAGGGCCCTGCACCACCAAAAAGGGCACTCGGAGGCTCCTGCACTGGAAAAAGAGGCACTTGCAGGCCTGTACACTGGAAATAAAGGCACTTGGAGGCCCCTGCACCACAAAAAAAGGCACTCGGAAGCCCCTACATTGCAAAAAAAGGCACTTGGAGGCTACTACACTGCAAAACAATGCACCCTGAGGCCCCTGCACCGCAAAAAAAGGCACTCGGAGGCCCCTGCACCACAAAAAAAAGGCACTCGGCTGCCCCTACACTGGAAAAAAAGGCACTCGGAGGCCCCTACACCACAAAAAAAGGCACTTGGGGGCTGCTACAATGCAAAAAAAGGCACTCGGAGGCCCCTGCACCAGAAACAAAGGCACTTGGAGGGCCCTGCACCACAAAAGAAGGCACTCGGAGGCCCCTGACCCACAAGAAAAGGCACTCGGTGGCCCCTACAGCACAATAAAAGGCACTCGGGGGCTGCTACAATGTGAAACAAGGCACTCTGAGGGCCCAGCACCACCAAAAAAGGCACTCGGAGGCCCCTGCACTGGGAAAAGAGCCACTCGCAGACCTGTACACTGGAAATAAAGGCACTTGGAGGCCCCAGCACCACAAAAAAAGGCACTCGGCTGCCCCTACATTGCAAAAAAAGGCACTCGGCTGCCCCTACACCGGAAAAAAAGGCACTTAGGGGCTGCTACAATGCAAAAAAAGGCACTCGGAGGCCCCTGCACCACAAAAGAAGGCACTCGGATGCCCCTGACCCACAAGAAAAGGCACTCGGTGGCCCCCACAGCACAGTAAAAGGCACTCGGGGGCTGCTACAATGTGAAACAAGGCACTCAGAGGGCCCAGCACCACCAAAAAAGGCATTCGGAGGCCCCTGCACTGGGAAAAGAGCCACTTGCAGGCCTGTACACTGGAAATAAAGGCACTTGGAGGCCCCAGCACCACAAAAAAAGGCACTTGGAGGCCCCTGCACCGCAAAAAAATGGCACTCGGCTGCCCCTACAATGGAAAAAAAGGCACTCGGAGGCCCCTACACCACAAAAAAAGGCACTCGGAGGCCCCTGCACCACAAAAAAAGGCACTCGGAGGCCCCTGCACCACAAAAAAAGGCACTCGGAGGCCCCTACACTGGAAAAAAAGGCACTCGGAGGCCCCTACACCACAAAAAAAGGCACTTGGGGGCTGCTACAATGCAAAAAAAGGCACTCGGAGGCCCCTGCACCAGAAACAAAGGCACTTGGAGGGCCCTGCACCACAAAAGCAGGCACTCGGAGGCCCCTGACCCACAAGAAAAGGCACTCGGTGGCCCCTACAGCACAATAAAAGGCACTCGGGGGCTGCTACAATGTGAAACAAGGCACTCGGAGGCCCCTGCACTGGGAAAAGAGCCACTTGCAGGCCTGTACACTGGAAATAAAGGCACTTGGCGGCCCCTGCACTGGAAAAAGAGGCACTTGCAGGCCTGTACACTGGAAATAAAGGCACTCGGAAGCCCCCACATTGCAAAAAAAGGCACTCGGAAGCCCCCACATTGCAAAAAAAGGCACTCGGAAGCCCCCACATTGCAAAAAAAGGCACTTGGAGGCTACTACACTGCAAAGAAATGCACCCTGAGGCCCCTGCACCGCACAAAAAGGCACTCGGTGGCCCCTGCACCGCAAAAAACGGCACTCGGAGGCCTCTACAACACCTTCCACTGCCCTATCAGACACAGAGGCTCATGTGACCTCACAAGGACAGGAAGCTGCCAGGGGCCTGCCAGTGGCCTGTCAGGCACTGGTACTTCTGTGAGCTCACAAGCATAGTCAGCAGCCATGGGCATCCCACTGCCTGATGAGGCACTGAGACAAAGGTGACCTCAAAATGCAGCCAGCATGCAGAGGCCTGCCACTGGCCTATCAGGCAATAGGACTGCCGTGACCTCAAAAGGACAGCCAGCAGCCAATGGCCTCGCACTGACCTATCAGGCAATAGGACTGCTGTGACCTCACGAGCACAGCCAGCAGGTATGGACCTCCCACTGGCTATCAGGCACTCAGACTGCTGTGACCTCACAAGCACAGCCAGCAGCCAGGGGCCTGCCACTGGCCTGTGAAGCACTGAGGCTGCTGTGAGCTCAGAAGCACAGCCAAGCAGACAGGGGCCTGCCACTGGCCTATCAGGCACTGAGGCTGCTGTGACCTCCCAAGCACAGCCAGCAGCGAAGGGCCTGCCACTGGCCTATAGGGAACGGAGGCTGATGTTACCTCACAAACACAGCCAGCAGCCATTGGCCTTCCACTGCCCTATGAGGCGCTGACACTGCTCTGACCTTACAAGCACAGCACACTGTCATGGGCCTGCCACTGCCATAAAGGGCACGGAGGCTTCTCTGACCTCACAAGCACAGCCAAGCAGACAGGGGCCTGCCACTGGCCTATCAGGCACTGAGGCTGCTGTGACCTCACAAGCACAGCCAGCAGTGAAGGGCCTGCCATGGCGCATCAAGCACGGAGAAAGAAGGGAACACCCAAGCAAACCAGCAGCCATGGGTGTGGCAGTGCATGCCCATGCATGCCATGCATGCAATGGCATGCAGGTCAAAGTGACATCATAAGACACAACCAGCAACCATGGGCCTGCCACTGCCCTTTTTGGCATGGAGACACAAGTATCCTCACAAGCCCAGTCAGGAGGCATGGCCCTGCCACTGGCCTATCAAGCACAGAGGCAGAAGCAACCTCACAAGCAGAACAAGGACTGATGGGCCTGACTGGCCTACCAGGCCGTGAGGCAGAAGTGACATGACTATCTCATCCAGCAGTGGTGGACCTGACAATATCATTTCAGGCAGAGGGTAAAGTGATATCACAGAACGTTGAAGGACCATAACAGAAAAAAAGGCACTTGGAGGCATGAGCACTGGGAAAAAAGGGCACTAGGAGGCGATGCACTGCAAAAATATGCACATGGAGGACACTATACTGGAAAAAAAGGCACTTTGGGAGCCTGCATCGCAAAAATAGGCACTTGGAGGCCGCTAGGCCGGAAAAAAAGGCACTTAGATGCCCCTTCACTGCAAAAAAAAGGCACTCAGACAGCAGTGCACCTCAAACAAAGGCACTCGGAGGGCCCTGCACCACAAAAAAAGGCACTCGGCTGCCCCTACACTGGAAAAAATGGCACTCGGAGGCCCCTACACCACAAAAAAAGGCACTTAGGGGCTGCTACAATGGAAAAAAAGGCACTCGGTGGCCCCTGAACCACAAGAAAAGGCTCTCGGGGCCACTACACCGCAAAAAAAAGGTACATGGAGGACCACACACCCGAAAATAACAGCACTCGGTGGCCCCTGAACCACAAGGAAAGGCACTCGGTGGCTCCTACAGCACAATAAAAGGCACTCGGGGGCTGCTACAATGTGAAACAAGGCACTCAGAGGGCCCAGCACCATCAAAAAAGGCACTCGGAGGCTCCTGCACCACAAAAGAAGGCACTCAGAGGCCCCTACACCACCAAGCAAGGCACTCGGTGGCCCCCACATTGCAAAAAAAGGCACTTGGAGGCTACTACACTGCAAAAAAATGCACCCTGAGGCCCATCCACAGCAAGAAAAGGCACTCAGTAGCCCCTGCATTGCAAAAAAAGGCACTCAGAGGCCTCCACACCGCAAAAAAAGGCACTCGGAGGCCTCCACACCGCAAAAAAAGGCACTCGGAGGCCTCCACACTGCAAAAAAAAAAAAAGCACCCAGAGGCCTCGACACCACAAAAGAAAAGCACTCGGAGGACCACACCACAAAAAAAGGCACTCGGCTGCCCCTACACCACAAGATAAGGCACTCAGTGGCCCCTACAGCAAAATAAAAGGCACTCGGAGGCCCCTGCACCGCAAAAAAAGGCACTCGGAGGCCAGTGCACTGAAAAACAGGGTACTTGGAGGCCAGTGCACTGAAAAACAGGGTACTTGGAGGCCAGTGCACCGCAAAAAAAAATGCACTCAGAGGCCCCTGCAGCACAAAAGAAAGGCACTCGGAGCACCACACCACAAAAAAAGGCACTCGGAGGCCCCTACACCACAAAAAAAGCCACTTGGGGGCTGCTACAATGCAAAAAAAGGCACTTGGAGGCCCCTGCACCGGAAAGAAAGGAACTCGGAGGGCCCTGCACCACAAAAGAAGGCACTCGGAGGCCCCTGCACCACAAGAAAAGGCTCTCGGGGCCACTACACCGCAAAAAAAAGGTACATGGAGGACCACACCCCCCAAAATAACAGCACTCGGAGGCCCCTGAACCACAAAAAAAGGCATTCAGTGGCCTATACAGCAAAATAAAAGGCACTCGGGGGCTGCTACAATGTGAAACAAGGCACTCGGAGGGCCCTGCACCACCAAAAAGGGCACTCGGAGGCTCCTGCACTGGAAAAAGAGGCACTTGCAGGCCTGTACACTGGAAATAAAGGCACTTGGAGGCCCCTGCACCACAAAAAAAGGCACTCGGAAGCCCCTACATTGCAAAAAAAGGCACTTGGAGGCTACTACACTGCAAAACAATGCACCCTGAGGCCCCTGCACCGCAAAAAAAGGCACTCGGAGGCCCCTGCACCACAAAAAAAAGGCACTCGGCTGCCCCTACACTGGAAAAAAAGGCACTCGGAGGCCCCTACACCACAAAAAAAGGCACTTGGGGGCTGCTACAATGCAAAAAAAGGCACTCGGAGGGCCCTGCACCAGAAACAAAGGCACTTGGAGGGCCCTGCACCACAAAAGAAGGCACTCGGAGGCCCCTGACCCACAAGAAAAGGCACTCGGTGGCCCCTACAGCACAATAAAAGGCACTCGGGGGCTGCTACAATGTGAAACAAGGCACTCTGAGGGCCCAGCACCACCAAAAAAGGCACTCGGAGGCCCCTGCACTGGGAAAAGAGCCACTCGCAGACCTGTACACTGGAAATAAAGGCACTTGGAGGCCCCAGCACCACAAAAAAAGGCACTCGGCTGCCCCTACATTGCAAAAAAAGGCACTCGGCTGCCCCTACACCGGAAAAAAAGGCACTTAGGGGCTGCTACAATGCAAAAAAAGGCACTCGGAGGCCCCTGCACCACAAAAGAAGGCACTCGGATGCCCCTGACCCACAAGAAAAGGCACTCGGTGGCCCCCACAGCACAGTAAAAGGCACTCGGGGGCTGCTACAATGTGAAACAAGGCACTCAGAGGGCCCAGCACCACCAAAAAAGGCATTCGGAGGCCCCTGCACTGGGAAAAGAGCCACTTGCAGGCCTGTACACTGGAAATAAAGGCACTTGGAGGCCCCAGCACCACAAAAAAAGGCACTTGGAGGCCCCTGCACCGCAAAAAAATGGCACTCGGCTGCCCCTACAATGGAAAAAAAGGCACTCGGAGGCCCCTACACCACAAAAAAAGGCACTCGGAGGCCCCTGCACCACAAAAAAAGGCACTCGGAGGCCCCTGCACCACAAAAAAAGGCACTCGGCTGCCCCTACACTGGAAAAAAAGGCACTCGGAGGCCCCTACACCACAAAAAAAGGCACTTGGGGGCTGCTACAATGCAAAAAAAGGCACTCGGAGGCCCCTGCACCAGAAACAAAGGCACTTGGAGGGCCCTGCACCACAAAAGCAGGCACTCGGAGGCCCCTGACCCACAAGAAAAGGCACTCGGTGGCCCCTACAGCACAATAAAAGGCACTCGGGGGCTGCTACAATGTGAAACAAGGCACTCGGAGGCCCCTGCACTGGGAAAAGAGCCACTTGCAGGCCTGTACACTGGAAATAAAGGCACTTGGCGGCCCCTGCACTGGAAAAAGAGGCACTTGCAGGCCTGTACACTGGAAATAAAGGCACTTGGAGGCCCCTGCACCACAAAAAAAGGCACTCGGAAGCCCCCACATTGCAAAAAAAGGCACTCGGAAGCCCCCACATTGCAAAAAAAGGCACTTGGAGGCTACTACACTGCAAAGAAATGCACCCTGAGGCCCCTGCACCGCACAAAAAGGCACTCGGTGGCCCCTGCACCGCACAAAAAGGCACTCGGAGGCCTCTACAACACCTTCCACTGCCCTATCAGACACAGAGGCTCATGTGACCTCACAAGGACAGGAAGCTGCCAGGGGCCTGCCAGTGGCCTGTCAGGCACTGGTACTTCTGTGAGCTCACAAGCATAGTCAGCAGCCATGGGCATCCCACTGCCTGATGAGGCACTGAGACAAAGGTGACCTCAAAATGCAGCCAGCATGCAGAGGCCTGCCACTGGCCTATCAGGCAATAGGACTGCCGTGACCTCAAAAGGACAGCCAGCAGCCAATGGCCTCGCACTGACCTATCAGGCAATAGGACTGCTGTGACCTCACGAGCACAGCCAGCAGGTATGGACCTCCCACTGGCTATCAGGCACTCAGACTGCTGTGACCTGACAAGCACAGCCAGCAGCCAGGGGCCTGCCACTGGCCTGTGAAGCACTGAGGCTGCTGTGAGCTCAGAAGCACAGCCAAGCAGACAGGGGCCTGCCACTGGCCTATCAGGCACTGAGGCTGCTGTGACCTCCCAAGCACAGCCAGCAGCGAAGGGCCTGCCACTGGCCTATAGGGAACGGAGGCTGATGTTACCTCACAAACACAGCCAGCAGCCATTGGCCTTCCACTGCCCTATGAGGCGCTGACACTGCTCTGACCTTACAAGCACAGCACACTGTCATGGGCCTGCCACTGCCATAAAGGGCACGGAGGCTTCTCTGACCTCACAAGCACAGCCAAGCAGACAGGGGCCTGCCACTGGCCTATCAGGCACTGAGGCTGCTGTGACCTCACAAGCACAGCCAGCAGTGAAGGGCCTGCCATGGCGCATCAAGCACGGAGAAAGAAGGGAACACCCAAGCAAACCAGCAGCCATGGGTGTGGCAGTGCATGCCCATGCATGCCATGCATGCAATGGCATGCAGGTCAAAGTGACATCATAAGACACAACCAGCAACCATGGGCCTGCCACTGCCCTTTTTGGCATGGAGACACAAGTATCCTCACAAGCCCAGTCAGGAGGCATGGCCCTGCCACTGGCCTATCAAGCACAGAGGCAGAAGCAACCTCACAAGCAGAACAAGGACTGATGGGCCTGACTGGCCTACCAGGCCGTGAGGCAGAAGTGACATGACTATCTCATCCAGCAGTGGTGGACCTGACAATATCATTTCAGGCAGAGGGTAAAGTGATATCACAGAACGTTGAAGGACCATAACAGAAAAAAAGGCACTTGGAGGCATGAGCACTGGGAAAAAAGGGCACTAGGAGGCGATGCACTGCAAAAATATGCACATGGAGGACACTATACTGGAAAAAAAGGCACTTTGGGAGCCTGCATCGCAAAAATAGGCACTTGGAGGCCGCTAGGCCGGAAAAAAAGGCACTTAGATGCCCCTTCACTGCAAAAAAAAGGCACTCAGACAGCAGTGCACCTCAAACAAAGGCACTCGGAGGGCCCTGCACCACAAAAAAAGGCACTCGGCTGCCCCTACACTGGAAAAAATGGCACTCGGAGGCCCCTACACCACAAAAAAAGGCACTTAGGGGCTGCTACAATGGAAAAAAAGGCACTCGGTGGCCCCTGAACCACAAGAAAAGGCTCTCGGGGCCACTACACCGCAAAAAAAAGGTACATGGAGGACCACACACCCGAAAATAACAGCACTCGGTGGCCCCTGAACCACAAGGAAAGGCACTCGGTGGCTCCTACAGCACAATAAAAGGCACTCGGGGGCTGCTACAATGTGAAACAAGGCACTCAGAGGGCCCAGCACCATCAAAAAAGGCACTCGGAGGCTCCTGCACCACAAAAGAAGGCACTCAGAGGCCCCTACACCACCAAGCAAGGCACTCGGTGGCCCCCACATTGCAAAAAAAGGCACTTGGAGGCTACTACACTGCAAAAAAATGCACCCTGAGGCCCATCCACAGCAAGAAAAGGCACTCAGTAGCCCCTGCATTGCAAAAAAAGGCACTCAGAGGCCTCCACACCGCAAAAAAAGGCACTCGGAGGCCTCCACACCGCAAAAAAAGGCACTCGGAGGCCTCCACACTGCAAAAAAAAAAAAAATGCACCCAGAGGCCTCGACACCACAAAAGAAAAGCACTCGGAGGACCACACCACAAAAAAAGGCACTCGGCTGCCCCTACACCACAAGATAAGGCACTCAGTGGCCCCTACAGCAAAATAAAAGGCACTCGGAGGCCCCTGCACCGCAAAAAAAGGCACTCGGAGGCCAGTGCACTGAAAAACAGGGTACTTGGAGGCCAGTGCACTGAAAAACAGGGTACTTGGAGGCCAGTGCACCGCAAAAAAAAATGCACTCAGAGGCCCCTGCAGCACAAAAGAAAGGCACTCGGAGCACCACACCACAAAAAAAGGCACTCGGAGGCCCCTACACCACAAAAAAAGCCACTTGGGGGCTGCTACAATGCAAAAAAAGGCACTTGGAGGCCCCTGCACCGGAAAGAAAGGAACTCGGAGGGCCCTGCACCACAAAAGAAGGCACTCGGAGGCCCCTGCACCACAAGAAAAGGCTCTCGGGGCCACTACACCGCAAAAAAAAGGTACATGGAGGACCACACCCCCCAAAATAACAGCACTCGGAGGCCCCTGAACCACAAAAAAAGGCATTCAGTGGCCTATACAGCAAAATAAAAGGCACTCGGGGGCTGCTACAATGTGAAACAAGGCACTCGGAGGGCCCTGCACCACCAAAAAGGGCACTCGGAGGCTCCTGCACTGGAAAAAGAGGCACTTGCAGGCCTGTACACTGGAAATAAAGGCACTTGGAGGCCCCTGCACCACAAAAAAAGGCACTCGGAAGCCCCTACATTGCAAAAAAAGGCACTTGGAGGCTACTACACTGCAAAACAATGCACCCTGAGGCCCCTGCACCGCAAAAAAAGGCACTTGGAGGCCCCTGCACCACAAAAAAAAGGCACTCGGCTGCCCCTACACTGGAAAAAAAGGCACTCGGAGGCCCCTAAACCACAAAAAAAGGCACTTGGGGGCTGCTACAATGCAAAAAAAGGCACTCGGAGGGCCCTGCACCAGAAACAAAGGCACTTGGAGGGCCCTGCACCACAAAAGAAGGCACTCGGAGGCCCCTGACCCACAAGAAAAGGCACTCGGTGGCCCCCACAGCACAGTAAAAGGCACTCGGGGGCTGCTACAATGTGAAACAAGGCACTCAGAGGGCCCAGCACCACCAAAAAAGGCATTCGGAGGCCCCTGCACTGGGAAAAGAGCCACTTGCAGGCCTGTACACTGGAAATAAAGGCACTTGGAGGCCCCAGCACCACAAAAAAAGGCACTTGGAGGCCCCTGCACCGCAAAAAAATGGCACTCGGCTGCCCCTACAATGGAAAAAAAGGCACTCGGAGGCCCCTACACCACAAAAAAAGGCACTTGGGGGCTGCTACAATGCAAAAAAAAGGTACATGGAGGACCACACCCCCCAAAATAACAGCACTCGGAGGCCCCTGAACCACAAGAAAAGGCATTCAGTGGCCTATACAGCAAAATAAAAGGCACTCGGGGGCTGCTACAATGCAAAAAAAGGCACTTGGAGGGCCCTGCACCACCAAAAAGGGCAATCGGAGGCTCCTGCACTGGAAAAAGAGGCACTTGCAGGCCTGTACACTGGAAATAAAGGCACTCGGAGGCCCCTGCACCACAAAAAAAGGCACTCGGAGGCCCCTGCACCACAAAAAAAGGCACTCGGAGGCCCCTGCACCACAAAAAAAGGCACTCGGCTGCCCCTACACTGGAAAAAAAGGCACTCGGAGGCCCCTACACCACAAAAAAAGGCACTTGGGGGCTGCTACAATGCAAAAAAAGGCACTCGGAGGCCCCTGCACCAGAAACAAAGGCACTTGGAGGGCCCTGCACCACAAAAGCAGGCACTCGGAGGCCCCTGACCCACAAGAAAAGGCACTCGGTGGCCCCTACAGCACAATAAAAGGCACTCGGGGGCTGCTACAATGTGAAACAAGGCACTCGGAGGCCCCTGCACTGGGAAAAGAGCCACTTGCAGGCCTGTACACTGGAAATAAAGGCACTTGGCGGCCCCTGCACTGGAAAAAGAGGCACTTGCAGGCCTGTACACTGGAAATAAAGGCACTTGGAGGCCCCAGCACCACAAAAAAAGGCACTCGGAAGCCCCCACATTGCAAAAAAAGGCACTTGGAGGCTACTACACTGCAAAGAAATGCACCCTGAGGCCCCTGCACCGCACAAAAAGGCACTCGGTGGCCCCTGCACCGCAAAAAACGGCACTCGGAGGCCTCTACAACACCTTCCACTGCCCTATCAGACACAGAGGCTCATGTGACCTCACAAGGACAGGAAGCTGCCAGGGGGCTGCCAGTGGCCTGTCAGGCACTGGTACTTCTGTGAGCTCACAAGCATAGTCAGCAGCCATGGGCATCCCACTGCCTGATGAGGCACTGAGACAAAGGTAACCTCAAAATGCAGCCAGCATGCAGAGGCCTGCCACTGGCCTATCAGGCAATAGGACTGCCGTGACCTCAAAAGGACAGCCAGCAGCCAATGGCCTCGCACTGACCTATCAGGCAATAGGACTGCTGTGACCTCACGAGCACAGCCAGCAGGTATGGACCTCCCACTGGCTATCAGGCACTCAGACTGCTGTGACCTGACAAGCACAGCCAGCAGCCAGGGGCCTGCCACTGGCCTATCAGGCACTGAGGCTGCTGTGACCTCCCAAGCACAGCCAGCAGCGAAGGGCCTGCCACTGGCCTATAGGGAACGGAGGCTGATGTTACCTCACAAACACAGCCAGCAGCCATTGGCCTTCCACTGCCCAATGAGGCGCTGACACTGCTCTGACCTTACAAGCACAGCACACTGTCATGGGCCTGCCACTGCCATAAAGGGCACGGAGGCTTCTCTGACCTCACAAGCACAGCCAAGCAGACAGGGGCCTGCCACTGGCCTATCAGGCACTGAGGCTGCTGTGACCTCACAAGCACAGCCAGCAGTGAAGGGCCTGCCATGGCGCATCAAGCACGGAGAAAGAAGGGAACACCCAAGCAAACCAGCAGCCATGGGTGTGGCAGTGCATGCCCATGCATGCCATGCATGCAATGGCATGCAGGTCAAAGTGACATCATAAGACACAACCAGCAACCATGGGCCTGCCACTGCCCTTTTTGGCATGGAGACACAAGTATCCTCACAAGCCCAGTCAGGAGGCATGGCCCTGCCACTGGCCTATCAAGCACAGAGGCAGAAGCAACCTCACAAGCAGAACAAGGACTGATGGGCCTGACTGGCCTACCAGGCCGTGAGGCAGAAGTGACATGACTATCTCATCCAGCAGTGGTGGACCTGACAATATCATTTCAGGCAGAGGGTAAAGTGATATCACAGAACGTTGAAGGACCATAACAGAAAAAAAGGCACTTGGAGGCATGAGCACTGGGAAAAAAGGGCACTAGGAGGCGATGCACTGCAAAAATATGCACATGGAGGACACTATACTGGAAAAAAAGGCACTTTGGGAGCCTGCATCGCAAAAATAGGCACTTGGAGGCCGCTAGGCCGGAAAAAAAGGCACTTAGATGCCCCTTCACTGCAAAAAAAAGGCACTCAGACAGCAGTGCACCTCAAACAAAGGCACTCGGAGGGCCCTGCACCACAAAAAAAGGCACTCGGCTGCCCCTACACTGGAAAAAATGGCACTCGGAGGCCCCTACACCACAAAAAAAGGCACTTAGGGGCTGCTACAATGGAAAAAAAGGCACTCGGTGGCCCCTGAACCACAAGAAAAGGCTCTCGGGGCCACTACACCGCAAAAAAAAGGTACATGGAGGACCACACACCCGAAAATAACAGCACTCGGTGGCCCCTGAACCACAAGGAAAGGCACTCGGTGGCTCCTACAGCACAATAAAAGGCACTCGGGGGCTGCTACAATGTGAAACAAGGCACTCAGAGGGCCCAGCACCATCAAAAAAGGCACTCGGAGGCTCCTGCACCACAAAAGAAGGCACTCAGAGGCCCCTACACCACCAAGCAAGGCACTCGGTGGCCCCCACATTGCAAAAAAAGGCACTTGGAGGCTACTACACTGCAAAAAAATGCACCCTGAGGCCCATCCACAGCAAGAAAAGGCACTCAGTAGCCCCTGCATTGCAAAAAAAGGCACTCAGAGGCCTCCACACCGCAAAAAAAGGCACTCGGAGGCCTCCACACCGCAAAAAAAGGCACTCGGAGGCCTCCACACTGCAAAAAAAAAAAAAATGCACCCAGAGGCCTCGACACCACAAAAGAAAAGCACTCGGAGGACCACACCACAAAAAAAGGCACTCGGCTGCCCCTACACCACAAGATAAGGCACTCAGTGGCCCCTACAGCAAAATAAAAGGCACTCGGAGGCCCCTGCACCGCAAAAAAAGGCACTCGGAGGCCAGTGCACTGAAAAACAGGGTACTTGGAGGCCAGTGCACTGAAAAACAGGGTACTTGGAGGCCAGTGCACTGAAAAACAGGGTACTTGGAGGCCAGTGCACCGCAAAAAAAAATGCACTCAGAGGCCCCTGCAGCACAAAAGAAAGGCACTCGGAGCACCACACCACAAAAAAAGGCACTCGGAGGCCCCTACACCACAAAAAAAGCCACTTGGGGGCTGCTACAATGCAAAAAAAGGCACTTGGAGGCCCCTGCACCGGAAAGAAAGGAACTCGGAGGGCCCTGCACCACAAAAGAAGGCACTCGGAGGCCCCTGCACCACAAGAAAAGGCTCTCGGGGCCACTACACCGCAAAAAAAAGGTACATGGAGGACCACACCCCCCAAAATAACAGCACTCGGAGGCCCCTGAACCACAAAAAAAGGCATTCAGTGGCCTATACAGCAAAATAAAAGGCACTCGGGGGCTGCTACAATGTGAAACAAGGCACTCGGAGGGCCCTGCACCACCAAAAAGGGCACTCGGAGGCTCCTGCACTGGAAAAAGAGGCACTTGCAGGCCTGTACACTGGAAATAAAGGCACTTGGAGGCCCCTGCACCACAAAAAAAGGCACTCGGAAGCCCCTACATTGCAAAAAAAGGCACTTGGAGGCTACTACACTGCAAAACAATGCACCCTGAGGCCCCTGCACCGCAAAAAAAGGCACTTGGAGGCCCCTGCACCACAAAAAAAAGGCACTCGGCTGCCCCTACACTGGAAAAAAAGGCACTCGGAGGCCCCTAAACCACAAAAAAAGGCACTTGGGGGCTGCTACAATGCAAAAAAAGGCACTCGGAGGGCCCTGCACCAGAAACAAAGGCACTTGGAGGGCCCTGCACCACAAAAGAAGGCACTCGGAGGCCCCTGACCCACAAGAAAAGGCACTCGGTGGCCCCCACAGCACAGTAAAAGGCACTCGGGGGCTGCTACAATGTGAAACAAGGCACTCAGAGGGCCCAGCACCACCAAAAAAGGCATTCGGAGGCCCCTGCACTGGGAAAAGAGCCACTTGCAGGCCTGTACACTGGAAATAAAGGCACTTGGAGGCCCCAGCACCACAAAAAAAGGCACTTGGAGGCCCCTGCACCGCAAAAAAATGGCACTCGGCTGCCCCTACAATGGAAAAAAAGGCACTCGGAGGCCCCTACACCACAAAAAAAGGCACTTGGGGGCTGCTACAATGCAAAAAAAAGGTACATGGAGGACCACACCCCCCAAAATAACAGCACTCGGAGGCCCCTGAACCACAAGAAAAGGCATTCAGTGGCCTATACAGCAAAATAAAAGGCACTCGGGGGCTGCTACAATGCAAAAAAAGGCACTTGGAGGGCCCTGCACCACCAAAAAGGGCAATCGGAGGCTCCTGCACTGGAAAAAGAGGCACTTGCAGGCCTGTACACTGGAAATAAAGGCACTCGGAGGCCCCTGCACCACAAAAAAAGGCACTCGGAGGCCCCTGCACCACAAAAAAAGGCACTCGGAGGCCCCTGCACCACAAAAAAAGGCACTCGGCTGCCCCTACACTGGAAAAAAAGGCACTCGGAGGCCCCTACACCACAAAAAAAGGCACTTGGGGGCTGCTACAATGCAAAAAAAGGCACTCGGAGGCCCCTGCACCAGAAACAAAGGCACTTGGAGGGCCCTGCACCACAAAAGCAGGCACTCGGAGGCCCCTGACCCACAAGAAAAGGCACTCGGTGGCCCCTACAGCACAATAAAAGGCACTCGGGGGCTGCTACAATGTGAAACAAGGCACTCGGAGGCCCCTGCACTGGGAAAAGAGCCACTTGCAGGCCTGTACACTGGAAATAAAGGCACTTGGCGGCCCCTGCACTGGAAAAAGAGGCACTTGCAGGCCTGTACACTGGAAATAAAGGCACTTGGAGGCCCCAGCACCACAAAAAAAGGCACTCGGAAGCCCCCACATTGCAAAAAAAGGCACTTGGAGGCTACTACACTGCAAAGAAATGCACCCTGAGGCCCCTGCACCGCACAAAAAGGCACTCGGTGGCCCCTGCACCGCAAAAAACGGCACTCGGAGGCCTCTACAACACCTTCCACTGCCCTATCAGACACAGAGGCTCATGTGACCTCACAAGGACAGGAAGCTGCCAGGGGGCTGCCAGTGGCCTGTCAGGCACTGGTACTTCTGTGAGCTCACAAGCATAGTCAGCAGCCATGGGCATCCCACTGCCTGATGAGGCACTGAGACAAAGGTAACCTCAAAATGCAGCCAGCATGCAGAGGCCTGCCACTGGCCTATCAGGCAATAGGACTGCCGTGACCTCAAAAGGACAGCCAGCAGCCAATGGCCTCGCACTGACCTATCAGGCAATAGGACTGCTGTGACCTCACGAGCACAGCCAGCAGGTATGGACCTCCCACTGGCTATCAGGCACTCAGACTGCTGTGACCTGACAAGCACAGCCAGCAGCCAGGGGCCTGCCACTGGCCTATCAGGCACTGAGGCTGCTGTGACCTCCCAAGCACAGCCAGCAGCGAAGGGCCTGCCACTGGCCTATAGGGAACGGAGGCTGATGTTACCTCACAAACACAGCCAGCAGCCATTGGCCTTCCACTGCCCAATGAGGCGCTGACACTGCTCTGACCTTACAAGCACAGCACACTGTCATGGGCCTGCCACTGCCATAAAGGGCACGGAGGCTTCTCTGACCTCACAAGCACAGCCAAGCAGACAGGGGCCTGCCACTGGCCTATCAGGCACTGAGGCTGCTGTGACCTCACAAGCACAGCCAGCAGTGAAGGGCCTGCCATGGCGCATCAAGCACGGAGAAAGAAGGGAACACCCAAGCAAACCAGCAGCCATGGGCGTGGCAGTGCATGCCCATGCATGCCATGCATGCAATGACATGCAGGTCAAAGTGACATCATAAGACACAACCAGCAACCATGGGCCTGCCACTGCCCTTTTTGGCATGGAGACACAAGTATCCTCACAAGCCCAGTCAGGAGGCATGGCCCTGCCACTGGCCTATCAAGCACAGAGGCAGAAGCAACCTCACAAGCAGAACAAGGACTGATGGGCCTGACTGGCCTACCAGGCCGTGAGGCAGAAGTGACATGACTATCTCATCCAGCAGTGGTGGACCTGACAATATCATTTCAGGCAGAGGGTAAAGTGATATCACAGAACGTTGAAGGACCATAACAGAAAAAAAGGCACTTGGAGGCATGAGCACTGGGAAAAAAGGGCACTAGGAGGCGATGCACTGCAAAAATATGCACATGGAGGACACTATACTGGAAAAAAAGGCACTTTGGGAGCCTGCATCGCAAAAATAGGCACTTGGAGGCCGCTAGGCCGGAAAAAAAGGCACTTAGATGCCCCTTCACTGCAAAAAAAAGGCACTCAGACAGCAGTGCACCTCAAACAAAGGCACTCGGAGGGCCCTGCACCACAAAAAAAGGCACTCGGCTGCCCCTACACTGGAAAAAATGGCACTCGGAGGCCCCTACACCACAAAAAAAGGCACTTAGGGGCTGCTACAATGGAAAAAAAGGCACTCGGTGGCCCCTGAACCACAAAAAAAGGCTCTCGGGGCCACTACACCGCAAAAAAAAGGTACATGGAGGACCACACACCCGAAAATAACAGCACTCAGTGGCCCCTGAACCACAAGGAAAGGCACTCGGTGGCTCCTACAGCACAATAAAAGGCACTCGGGGGCTGCTACAATGTGAAACAAGGCACTCAGAGGGCCCAGCACCATCAAAAAAGGCACTCGGAGGCTCCTGCACCACAAAAGAAGGCACTCAGAGGCCCCTACACCACCAAGCAAGGCACTCGGTGGCCCCCACATTGCAAAAAAAGGCACTTGGAGGCTACTACACTGCAAAAAAATGCACCCTGAGGCCCATCCACAGCAAGAAAAGGCACTCAGTAGCCCCTGCATTGCAAAGAAAGGCACTCAGAGGCCTCCACACCGCAAAAAAAGGCACTCGGAGGCCTCCACACCGCAAAATAAGGCACTCGGAGGCCGCTACACTGCAAAAAAATGCACCCAGAGGCCTCGACACCACAAAAGAAAAGCACTCGGAGGACCACACCACAAAAAAAGGCACTCGGCTGCCCCTACACCACAAGATAAGGCACTCAGTTGCCCCTACAGCACAAAAAAAGGCACTCGGAGGCTGCTACAACGCGAAAAAAGGCACTCAGAGGGCCCTGCACCACAAAAAAAAGCACTCGGAGGCTCCTGCACTGGAAAAAGAGGCACTTGCAGGCCTGTACACCGGATATAAAGGCACTTGGAGGCCCCTGCACCACAAAAGAAGGCACTCGGAGGCCCCTGCACCACGAAAGAAGGCACTCGGAGGCCCCTACACCACAAAAAAAGGCACTTGGGGGCTGCTACAATGCAAAAAAAGGCACTTGGAGGCCCCTGCACCAGAAAGAAAGGAACTCGGAGGGCCCTGCACCACAAAAGAAGGCACTCGGAGGCCCCTGCACCACAAGAAAAGGCATTCGGGGCCACTACACCGCAAAAAAAAGGTACATGGAGGACCACACCCCCCAAAATAACAGCACTCGGAGGCCCCTGAACCACAAAAAAAGGCATTCAGTGGCCTATACAGCAAAATAAAAGGCACTCGGGGGCTGCTACAATGTGAAACAAGGCACTCGGAGGCCCCTGCACTGGGAAAAGAGCCACTTGCAGGCCTGTACACTGGAAATAAAGGCACTTGGCGGCCCCTGCACTGGAAAAAGAGGCACTTGCAGGCCTGTACACTGGAAATAAAGGCACTTGGAGGCCCCTGCACCACAAAAAAAGGCACTCGGAAGCCCCCACATTGCAAAAAAAGGCACTTGGAGGCTACTACACTGCAAAGAAATGCACCCTGAGGCCCCTGCACCGCACAAAAAGGCACTCGGTGGCCCCTGCACCGCAAAAAACGGCACTCGGAGGCCTCTACAACACCTTCCACTGCCCTATCAGACACAGAGGCTCATGTGACCTCACAAGGACAGGAAGCCGCCAGGGGGCTGCCAGTGGCCTGTCAGGCACTGGTACTTCTGAGAGCTCACAAGCATAGTCAGCAGCCATGGGCATCCCACTGCCTGATGAGGCACTGAGACAAAGGTAACCTCAAAATGCAGCCAGCATGCAGAGGCCTGCCACTGGCCTATCAGGCAATAGGACTGCCGTGACCTCAAAAGGACAGCCAGCAGCCAATGGCCTCGCACTGACCTATCAGGCAATAGGACTGCTGTGACCTCACGAGCACAGCCAGCAGGTATGGACCTCCCACTGGCTATCAGGCACTCAGACTGCTGTGACCTGACAAGCACAGCCAGCAGCCAGGGGCCTGCCACTGGCCTGTGAAGCACTGAGGCTGCTGTGAGCTCAGAAGCACAGCCAAGCAGACAGGGGCCTGCCACTGGCCTATCAGGCACTGAGGCTGCTGTGACCTCCCAAGCACAGCCAGCAGCGAAGGGCCTGCCACTGGCCTATAGGGAACGGAGGCTGATGTTACCTCACAAACACAGCCAGCAGCCATTGGCCTTCCACTGCCCTATGAGGCGCTGACACTGCTCTGACCTTACAAGCACAGCACACTGTCATGGGCCTGCCACTGCCATAAAGGGCACGGAGGCTTCTCTGACCTCACAAGCACAGCCAAGCAGACAGGGGCCTGCCACTGGCCTATCAGGCACTGAGGCTGCTGTGACCTCACAAGCACAGCCAGCAGTGAAGGGCCTGCCATGGCGCATCAAGCACGGAGAAAGAAGGGAACACCCAAGCAAACCAGCAGCCATGGGCGTGGCAGTGCATGCCCATGCATGCCATGCATGCAATGGCATGCAGGTCAAAGTGACATCATAAGACACAACCAGCAACCATGGGCCTGCCACTGCCCTTTTTGGCATGGAGACACAAGTATCCTCACAAGCCCAGTCAGGAGGCATGGCCCTGCCACTGGCCTATCAAGCACAGAGGCAGAAGCAACCTCACAAGCAGAACAAGGACTGATGGGCCTGACTGGCCTACCAGGCCGTGAGGCAGAAGTGACATGACTATCTCATCCAGCAGTGGTGGACCTGACAATATCATTTCAGGCAGAGGGTAAAGTGATATCACAGAACGTTGAAGGACCATAACAGAAAAAAAGGCACTTGGAGGCATGAGCACTGGGAAAAAAGGGCACTAGGAGGCGATGCACTGCAAAAATATGCACATGGAGGACACTATACTGGAAAAAAAGGCACTTTGGGAGCCTGCATCGCAAAAATAGGCACTTGGAGGCCGCTAGGCCGGAAAAAAAGGCACTTAGATGCCCCTTCACTGCAAAAAAAAGGCACTCAGACAGCAGTGCACCTCAAACAAAGGCACTCGGAGGGCCCTGCACCACAAAAAAAGGCACTCGGCTGCCCCTACACTGGAAAAAATGGCACTCGGAGGCCCCTACACCACAAAAAAAGGCACTTAGGGGCTGCTACAATGGAAAAAAAGGCACTCGGTGGCCCCTGAACCACAAGAAAAGGCTCTCGGGGCCACTACACCGCAAAAAAAAGGTACATGGAGGACCACACACCCGAAAATAACAGCACTCGGTGGCCCCTGAACCACAAGGAAAGGCACTCGGTGGCTCCTACAGCACAATAAAAGGCACTCGGGGGCTGCTACAATGTGAAACAAGGCACTCAGAGGGCCCAGCACCATCAAAAAAGGCACTCGGAGGCTCCTGCACCACAAAAGAAGGCACTCAGAGGCCCCTACACCACCAAGAAAGGCACTCGGTGGCCCCCACATTGCAAAAAAAGGCACTTGGAGGCTACTACACTGCAAAAAAATGCACCCTGAGGCCCATCCACAGCAAGAAAAGGCACTCAGTAGCCCCTGCATTGCAAAAAAAGGCACTCAGAGGCCTCCACACCGCAAAAAAAGGCACTCGGAGGCCTCCACACCGCAAAAAAAGGCACTCGGAGGCCTCCACACTGCAAAAAAAAAAAAAAAAATGCACCCAGAGGCCTCGACACCACAAAAGAAAAGCACTCGGAGGACCACACCACAAAAAAAGGCACTCGGCTGCCCCTACACCACAAGATAAGGCACTCAGTGGCCCCTACAGCAAAATAAAAGGCACTCGGAGGCCCCTGCACCGCAAAAAAAGGCACTCGGAGGCCAGTGCACTGAAAAACAGGGTACTTGGAGGCCAGTGCACTGAAAAACAGGGTACTTGGAGGCCAGTGCACCGCAAAAAAAAATGCACTCAGAGGCCCCTGCAGCACAAAAGAAAGGCACTCGGAGCACCACACCACAAAAAAAGGCACTCGGAGGCCCCTACACCACAAAAAAAGCCACTTGGGGGCTGCTACAATGCAAAAAAAGGCACTTGGAGGCCCCTGCACCGGAAAGAAAGGAACTCGGAGGGCCCTGCACCACAAAAGAAGGCACTCGGAGGCCCCTGCACCACAAGAAAAGGCTCTCGGGGCCACTACACTGCAAAAAAAAGGTACATGGAGGACCACACCCCCCAAAATAACAGCACTCGGAGGCCCCTGAACCACAAAAAAAGGCATTCAGTGGCCTATACAGCAAAATAAAAGGCACTCGGGGGCTGCTACAATGTGAAACAAGGCACTCGGAGGGCCCTGCACCACCAAAAAGGGCAATCGGAGGCTCCTGCACTGGAAAAAGAGGCACTTGCAGGCCTGTACACTGGAAATAAAGGCACTTGGAGGCCCCTGCACCACAAAAAAAGGCACTTGGAGGCCCCTGCACCACAAAAAAAGGCACTCGGCTGCCCCTACACTGGAAAAAAAGGCACTCGGAGGCCCCTACACCACAAAAAAAAGGCACTTGGGGGCTGCTACAATGCAAAAAAAGGCACTCGGAGGCCCCTGCACCAGAAACAAAGGCACTTGGAGGGCCCTGCACCACAAAAGCAGGCACTCGGAGGCCCCTGACCCACAAGAAAAGGCACTCGGTGGCCCCTACAGCACAATAAAAGGCACTCGGGGGCTGCTACAATGTGAAACAAGGCACTCGGAGGCCCCTGCACTGGGAAAAGAGCCACTTGCAGGCCTGTACACTGGAAATAAAGGCACTTGGCGGCCCCTGCACTGGGAAAAGAGCCACTTGCAGGCCTGTACACTGGAAATAAAGGCACTTGGAGGCCCCAGCACCACAAAAAAAGGCACTCGGAAGCCCCCACATTGCAAAAAAAGGCACTTGGAGGCTACTACACTGCAAAGAAATGCACCCTGAGGCCCCTGCACCGCACAAAAAGGCACTCGGTGGCCCCTGCACCGCAAAAAACGGCACTCGGAGGCCTCTACAACACCTTCCACTGCCCTATCAGACACAGAGGCTCATGTGACCTCACAAGGACAGGAAGCTGCCAGGGGCCTGCCAGTGGCCTGTCAGGCACTGGTACTTCTGTGAGCTCACAAGCATAGTCAGCAGCCATGGGCATCCCACTGCCTGATGAGGCACTGAGACAAAGGTGACCTCAAAATGCAGCCAGCATGCAGAGGCCTGCCACTGGCCTATCAGGCAATAGGACTGCCGTGACCTCAAAAGGACAGCCAGCAGCCAATGGCCTCGCACTGACCTATCAGGCAATAGGACTGCTGTGACCTCACGAGCACAGCCAGCAGGTATGGACCTCCCACTGGCTATCAGGCACTCAGACTTCTGTGAGCTGACAAGCACAGCCAGCAGCCAGGGGCCTGCCACTGGCCTGTGAAGCACTGAGGCTGCTCTGACCTCACAAGCACAGCCAAGCAGACAGGGGCCTGCCACTGGCCTATCAGGCACTGAGGCTGCTGTGACCTCACAAGCACAGCCAGCAGTGAAGGGCCTGCCATGGCGCATCAAGCACGGAGAAAGAAGGGAACACCCAAGCAAACCAGCAGCCATGGGCGTGGCAGTGCATGCCCATGCATGCCATGCATGCAATGGCATGCAGGTCAAAGTGACATCATAAGACACAACCAGCAACCATGGGCCTGCCACTGCCCTTTTTGGCATGGAGACACAAGTATCCTCACAAGCCCAGTCAGGAGGCATGGCCCTGCCACTGGCCTATCAAGCACAGAGGCAGAAGCAACCTCACAAGCAGAACAAGGACTGATGGGCCTGACTGGCCTACCAGGCCGTGAGGCAGAAGTGACATGACTATCTCATCCAGCAGTGGTGGACCTGACAATATCATTTCAGGCAGAGGGTAAAGTGATATCACAGAACGTTGAAGGACCATAACAGAAAAAAAGGCACTTGGAGGCATGAGCACTGGGAAAAAAGGGCACTAGGAGGCGATGCACTGCAAAAATATGCACATGGAGGACACTATACTGGAAAAAAAGGCACTTTGGGAGCCTGCATCGCAAAAATAGGCACTTGGAGGCCGCTAGGCCGGAAAAAAAGGCACTTAGATGCCCCTTCACTGCAAAAAAAAGGCACTCAGACAGCAGTGCACCTCAAACAAAGGCACTCGGAGGGCCCTGCACCACAAAAAAAGGCACTCGGCTGCCCCTACACTGGAAAAAATGGCACTCGGAGGCCCCTACACCACAAAAAAAGGCACTTAGGGGCTGCTACAATGGAAAAAAAGGCACTCGGTGGCCCCTGAACCACAAGAAAAGGCTCTCGGGGCCACTACACCGCAAAAAAAAGGTACATGGAGGACCACACACCCGAAAATAACAGCACTCGGTGGCCCCTGAACCACAAGGAAAGGCACTCGGTGGCTCCTACAGCACAATAAAAGGCACTCGGGGGCTGCTACAATGTGAAACAAGGCACTCAGAGGGCCCAGCACCATCAAAAAAGGCACTCGGAGGCTCCTGCACCACAAAAGAAGGCACTCAGAGGCCCCTACACCACCAAGCAAGGCACTCGGTGGCCCCCACATTGCAAAAAAAGGCACTTGGAGGCTACTACACTGCAAAAAAATGCACCCTGAGGCCCATCCACAGCAAGAAAAGGCACTCAGTAGCCCCTGCATTGCAAAGAAAGGCACTCAGAGGCCTCCACACCGCAAAAAAAGGCACTCGGAGGCCTCCACACCGCAAAAAAAGGCACTCGGAGGCCTCCACACTGCAAAAAAAAAAAAAATGCACCCAGAGGCCTCGACACCACAAAAGAAAAGCACTCGGAGGACCACACCACAAAAAAAGGCACTCGGCTGCCCCTACACCACAAGATAAGGCACTCAGTGGCCCCTACAGCAAAATAAAAGGCACTCGGAGGCCCCTGCACCGCAAAAAAAGGCACTCGGAGGCCAGTGCACTGAAAAACAGGGTACTTGGAGGCCAGTGCACTGAAAAACAGGGTACTTGGAGGCCAGTGCACCGCAAAAAAAAATGCACTCAGAGGCCCCTGCAGCACAAAAGAAAGGCACTCGGAGCACCACACCACAAAAAAAGGCACTCGGAGGCCCCTACACCACAAAAAAAGCCACTTGGGGGCTGCTACAATGCAAAAAAAGGCACTTGGAGGCCCCTGCACCGGAAAGAAAGGAACTCGGAGGGCCCTGCACCACAAAAGAAGGCACTCGGAGGCCCCTGCACCACAAGAAAAGGCTCTCGGGGCCACTACACCGCAAAAAAAAGGTACATGGAGGACCACACCCCCCAAAATAACAGCACTCGGAGGCCCCTGAACCACAAAAAAAGGCATTCAGTGGCCTATACAGCAAAATAAAAGGCACTCGGGGGCTGCTACAATGTGAAACAAGGCACTCGGAGGGCCCTGCACCACCAAAAAGGGCACTCGGAGGCTCCTGCACTGGAAAAAGAGGCACTTGCAGGCCTGTACACTGGAAATAAAGGCACTTGGAGGCCCCTGCACCACAAAAAAAGGCACTCGGAAGCCCCTACATTGCAAAAAAAGGCACTTGGAGGCTACTACACTGCAAAACAATGCACCCTGAGGCCCCTGCACCGCAAAAAAAGGCACTTGGAGGCCCCTGCACCACAAAAAAAAGGCACTCGGCTGCCCCTACACTGGAAAAAAAGGCACTCGGAGGCCCCTACACCACAAAAAAAGGCACTTGGGGGCTGCTACAATGCAAAAAAAGGCACTCGGAGGGCCCTGCACCAGAAACAAAGGCACTTGGAGGGCCCTGCACCACAAAAGAAGGCACTCGGAGGCCCCTGACCCACAAGAAAAGGCACTCGCTGGCCCCCACAGCACAGTAAAAGGCACTCGGGGGCTGCTACAATGTGAAACAAGGCACTCAGAGGGCCCAGCACCACCAAAAAAGGCATTCGGAGGCCCCTGCACTGGGAAAAGAGCCACTTGCAGGCCTGTACACTGGAAATAAAGGCACTTGGAGGCCCCAGCACCACAAAAAAAGGCACTTGGAGGCCCCTGCACCGCAAAAAAATGGCACTCGGCTGCCCCTACAATGGAAAAAAAGGCACTCGGAGGCCCCTACACCACAAAAAAAGGCACTTGGGGGCTGCTACAATGCAAAAAAAAGGTACATGGAGGACCACACCCCCCAAAATAACAGCACTCGGAGGCCCCTGAACCACAAGAAAAGGCATTCAGTGGCCTATACAGCAAAATAAAAGGCACTCGGGGGCTGCTACAATGCAAAAAAAGGCACTCGGAGGGCCCTGCACCACCAAAAAGGGCAATCGGAGGCTCCTGCACTGGAAAAAGAGGCACTTGCAGGCCTGTACACTGGAAATAAAGGCACTCGGAGGCCCCTGCACCACAAAAAAAGGCACTCGGAGGCCCCTGCACCACAAAAAAAGGCACTCGGCTGCCCCTACACTGGAAAAAAAGGCACTTGGAGGCCCCTACACCACAAAAAAAGGCACTTAGGGGCTGCTACAATGCAAAAAAAGGCACTCGGAGGCCCCTGCACCAGAAACAAAGGCACTTGGAGGGCCCTGCACCACAAAAGCAGGCACTCGGAGGCCCCTGACCCACAAGAAAAGGCACTCGGTGGCCCCTACAGCACAATAAAAGGCACTCGGGGGCTGCTACAATGTGAAACAAGGCACTCGGAGGCCCCTGCACTGGGAAAAGAGCCACTTGCAGGCCTGTACACTGGAAATAAAGGCACTTGGCGGCCCCTGCACTGGAAAAAGAGGCACTTGCAGGCCTGTACACTGGAAATAAAGGCACTTGGAGGCCCCAGCACCACAAAAAAAGGCACTCGGAAGCCCCCACATTGCAAAAAAAGGCACTTGGAGGCTACTACACTGCAAAGAAATGCACCCTGAGGCCCCTGCACCGCACAAAAAGGCACTCGGTGGCCCCTGCACCGCAAAAAACGGCACTCGGAGGCCTCTACAACACCTTCCACTGCCCTATCAGACACAGAGGCTCATGTGACCTCACAAGGACAGGAAGCCGCCAGGGGGCTGCCAGTGGCCTGTCAGGCACTGGTACTTCTGTGAGCTCACAAGCATAGTCAGCAGCCATGGGCATCCCACTGCCTGATGAGGCACTGAGACAAAGGTAACCTCAAAATGCAGCCAGCATGCAGAGGCCTGCCACTGGCCTATCAGGCAATAGGACTGCCGTGACCTCAAAAGGACAGCCAGCAGCCAATGGCCTCGCACTGACCTATCAGGCAATAGGACTGCTGTGACCTCACGAGCACAGCCAGCAGGTATGGACCTCCCACTGGCTATCAGGCACTCAGACTGCTGTGACCTCACAAGCACAGCCAGCAGCCAGGGGCCTGCCACTGGCCTGTGAAGCACTGAGGCTGCTGTGAGCTCAGAAGCACAGCCAAGCAGACAGGGGCCTGCCACTGGCCTATCAGGCACTGAGGCTGCTGTGACCTCCCAAGCACAGCCAGCAGCGAAGGGCCTGCCACTGGCCTATAGGGAACGGAGGCTGATGTTACCTCACAAACACAGCCAGCAGCCATTGGCCTTCCACTGCCCTATGAGGCGCTGACACTGCTCTGACCTTACAAGCACAGCACACTGTCATGGGCCTGCCACTGCCATAAAGGGCACGGAGGCTTCTCTGACCTCACAAGCACAGCCAAGCAGACAGGGGCCTGCCACTGGCCTATCAGGCACTGAGGCTGCTGTGACCTCACAAGCACAGCCAGCAGTGAAGGGCCTGCCATGGCGCATCAAGCACGGAGAAAGAAGGGAACACCCAAGCAAACCAGCAGCCATGGGCGTGGCAGTGCATGCCCATGCATGCCATGCATGCAATGGCATGCAGGTCAAAGTGACATCATAAGACACAACCAGCAACCATGGGCCTGCCACTGCCCTTTTTGGCATGGAGACACAAGTATCCTCACAAGCCCAGTCAGGAGGCATGGCCCTGCCACTGGCCTATCAAGCACAGAGGCAGAAGCAACCTCACAAGCAGAACAAGGACTGATGGGCCTGACTGGCCTACCAGGCCGTGAGGCAGAAGTGACATGACTATCTCATCCAGCAGTGGTGGACCTGACAATATCATTTCAGGCAGAGGGTAAAGTGATATCACAGAACGTTGAAGGACCATAACAGAAAAAAAGGCACTTGGAGGCATGAGCACTGGGAAAAAAGGGCACTAGGAGGCGATGCACTGCAAAAATATGCACATGGAGGACACTATACTGGAAAAAAAGGCACTTTGGGAGCCTGCATCGCAAAAATAGGCACTTGGAGGCCGCTAGGCCGGAAAAAAAGGCACTTAGATGCCCCTTCACTGCAAAAAAAAGGCACTCAGACAGCAGTGCACCTCAAACAAAGGCACTCGGAGGGCCCTGCACCACAAAAAAAGGCACTCGGCTGCCCCTACACTGGAAAAAATGGCACTCGGAGGCCCCTACACCACAAAAAAAGGCACTTAGGGGCTGCTACAATGGAAAAAAAGGCACTCGGTGGCCCCTGAACCACAAGAAAAGGCTCTCGGGGCCACTACACCGCAAAAAAAAGGTACATGGAGGACCACACACCCGAAAATAACAGCACTCGGTGGCCCCTGAACCACAAGGAAAGGCACTCGGTGGCTCCTACAGCACAATAAAAGGCACTCGGGGGCTGCTACAATGTGAAACAAGGCACTCAGAGGGCCCAGCACCATCAAAAAAGGCACTCGGAGGCTCCTGCACCACAAAAGAAGGCACTCAGAGGCCCCTACACCACCAAGAAAGGCACTCGGTGGCCCCCACATTGCAAAAAAAGGCACTTGGAGGCTACTACACTGCAAAAAAATGCACCCTGAGGCCCATCCACAGCAAGAAAAGGCACTCAGTAGCCCCTGCATTGCAAAAAAAGGCACTCAGAGGCCTCCACACCGCAAAAAAAGGCACTCGGAGGCCTCCACACCGCAAAAAAAGGCACTCGGAGGCCTCCACACTGCAAAAAAAAAAAAAATGCACCCAGAGGCCTCGACACCACAAAAGAAAAGCACTCGGAGGACCACACCACAAAAAAAGGCACTCGGCTGCCCCTACACCACAAGATAAGGCACTCAGTGGCCCCTACAGCAAAATAAAAGGCACTCGGAGGCCCCTGCACCGCAAAAAAAGGCACTCGGAGGCCAGTGCACTGAAAAACAGGGTACTCGGAGGCCAGTGCACTGAAAAACAGGGTACTTGGAGGCCAGTGCACCGCAAAAAAAAATGCACTCAGAGGCCCCTGCAGCACAAAAGAAAGGCACTCGGAGCACCACACCACAAAAAAAGGCACTCGGAGGCCCCTACACCACAAAAAAAGCCACTTGGGGGCTGCTACAATGCAAAAAAAGGCACTTGGAGGCCCCTGCACCGGAAAGAAAGGAACTCGGAGGGCCCTGCACCACAAAAGAAGGCACTCGGAGGCCCCTGCACCACAAGAAAAGGCTCTCGGGGCCACTACACCGCAAAAAAAAGGTACATGGAGGACCACACCCCCCAAAATAACAGCACTCGGAGGCCCCTGAACCACAAAAAAAGGCATTCAGTGGCCTATACAGCAAAATAAAAGGCACTCGGGGGCTGCTACAATGTGAAACAAGGCACTCGGAGGGCCCTGCACCACCAAAAAGGGCAATCGGAGGCTCCTGCACTGGAAAAAGAGGCACTTGCAGGCCTGTACACTGGAAATAAAGGCACTTGGAGGCCCCTGCACCACAAAAAAAGGCACTTGGAGGCCCCTGCACCACAAAAAAAGGCACTCGGAGGCCCCTACACTGGAAAAAAAGGCACTCGGAGGCCCCTACACCACAAAAAAAAGGCACTTGGGGGCTGCTACAATGCAAAAAAAGGCACTCGGAGGCCCCTGCACCAGAAACAAAGGCACTTGGAGGGCCCTGCACCACAAAAGCAGGCACTCGGAGGCCCCTGACCCACAAGAAAAGGCACTCGGTGGCCCCTACAGCACAATAAAAGGCACTCGGGGGCTGCTACAATGTGAAACAAGGCACTCGGAGGCCCCTGCACTGGGAAAAGAGCCACTTGCAGGCCTGTACACTGGAAATAAAGGCACTTGGCGGCCCCTGCACTGGGAAAAGAGCCACTTGCAGGCCTGTACACTGGAAATAAAGGCACTTGGAGGCCCCAGCACCACAAAAAAAGGCACTCGGAAGCCCCCACATTGCAAAAAAAGGCACTTGGAGGCTACTACACTGCAAAGAAATGCACCCTGAGGCCCCTGCACCGCACAAAAAGGCACTCGGTGGCCCCTGCACCGCAAAAAACGGCACTCGGAGGCCTCTACAACACCTTCCACTGCCCTATCAGACACAGAGGCTCATGTGACCTCACAAGGACAGGAAGCTGCCAGGGGCCTGCCAGTGGCCTGTCAGGCACTGGTACTTCTGTGAGCTCACAAGCATAGTCAGCAGCCATGGGCATCCCACTGCCTGATGAGGCACTGAGACAAAGGTGACCTCAAAATGCAGCCAGCATGCAGAGGCCTGCCACTGGCCTATCAGGCAATAGGACTGCCGTGACCTCAAAAGGACAGCCAGCAGCCAATGGCCTCGCACTGACCTATCAGGCAATAGGACTGCTGTGACCTCACGAGCACAGCCAGCAGGTATGGACCTCCCACTGGCTATCAGGCACTCAGACTGCTGTGACCTGACAAGCACAGCCAGCAGCCAGGGGCCTGCCACTGGCCTGTGAAGCACTGAGGCTGCTCTGACCTCACAAGCACAGCCAAGCAGACAGGGGCCTGCCACTGGCCTATCAGGCACTGAGGCTGCTGTGACCTCACAAGCACAGCCAGCAGTGAAGGGCCTGCCATGGCGCATCAAGCACGGAGAAAGAAGGGAACACCCAAGCAAACCAGCAGCCATGGGCGTGGCAGTGCATGCCCATGCATGCCATGCATGCAATGGCATGCAGGTCAAAGTGACATCATAAGACACAACCAGCAACCATGGGCCTGCCACTGCCCTTTTTGGCATGGAGACACAAGTATCCTCACAAGCCCAGTCAGGAGGCATGGCCCTGCCACTGGCCTATCAAGCACAGAGGCAGAAGCAACCTCACAAGCAGAACAAGGACTGATGGGCCTGACTGGCCTACCAGGCCGTGAGGCAGAAGTGACATGACTATCTCATCCAGCAGTGGTGGACCTGACAATATCATTTCAGGCAGAGGGTAAAGTGATATCACAGAACGTTGAAGGACCATAACAGAAAAAAAGGCACTTGGAGGCATGAGCACTGGGAAAAAAGGGCACTAGGAGGCGATGCACTGCAAAAATATGCACATGGAGGACACTATACTGGAAAAAAAGGCACTTTGGGAGCCTGCATCGCAAAAATAGGCACTTGGAGGCCGCTAGGCCGGAAAAAAAGGCACTTAGATGCCCCTTCACTGCAAAAAAAAGGCACTCAGACAGCAGTGCACCTCAAACAAAGGCACTCGGAGGGCCCTGCACCACAAAAAAAGGCACTCGGCTGCCCCTACACTGGAAAAAATGGCACTCGGAGGCCCCTACACCACAAAAAAAGGCACTTAGGGGCTGCTACAATGGAAAAAAAGGCACTCGGTGGCCCCTGAACCACAAGAAAAGGCTCTCGGGGCCACTACACCGCAAAAAAAAGGTACATGGAGGACCACACACCCGAAAATAACAGCACTCGGTGGCCCCTGAACCACAAGGAAAGGCACTCGGTGGCTCCTACAGCACAATAAAAGGCACTCGGGGGCTGCTACAATGTGAAACAAGGCACTCAGAGGGCCCAGCACCATCAAAAAAGGCACTCGGAGGCTCCTGCACCACAAAAGAAGGCACTCAGAGGCCCCTACACCACCAAGAAAGGCACTCGGTGGCCCCCACATTGCAAAAAAAGGCACTTGGAGGCTACTACACTGCAAAAAAATGCACCCTGAGGCCCATCCACAGCAAGAAAAGGCACTCAGTAGCCCCTGCATTGCAAAAAAAGGCACTCAGAGGCCTCCACACCGCAAAAAAAGGCACTCGGAGGCCTCCACACCGCAAAAAAAGGCACTCGGAGGCCTCCACACTGCAAAAAAAAAAAAAATGCACCCAGAGGCCTCGACACCACAAAAGAAAAGCACTCGGAGGACCACACCACAAAAAAAGGCACTCGGCTGCCCCTACACCACAAGATAAGGCACTCAGTGGCCCCTACAGCAAAATAAAAGGCACTCGGAGGCCCCTGCACCGCAAAAAAAGGCACTCGGAGGCCAGTGCACTGAAAAACAGGGTACTCGGAGGCCAGTGCACTGAAAAACAGGGTACTTGGAGGCCAGTGCACCGCAAAAAAAAATGCACTCAGAGGCCCCTGCAGCACAAAAGAAAGGCACTCGGAGCACCACACCACAAAAAAAGGCACTCGGAGGCCCCTACACCACAAAAAAAGCCACTTGGGGGCTGCTACAATGCAAAAAAAGGCACTTGGAGGCCCCTGCACCGGAAAGAAAGGAACTCGGAGGGCCCTGCACCACAAAAGAAGGCACTCGGAGGCCCCTGCACCACAAGAAAAGGCTCTCGGGGCCACTACACCGCAAAAAAAAGGTACATGGAGGACCACACCCCCCAAAATAACAGCACTCGGAGGCCCCTGAACCACAAAAAAAGGCATTCAGTGGCCTATACAGCAAAATAAAAGGCACTCGGGGGCTGCTACAATGTGAAACAAGGCACTCGGAGGGCCCTGCACCACCAAAAAGGGCACTCGGAGGCTCCTGCACTGGAAAAAGAGGCACTTGCAGGCCTGTACACTGGAAATAAAGGCACTTGGAGGCCCCTGCACCACAAAAAAAGGCACTCGGAAGCCCCTACATTGCAAAAAAAGGCACTTGGAGGCTACTACACTGCAAAACAATGCACCCTGAGGCCCCTGCACCGCAAAAAAAGGCACTTGGAGGCCCCTGCACCACAAAAAAAAGGCACTCGGCTGCCCCTACACTGGAAAAAAAGGCACTCGGAGGCCCCTACACCACAAAAAAAGGCACTTGGGGGCTGCTACAATGCAAAAAAAGGCACTCGGAGGGCCCTGCACCAGAAACAAAGGCACTTGGAGGGCCCTGCACCACAAAAGCAGGCACTCGGAGGCCCCTGACCCACAAGAAAAGGCACTCGGTGGCCCCTACAGCACAATAAAAGGCACTCGGGGGCTGCTACAATGTGAAACAAGGCACTCTGAGGGCCCAGCACCACCAAAAAAGGCACTCGGAGGCCCCTGCACTGGGAAAAGAGCCACTCGCAGACCTGTACACTGGAAATAAAGGCACTTGGAGGCCCCAGCACCACAAAAAAAGGCACTCGGCTGCCCCTACATTGCAAAAAAAGGCACTCGGCTGCCCCTACACCGGAAAAAAAGGCACTTAGGGGCTGCTACAATGCAAAAAAAGGCACTCGGAGGCCCCTGCACCACAAAAGAAGGCACTCGGATGCCCCTGACCCACAAGAAAAGGCACTCGGTGGCCCCCACAGCACAGTAAAAGGCACTCGGGGGCTGCTACAATGTGAAACAAGGCACTCAGAGGGCCCAGCACCACCAAAAAAGGCATTCGGAGGCCCCTGCACTGGGAAAAGAGCCACTTGCAGGCCTGTACACTGGAAATAAAGGCACTTGGAGGCCCCAGCACCACAAAAAAAGGCACTTGGAGGCCCCTGCACCGCAAAAAAATGGCACTCGGCTGCCCCTACAATGGAAAAAAAGGCACTCGGAGGCCCCTACACCACAAAAAAAGGCACTTGGGGGCTGCTACAATGCAAAAAAAAGGTACATGGAGGACCACACCCCCCAAAATAACAGCACTCGGAGGCCCCTGAACCACAAGAAAAGGCATTCAGTGGCCTATACAGCACAATAAAAGGCACTCGGGGGCTGCTACAATGTGAAACAAGGCACTCGGAGGGCCCTGCACCACCAAAAAGGGCAATCGGAGGCTCCTGCACTGGAAAAAGAGGCACTTGCAGGCCTGTACACTGGAAATAAAGGCACTTGGAGGCCCCTGCACCACAAAAAAAGGCACTCGGAGGCCCCTGCACCACAAAAAAAGGCACTCGGCTGCCCCTACACTGGAAAAAAAGGCACTCGGAGGCCCCTACACCACAAAAAAAGGCGCTTGGGGGCTGCTACAATGCAAAAAAAGGCACTCGGAGGCCCCTGCACCAGAAACAAAGGCACTTGGAGGGCCCTGCACCACAAAAGCAGGCACTCGGAGGCCCCTGACCCACAAGAAAAGGCACTCGGTGGCCCCTACAGCACAATAAAAGGCACTCGGGGGCTGCTACAATGTGAAACAAGGCACTCGGAGGCCCCTGCACTGGGAAAAGAGCCACTTGCAGGCCTGTACACTGGAAATAAAGGCACTTGGCGGCCCCTGCACTGGAAAAAGAGGCACTTGCAGGCCTGTACACTGGAAATAAAGGCACTTGGAGGCCCCAGCACCACAAAAAAAGGCACTCGGAAGCCCCCACATTGCAAAAAAAGGCACTTGGAGGCTACTACACTGCAAAGAAATGCACCCTGAGGCCCCTGCACCGCACAAAAAGGCACTCGGTGGCCCCTGCACCGCAAAAAACGGCACTCGGAGGCCTCTACAACACCTTCCACTGCCCTATCAGACACAGAGGCTCATGTGACCTCACAAGGACAGGAAGCTGCCAGGGGCCTGCCAGTGGCCTGTCAGGCACTGGTACTTCTGTGAGCTCACAAGCATAGTCAGCAGCCATGGGCATCCCACTGCCTGATGAGGCACTGAGACAAAGGTGACCTCAAAATGCAGCCAGCATGCAGAGGCCTGCCACTGGCCTATCAGGCAATAGGACTGCCGTGACCTCAAAAGGACAGCCAGCAGCCAATGGCCTCGCACTGACCTATCAGGCAATAGGACTGCTGTGACCTCACAAGCACAGCCAGCAGGTATGGACCTCCCACTGGCTATCAGGCACTCAGACTGCTGTGACCTGACAAGCACAGCCAGCAGCCAGGGGCCTGCCACTGGCCTGTGAAGCACTGAGGCTGCTGTGAGCTCAGAAGCACAGCCAAGCAGACAGGGGCCTGCCACTGGCCTATCAGGCACTGAGGCTGCTGTGACCTCCCAAGCACAGCCAGCAGCGAAGGGCCTGCCACTGGCCTATAGGGAACGGAGGCTGATGTTACCTCACAAACACAGCCAGCAGCCATTGGCCTTCCACTGCCCTATGAGGCGCTGACACTGCTCTGACCTTACAAGCACAGCACACTGTCATGGGCCTGCCACTGCCATAAAGGGCACGGAGGCTTCTCTGACCTCACAAGCACAGCCAAGCAGACAGGGGCCTGCCACTGGCCTATCAGGCACTGAGGCTGCTGTGACCTCACAAGCACAGCCAGCAGTGAAGGGCCTGCCATGGCGCATCAAGCACGGAGAAAGAAGGGAACACCCAAGCAAACCAGCAGCCATGGGCGTGGCAGTGCATGCCCATGCATGCCATGCATGCAATGGCATGCAGGTCAAAGTGACATCATAAGACACAACCAGCAACCATGGGCCTGCCACTGCCCTTTTTGGCATGGAGACACAAGTATCCTCACAAGCCCAGTCAGGAGGCATGGCCCTGCCACTGGCCTATCAAGCACAGAGGCAGAAGCAACCTCACAAGCAGAACAAGGACTGATGGGCCTGACTGGCCTACCAGGCCATGAGGCAGAAGTGACATGACTATCTCATCCAGCAGTGGTGGACCTGACAATATCATTTCAGGCAGAGAGTAAAGTGATATCACAGAACGTTGAAGGACCATAACAGAAAAAAAGGCACTTGGAGGCATGAGCACTGGGAAAAAAGGGCACTAGGAGGCGATGCACTGCAAAAATATGCACATGGAGGACACTATACTGGAAAAAAAGGCACTTTGGGAGCCTGCATCGCAAAAATAGGCACTTGGAGGCCGCTAGGCCGGAAAAAAAGGCACTTAGATGCCCCTTCACTGCAAAAAAAAGGCACTCAGACAGCAGTGCACCTCAAACAAAGGCACTCGGAGGGCCCTGCACCACAAAAAAAGGCACTCGGCTGCCCCTACACTGGAAAAAATGGCACTCGGAGGCCCCTACACCACAAAAAAAGGCACTTAGGGGCTGCTACAATGGAAAAAAAGGCACTCGGTGGCCCCTGAACCACAAGAAAAGGCTCTCGGGGCCACTACACCGCAAAAAAAAGGTACATGGAGGACCACACACCCGAAAATAACAGCACTCGGTGGCCCCTGAACCACAAGGAAAGGCACTCGGTGGCTCCTACAGCACAATAAAAGGCACTCGGGGGCTGCTACAATGTGAAACAAGGCACTCAGAGGGCCCAGCACCATCAAAAAAGGCACTCGGAGGCTCCTGCACCACAAAAGAAGGCACTCAGAGGCCCCTACACCACCAAGCAAGGCACTCGGTGGCCCCCACATTGCAAAAAAAGGCACTTGGAGGCTACTACACTGCAAAAAAATGCACCCTGAGGCCCATCCACAGCAAGAAAAGGCACTCAGTAGCCCCTGCATTGCAAAAAAAGGCACTCAGAGGCCTCCACACCGCAAAAAAAGGCACTCGGAGGCCTCCACACCGCAAAAAAAGGCACTCGGAGGCCTCCACACTGCAAAAAAAAAAAAAATGCACCCAGAGGCCTCGACACCACAAAAGAAAAGCACTCGGAGGACCACACCACAAAAAAAGGCACTCGGCTGCCCCTACACCACAAGATAAGGCACTCAGTGGCCCCTACAGCAAAATAAAAGGCACTCGGAGGCCCCTGCACCGCAAAAAAAGGCACTCGGAGGCCAGTGCACTGAAAAACAGGGTACTTGGAGGCCAGTGCACTGAAAAACAGGGTACTTGGAGGCCAGTGCACCGCAAAAAAAAATGCACTCAGAGGCCCCTGCAGCACAAAAGAAAGGCACTCGGAGCACCACACCACAAAAAAAGGCACTCGGAGGCCCCTACACCACAAAAAAAGCCACTTGGGGGCTGCTACAATGCAAAAAAAGGCACTTGGAGGCCCCTGCACCGGAAAGAAAGGAACTCGGAGGGCCCTGCACCACAAAAGAAGGCACTCGGAGGCCCCTGCACCACAAGAAAAGGCTCTCGGGGCCACTACACCGCAAAAAAAAGGTACATGGAGGACCACACCCCCCAAAATAACAGCACTCGGAGGCCCCTGAACCACAAAAAAAGGCATTCAGTGGCCTATACAGCAAAATAAAAGGCACTCGGGGGCTGCTACAATGTGAAACAAGGCACTCGGAGGGCCCTGCACCACCAAAAAGGGCACTCGGAGGCTCCTGCACTGGAAAAAGAGGCACTTGCAGGCCTGTACACTGGAAATAAAGGCACTTGGAGGCCCCTGCACCACAAAAAAAGGCACTCGGAAGCCCCTACATTGCAAAAAAAGGCACTTGGAGGCTACTACACTGCAAAACAATGCACCCTGAGGCCCCTGCACCGCAAAAAAAGGCACTTGGAGGCCCCTGCACCACAAAAAAAAGGCACTCGGCTGCCCCTACACTGGAAAAAAAGGCACTCGGAGGCCCCTACACCACAAAAAAAGGCACTTGGGGGCTGCTACAATGCAAAAAAAGGCACTCGGAGGCCCCTGCACCAGAAACAAAGGCACTTGGAGGGCCCTGCACCACAAAAGCAGGCACTCGGAGGCCCCTGACCCACAAGAAAAGGCACTCGGTGGCCCCTACAGCACAATAAAAGGCACTCGGGGGCTGCTACAATGTGAAACAAGGCACTCTGAGGGCCCAGCACCACCAAAAAAGGCACTCGGAGGCCCCTGCACTGGGAAAAGAGCCACTCGCAGACCTGTACACTGGAAATAAAGGCACTTGGAGGCCCCAGCACCACAAAAAAAGGCACTCGGCTGCCCCTACATTGCAAAAAAAGGCACTCGGCTGCCCCTACACCGGAAAAAAAGGCACTTAGGGGCTGCTACAATGCAAAAAAAGGCACTCGGAGGCCCCTGCACCACAAAAGAAGGCACTCGGATGCCCCTGACCCACAAGAAAAGGCACTCGGTGGCCCCCACAGCACAGTAAAAGGCACTCGGGGGCTGCTACAATGTGAAACAAGGCACTCAGAGGGCCCAGCACCACCAAAAAAGGCATTCGGAGGCCCCTGCACTGGGAAAAGAGCCACTTGCAGGCCTGTACACTGGAAATAAAGGCACTTGGAGGCCCCAGCACCACAAAAAAAGGCACTTGGAGGCCCCTGCACCGCAAAAAAATGGCACTCGGCTGCCCCTACAATGGAAAAAAAGGCACTCGGAGGCCCCTACACCACAAAAAAAGGCACTCGGAGGCCCCTGCACCACAAAAAAAGGCACTCGGAGGCCCCTGCACCACAAAAAAAGGCACTCGGCTGCCCCTACACTGGAAAAAAAGGCACTCGGAGGCCCCTACACCACAAAAAAAGGCACTTGGGGGCTGCTACAATGCAAAAAAAGGCACTCGGAGGCCCCTGCACCAGAAACAAAGGCACTTGGAGGGCCCTGCACCACAAAAAAAGGCACTCGGAGGCCCCTGACCCACAAGAAAAGGCACTCGGTGGCCCCTACAGCACAATAAAAGGCACTCGGGGGCTGCTACAATGTGAAACAAGGCACTCGGAGGCCCCTGCACTGGGAAAAGAGCCACTTGCAGGCCTGTACACTGGAAATAAAGGCACTTGGCGGCCCCTGCACTGGAAAAAGAGGCACTTGCAGGCCTGTACACTGGAAATAAAGGCACTTGGAGGCCCCTGCACCACAAAAAAAGGCACTCGGAAGCCCCCACATTGCAAAAAAAGGCACTCGGAAGCCCCCACATTGCAAAAAAAGGCACTTGGAGGCTACTACACTGCAAAGAAATGCACCCTGAGGCCCCTGCACCGCACAAAAAGGCACTCGGTGGCCCCTGCACCGCAAAAAACGGCACTCGGAGGCCTCTACAACACCTTCCACTGCCCTATCAGACACAGAGGCTCATGTGACCTCACAAGGACAGGAAGCTGCCAGGGGCCTGCCAGTGGCCTGTCAGGCACTGGTACTTCTGTGAGCTCACAAGCATAGTCAGCAGCCATGGGCATCCCACTGCCTGATGAGGCACTGAGACAAAGGTGACCTCAAAATGCAGCCAGCATGCAGAGGCCTGCCACTGGCCTATCAGGCAATAGGACTGCCGTGACCTCAAAAGGACAGCCAGCAGCCAATGGCCTCGCACTGACCTATCAGGCAATAGGACTGCTGTGACCTCACGAGCACAGCCAGCAGGTATGGACCTCCCACTGGCTATCAGGCACTCAGACTGCTGTGACCTGACAAGCACAGCCAGCAGCCAGGGGCCTGCCACTGGCCTGTGAAGCACTGAGGCTGCTGTGAGCTCAGAAGCACAGCCAAGCAGACAGGGGCCTGCCACTGGCCTATCAGGCACTGAGGCTGCTGTGACCTCCCAAGCACAGCCAGCAGCGAAGGGCCTGCCACTGGCCTATAGGGAACGGAGGCTGATGTTACCTCACAAACACAGCCAGCAGCCATTGGCCTTCCACTGCCCTATGAGGCGCTGACACTGCTCTGACCTTACAAGCACAGCACACTGTCATGGGCCTGCCACTGCCATAAAGGGCACGGAGGCTTCTCTGACCTCACAAGCACAGCCAAGCAGACAGGGGCCTGCCACTGGCCTATCAGGCACTGAGGCTGCTGTGACCTCACAAGCACAGCCAGCAGTGAAGGGCCTGCCATGGCGCATCAAGCACGGAGAAAGAAGGGAACACCCAAGCAAACCAGCAGCCATGGGTGTGGCAGTGCATGCCCATGCATGCCATGCATGCAATGGCATGCAGGTCAAAGTGACATCATAAGACACAACCAGCAACCATGGGCCTGCCACTGCCCTTTTTGGCATGGAGACACAAGTATCCTCACAAGCCCAGTCAGGAGGCATGGCCCTGCCACTGGCCTATCAAGCACAGAGGCAGAAGCAACCTCACAAGCAGAACAAGGACTGATGGGCCTGACTGGCCTACCAGGCCGTGAGGCAGAAGTGACATGACTATCTCATCCAGCAGTGGTGGACCTGACAATATCATTTCAGGCAGAGGGTAAAGTGATATCACAGAACGTTGAAGGACCATAACAGAAAAAAAGGCACTTGGAGGCATGAGCACTGGGAAAAAAGGGCACTAGGAGGCGATGCACTGCAAAAATATGCACATGGAGGACACTATACTGGAAAAAAAGGCACTTTGGGAGCCTGCATCGCAAAAATAGGCACTTGGAGGCCGCTAGGCCGGAAAAAAAGGCACTTAGATGCCCCTTCACTGCAAAAAAAAGGCACTCAGACAGCAGTGCACCTCAAACAAAGGCACTCGGAGGGCCCTGCACCACAAAAAAAGGCACTCGGCTGCCCCTACACTGGAAAAAATGGCACTCGGAGGCCCCTACACCACAAAAAAAGGCACTTAGGGGCTGCTACAATGGAAAAAAAGGCACTCGGTGGCCCCTGAACCACAAGAAAAGGCTCTCGGGGCCACTACACCGCAAAAAAAAGGTA